>NC_067137.1:23958217-24260717 GCF_903995435.1 Acomys russatus
GACTATCCTGGAACTCACTCCGTCCCTCCAAATGCTGGGATTAAAGGCATGGGCCACCAATGCCCAGGACTACACTTTGTTTTGTGTGGTGCCAGGAATCAAACCAGGGCCCATGTGTGCTAGGCAAGAGCTCTACCATCTGAGGTATAACTCAGCCCCATGTCATATCATTTTAAGGCTTATAGTGTTCCAGATTTTGCCAGTTGGCTTTAATGTCCCTTTGAGATGATCTTATCAGTCATTGAGAAATAGTTGGCTTTCTTGCATAAGAATATTCCTGGTACAGCTTGTACTTTGCCTTCAGTCCTAAAATAATCTATTTCTCCAAGCAACTATTATCTTTATTTATTTACTTATTTTTGAGACAGGGTCTCTCTGTGTAACTCTGGCTGTTCTATGTAAACCAGGCTGACCTTGAACCCATAGAGACCTGCCTGCCTTTGCCTCCTGAGTGCTGGGATTAAAAGCATGCACCAGGATACCCAGCTTTTGGGTTTGTTTTTTAGTGTCAATGGTATTTAGAGACCCAAAATCTATGCATAACGACTTACTGAAGGGCCACTGTTCAAGGCCCTCCCAAAAGAATTACTTCCACGCCTATTTATATCTATATGTATATAGCACATGCCAATAACATCTCCTGTTCCAATTCACTGCCACCACATTTGCCTGATTGATTGATTAATTGATTAAGAGTCTCGTATAGTCCAGACTGGCCTCATCATGAGCTGATGATATTTTTTAAGATTTATGTATTTTATTATATTTTTTTGTACATGAGTGTTTTGCCTACATGTGAGTGCCTGATGTTGGAAGTGGCCAGAAAGAGCCTCAGATCCCATGGGACTGGAGTTACAGATGGGTATCAGCGCTGGGAATCAAATCCAGTTCTGCAAGAGCAACACGCGCTTTTAAGCTCTAAGCTTGTCTCCAGCCCAGCAGCTGATGATCTTGACCTCCTGCTAATGGTCCTGCTCCACTTTTCGAGGACTGCACTTAGGGTGCTGTTAGGAATCAAACCCAGGGCCTGTGCCTACTAGGCAAGCGCTCTACCACCTCACCCATGCCCAGCCCCGGGGTCTCTTTCTTACTTTCTCCTTTTCCACTCATCTAACACTTTTCTCCAATAGAAAAAAAAATGGCTTGTACTTTTCTTATTGGCGTCATCTCTTTGTTTGTGGCTAAGCCTCTGTCTCAGACCTTGAGTCTGCACTGTGTGATTGCTGTGTGCATCCTCCCCATGTGGGCTCTGACAGGGGCTCCTGGCTGCCTCTATGGTGGAGGACCTTATCTCAGGGGCCCTGCTCTTCTTCCTCCCTGCACTCTGCCTCTAGCACACCCTCCTCATCCCTTCCATCCTCTCACTGGAGTCGCCACATCCCACGCCACCCACTACAGCACACAGTGTCCTTGCTCTGCTCCACACGACGGCTTTATCAGTAAATTATTAAGAACCTGGGAAGGGTGGAGGGAGCTCTGAGAATTATAACTGCAACCTGGCGTGGTGGTGCACACCTAGAGTTCCAGGGAGGTGGAGGCAGGGAGAGCTGAAGTTTGAGGCCAGCCTGTGTAGCCTTGACTGTCCTAGACTCGCTTTGTAGACCAGGCTAGCCTTGAACTCATAGCGACCCACCTGCCTCTGCCTCCCAAGTGCTGGGATTAAAGGTGTGTGCCACCACTGCCTGGCTCACTCTTTTATACACAAGGTGTTTTAGTGCTTTTCTTCATGAAAATCTGGTTCTATTTTTTTTTTCTTAGACAGGCTCTTGCTATATAGTGCAGACTCCTGAAAGTTGGGATTACAGGTATGTGATGTAATATCCAGTGAAATTCTAGTTATAGTAACATGTACACAGGCTGGAGTGAGTGGATCTCTGAGTTCAAGGCCAGCCTGGTCTACAGAGTGAGTTCTAGGACAGCCAGGGCTGCATGGAGAAACCCTGTCTAGAAAAACAAAACAAAAGACAAGACAAAAGAAACAAACAAACAAACAACCCTCCCCCCCCAAAAAAAAACCAATGTAAAATTTCAGCTTTTTGTTTGTTTGTTTGTTTTTTGAGGGGTTTTGGCTTTTGGTTTTTAAGGACAGGGTTTCTCTGTATAGACTTGGCTGTTCTGGACTTGATTTGTAGACTGGGCTGGCCTCAAACTCACAGCGACCCACCTGCCTCTGCCTCCCAAGCACAGGGATTAAAGGTGGGAGCCACACACTGCTTGACTAGTTTTCAGCTTTTGTATCACTGTGGCAAAATACCTGATACAACTATCTTCAAAAAAGGAAAGGAGATGTCCACCATCATGGACCGCAGGAACGCTGCTCCCTCCCAGCCAGGCCCCTTCTCAGTCAACTCTCCTCTACCTTTGTAGCATCCCCACCTGGCTGACGTGGTCTAATGACATGAAGTTGCTATTTACAAACTGGCCAAGAAAGGCCGACTCCCTCCCAAATCACTGAGGTCCTGGGGGACACATACGGAGTGCACAAATCCATTTTGTGGCTGGTGATAAGATCTTGAGAGTCCCTAGGTCCAAAGGCCTTGTCCTGGATCTCCCTGAGGATCGGCTCCATTTAATCAAGAAAGCAGTTGCTGTCCACAAGCATCTTGAGAGGAAGAGGAAGGAGGAGGATGCTAATTTCCATCTGATGCTGATAGAGAGCGGACTTCACTGACTGGTTTGCTATTATGAGACTAATGAGGTTGGATTCTCCCACCCAGCCGGAAATACGAGTCATCCACAGCGATGCTGCTCCAGCGGCATACGTTTGCCTTGTGCAAGAAATCACTTTAGTTATTTTATAAGAGGGAAGGTCTGGTGCTTTGGCTGTACACTCCTAGTGACTTAAGAGTCCCCACTGAAACGCCCACAGCAGAAGCCGTTTGTTTATTTACATGACTGTTTGAGACAGCATATCTTTGTGTAGCCCTGGCTGTCCTGGAATCAGCTCTGTACACCAGGCTGGCCTCAAACTCAGAAATCTACCTGCCTCTGCCTCCTGGCATGTAGTGAGTATAAAATAGGACCAATGTTTATTATTAGCCTCCTAATTGTTATGGCGATATTATCTAACCCACTATCACAATCAACACACAGACACCTGATTTTAGAATTGTCTCACCTGTGGCACGGCAGATATTGCTTCCTAGGCTACCTTTGCCTTCCAAGCCCCCATAGTATGGCATCTGTTCTAATCAATTCTCTGCGGGCTGCCTATCATCCGTAATTCCAAAATACTCGGCTCATGTTCTTCATCTCCCACGTAGGCTGATCTGGCCATGCGCTCATCTCCACACTAACCCATCTCAGCAGTGCCCTGCTTCCTTCCTCCCACAAGGCTGTCTTCCCCCTTCCCATGATCCTTCTGTTCCCAAAGCCTTCAAACCGCCCACCTTCCTCCTGCCCTTCTTTTTTATTGGTCAAACAGGACTTATTTCTTAGGCAAGGTTTACACAACAAAGACAGGTATAGTGAGATCTTGGGAACCAATAATTAACATCAGGGTATATATCCTCAAACCAGCCTCTAATTCTGGCATTAAAGGTGTGCAATACCACCTCATAGGCTAAGCTTTTTCTTTCTTTCTTTCTTTCTTTTTTTCCAGTTTGTTTGTTTTTTTAAAGCAGGGCTCCATTTAGTCACACATGCCTTAATCCCAGGAGTTGGGAGGCAGAGGCAGGTAGATCTCTTCAAGTTCCAGGCCAGCTTGATCTACACAGCAAGTTCCAGAATGCTCAGGGCTACATAGAGAGATCCTGTCTCAAGAAACCAACTTCTAAAAAATAAATAAAAATTAAAAATAGCCAGGTTGGGTGATGCATGACAGTACTCCAGCACTCTGGAAGGCAGAGGCAGGTGGATCTCTGTGAGTTCGAGGCCAGCCTAGTCTACAAAGTGAGCCCAGGACAGCCAAGGCTGCACAGAGAAACCCTGTCTGGAAAAACAAAACAAACAAATCAAAAATAAAAGCTGCAAGTCTTGCCTTGCTGAGCCCTAGAGCACTTCTGTGTGGACCCTCTTTGTTTGAGTCTCCCAAGAAATGCCCTCCTTCCAGAAGTATCAAGAATGGTCCTAGAAAACACCATAGTGGGTCTGAAGCTTTAGCTCAGTTGGTAGAGAGCTTGCCTTGCATGTATAAGTCCCAAGTTTCATCTTTTGCACTGCCTTAGCCAGGTGGGCACATGCAAGTAGTCCCAGCACTTTAGAAGATTAGAAATTCACCACCTGGTGGTGGCACACACCTTTAATCCCAGCACTTGAGAGGCAAAGGCAGGCAGATCTCTGAGTTCGAAGCCAGCCTGCTCTACAGAGCAAGTTCCAGGACAGCCAGGACTACACAGAGAAACCCTGTCTTGACAACAAAAAGAAATTCAATCCAGGCATGATTGGGCACACCTTGGAAGAAGAGGCAGGCAGATATGAGTTCAAGGCCAGCCTGGTCTATGGAGTGAGTTCCAGGTCAGCCAGAGCTACACAGAGAAACCCTATCTCAAAAAACCAAAACAAACAAACAAAAAGAGGCCAGGTAGTGGTGCATACCTTTAAGCTCAGCACTGGGGAGGCAGAGGCAGGCAGATGGATCTGAGTTTAAGGCCAGCCTGGTCTACAGCTCAAGTTCCAGGACAGCCAGAGCTACATAGCGAGACCCTGCCTCAAAAACAAAGACAAAGAATAGAAGGACCTACGAGCCAAGAAGTTAAAGTGAGGTCCGGGTCACATTGTTGCACAGGCCTTCCCGGGAATCCAGTTCCATCTACCTGAGTCTCTTTAGTCATCCTCCAAGACCTGAGAGTTTGCAAGAGTGTAGACCCACAGGCTTTCTGTGAAGGCTTGGAGGTCACTGAAGATGGGCCTTGCCTTCAAAATTGGCATTGCCCCTGCTTACAATGAACAATGTCGTACAAAAGAGAGAGACGTGGCGATGTCAGGGTTTACACTGAGGTCTGCTAAGGGAAAACTACTTCCTGGTCAAAGGAATAGAATTGGGGATGAGATGGCTCAGCAGTTAAGAGCACTCGTTCCTCTTACAAGGTTGAGTTCCCAGCACCCTTGTGGACCATCTGTAACTCCGGTTCCAAGAGATCTGATGCCCTATTCTGGCCTGTATTCAGTACATGCATACACATAAAATAAAAATAAAGCTTAAAAACAAAAAAAGCCCCTGGTGTTAAATAGAGACAACATTCTAATTTGTCCTGTTTACAACGCTATCTATATACTACTGTCCCTTCCCTTAGGAGTTAATCCAATGATCTCCTCACCTGAGGAGGGGTCCCCCTCAGAAGAGCTGATTGTACCTGATGACAAGTTAAGACTCTCCTCCATGATATCATGCACTGAGACCGGAAGCTCTTACAGATAACTTTCTTTTCTCTCCTCCTTTCTTAGCTGTCAGCACACTTGTGTTATCCTGGGCATTCTCTGAAGCCCACTCTCCACTTTCTACACTTTTCTTTCTCTCTTTAATTTTTTTTTTTTTTTTTTGAGACAGGGTTTCTCTGTGTAGCCTTGGTGGTCCTGGAGTCACTTTGTAGACCAGGCTGGCCTCAAACTCACAGCAACCCACATGTCTCTGCCTCCTGAGTGCTGGGATTACAGGCATCCACCACAGTGCCTGGCTTCTACATGGTCTTTAATGACCGCCATTGCTGACTCTTACTCAAAAGCATGCCTTTCTTTTTATGTGTTTTCTTGCATGGGTGTGTACCACATGCAAATCTAGTACCTATAAAGATCAGAAAAGCAGATCAGAACCCCCCACAACTGGAGTTACAGATGATTGTGACCATCATATGGATGCTGGGAAGTGAACCCAAGTCCTGTGCAAGAACACAGATTTTTACCCACTGAGCAACCACTCCAGCCCTTGGAAGGCAGGAAGTGACTGCAGTCTGGTTGGGCATCAGCCTCGTTCCTCCACAGCGCTAGCCTGCCCAGCAGAAGAAAGGGACTGAAAGGTGACTCATGAAGTCACACATCTATAGCCCAGTCATGTGGGACGCTGGGGCAATAGGACCATGTCATCCCAGGAGTTTGTGACCAGCCTAGTCAACAGTGGGAACTAGCTCCTGTTGTGATCTTTGTGGCTCCCCAAGTTCTGACACCACAGATGTGCTCTCCTACATGGTGTGTGTGCACATGCCACGGGCTACTAGAGTCATGTTTTTGCTATCTGACTTTCCTGTATGCCTGTCCTGGGGATGGAACTCAGGTAAGTGGGCTTCACAGCCATCTCACTGGCCAACACTTTACTTCTCTAGCCAAACTTGGGGTGGAGATTGAGGCACACGGGGTACGGAACAGCATGAGCTGTTGCTGAACCCTCAGATCTGCCTGGCCCCGTGTCTCTATTGAGATCCGGGAACTTGTGTACAGCTGCTCTGAATGGCAGGATGGGGCCAAGCAGGGGAGCACTGCATCTGGGCGGCAGCGGCTTATTAGTACTCTCCTCAGCACACAAGCCAGTGCCATTTCTTCAGTTATACTCTTTCTCTAGCCGCAACAGTAAAAATCTCAAAGCAGTTCTTGTGTTGACAAATGAAATTGGCAGGTGATGGGGTGAGACTTCAAAGGGCAACGAACCTAACTCTGCCCCCTCCCCCTCCAGCCACCGCAGAGACTGGAGGCCACAAGTCCTCTGCCTCAGTAGAGGAAAACACCTACACACAGAGATTCTATCTTCTCCAGGGGACAGGTGGTTACTTGAAGGAACACAGAGGACAGACAGGAGGTTTAACAGCTATTTTTATTCCCTAGGAACAAAATGCACGAGGAAACTCCAAAAGGAAATAGGTGCACAGATGACAGAATGACACGAAGGTGCCCCGGTTCAGGACAGCACACTGTATAAGGGTCTCTTAAGTGCCACCTGGGGAGAGGTGGGGCCTGTGATGTAGAAAACTTGTTCCCTCTACACAAAGTGACCCAGGGACACCAAAGCCTCCCTCTCAAGAATCGAGGTAGGCAGGAAAGAATGAGAGGGGATTACAGATAACCTGCAAGTGAGCGCAGGAGTCCACGATGGCTGAGACGACCCAGGCTGACTTGGGAGTGAGGGAATCAGCCCCATGCTAACTGGTGGAGCTGGTCAACCTTGCTAAGCCAGGCCCCAGGGCAGTTGTAAGAAATGCTGTTTCTATTCACTCCAAAGGTCCCTGGTCATACTTAGTCAAAAGCCACCCTTTTCTCGGAATATTCATTTATTCCCCCAATTGTAACATAATTCTGTACCTTACAAACCTGATCCTAAGAGAAGACTGGCAAGGGATAAGGAAAAAACTGTCTCACCCTTGCATGCAACAGCTTCCATGGAAGTGAAAACATTAAAGATCAAGGTCCTCTGCTATGTGCTAGGTTGTCCTCGGCGCAGAACACTGCAGAGCACCCCAGTGACTCATCTCTGCATTATAAAATGCCCTCTGGCTGCTCTTCTGCTCTGAGGACGGACTGGAGGCTTGCGTTCCCATCACTGGTCACAGGGAGGTCTCCTGGACAACGTAGGCAGGGCTGCGCGGCTGGTGGACAAGGCTGTCTTCAGCCATCCTCTCTTTGCTGTCATGCAGCGCTCCATTCCTCATCTTCTCTGCAAACAGGTTGGGGACCACGGGAACATCCTGGGAAACACAGAGGACAGAGATGAGGATGGGCAAGGGCAGGCAGAGCAAAGGTGAGGCAGTCCACTTCAGACCTTCCCAGGAGGGAGCCAGGCAGGCCTAGTGTGGGGAGCAGGGAGTGACAGGCTGAGCACAGCAGATGCAGGAGAGTGGTAGAATGGCTGCACAGGACAGCAGGTCTCACCTGGCTGTGGCTTCTCCAGCGAAGCCGCTTCTGGCAGGATAAGGGTAGGAGTGCGAGGAGCTTTGGCAACACAGGGTAAATGGTGCCGGGGTTCAGGGACCGGCCCCGCATTCCCCCTGAAGGCAAAGGTGCTTGTCAGTCAGAGCCCCTCAGAGCAGCAAGCACCCTGCTCTCCCTGTGCTGAGGTCTCAGTCCTCCAGACCACTCAGATGTCAGCAGAGAAGATGACCGGCTACTGCTGACCCTCCGTGTCCCAAGGGCAGGGTCCCACCTCCCCCAGACTAAAAAGTCCCTGTCAGCTCCTCGTTTTTTCTGTGTGGCAATCCCATGCCCTCACCGGTGAGCAGACTGACAATCAGGCCCACTACGACGACTGTGGTAGAGTTGTGCGCACTGTACCATAAATAGGACAGGGAGTAGAGCCGCTGCAGTCCTGTGGGCCTGGGGGGAGAGGAAAAGACAGTGAGCAGTACTTTGGCAGGGCATTCTTCAGGCACTTTGAGCCACCCACCTACCTACAAGGTCTCAGAACCCAACCTAACCCTGCTTATGGCCTATGGTGACCCCCGCCCCCTTAGAAAACTGAGCTACCACCCAAGGAGAAAGAGTGAGCCCTGCCTCACTTGGATAGTGTGGTGGAAGGCATCAGAGTGGTCACAGTGGCGATGGTCAGATTGCTGGGCAGGAAGGAGCTGGACCCATTAAGGGGAGGGGACGCCACAGCAGAACTCATCCTGCTCACTATGCTCCCGATGCCGATCCAGAAGGCCATGGTGAGTCCAGCCAACAGGCCGATGATGGCACCCTGCCCAGAGACACCGTCAACTCTCCTGTCACAGGCCAACCACAGACCTTCCCAGCAGCCCAGTTCCATCCACATGCATATCTGAGGAGCCAGATGAGCCACTCACAGGAGGGTTGGCACATGGAAAGAACATCCCAAGGCAGAAGAGGCCCAGCAGTGGCCCTCCAACCATGCCAAAGATGCTGAGTGCCGCCTAAAGTTGATGGAAACAGAGAAAAGAACACACAGGGTCAGAGACTCCAGCCTCAATGTCCAGTGACATCAGCTGCTGATTTCTTCCAGAGCAGACATGGTTGTGGGCTCTGGGCTCTGAGGCAGAACTCTAGGTCTCTCTATGCTAACAACATCCTAGAAATGACACTGGGGCTCCTGGTCACTTGAGAGTCTGTTTATAGTTAAAGGCTAAGAATTTATGGGGCTAGTGAGATGGCTCAGGGGATAAAGGTGCTTGCTGTCAAGGCTGACAGCCTCAGTTCAATGTCCAGGACCCACACGGTGCAAGGCAAGAGCCTCCACTTGAATACTAGCATGAGCATCCACACACAGGAAATAACTAAATGTACTTTGCTTTTTTTGATTTTTTTCAAGACAGAGCTTTTTTGTATATAGCCCTTGCTGCCCTGGAACTAGCTCTGTAGACCAGGCTGGCCTTAAATTCAGAGATCCATCTGTCTCTGCCTTCCAAGTGCTGGGATTAAAAGGTATGCACCAAAAGCTGGTCGTGGTGGTACACACCTGTAATCCCAGCACTGGAGGCAAAGGCAAGTGGATCTCTGTGAGCCCAGCCTGGTCTACAAAGTGAGTCCAGGACAGCCAGAGCTATAACACAGAGAAACCCTATCTTGAAACCCCCATTCCCCACACCCCCTCACAAAAAAAATGTATGCATCACCAAGCCCAACTTAAAGGTAATTAGATCCCTCTCAAAACATATGTCTTCATTTCCTGTTTCAAACATACCCTCCCACCCCCTGCCAAGAGCTTCTTTCTCGTCTCCACAATCACTACCTGGAGCACTGATCCCAGATAAGAAGAAATATAGGCCATTCCCAGGCATAGTAGTCCATAGGCAAAGGCTGGAAGAAACAAGGGAGGAAATAAATTGATGAGCAACACACCCTCCAACCAAACTGCCACGTCTGTACCCCCCTCCCCAGCCCTGGCTACTCTGACCTCAGCCAGAGACCCTCGTTCCTGCATGCAGTACATGATGAAGGCTGTGTGCTGCATGAGGCACATGCTGAGGCCAGGACAAACAATCTCAGAAGAGCGCTAACAGTGGTCAGGGTCTATCTCAAAATAAACAAGACTTAAGAGCAGCCCTACCAAGGATTCGAGAAAGCATGATGGCGCGGGTTTCGGTCAACTCAGGGAACCAAGGCTGGACCAGGTCTTCCATCGTGACAGTTGCCAGTGAATTGAATGCTGAGGATATGGTGCTGCAGGAGGGCAAGGAGACGTTCTGGGTCGGCTCTGAGAGCCAGGAAAGGCAGAGCTAAGGACGCTACACAGGCATAAAGATAAGACACCACCCTGTCCATAGCCCAGGCTACCCCAGAGGTTTGAAGGCAAGCCTTTTCTGATGAAAGTACAGATTTGACCAAGTAGATGACTGATACTGTCAAACGAAAGTTTGTCTTGGGAGAAGCTAAACTGTGCCCTGCCATCCAAGACAGATGGGCACACTGTTCCAGCTGCAGGAGTACCTGAGGGATCCACTGAAGAGGCAGGCAACGAAGAGCCCAGGCAGCCCTGGCATGTCCTTCAGGAGGTCCATCACAAAGTAGAGGACTAACTGAAAGCACAACAGAGCACTCAAAGCAACACCACCTTCTGCTTCTGTGTGGAGAAGCCCCTGGACACACCCTTGCCAACCCAGAACCTGGGTGCACCAGGAAGGGGAGCCAGACATGAAGGCATCTGCCTCAAGTAGGGAGAAAATGGCCTCTGAACAGCAACCACACACAGCCCAATCAAGGCCACCTCTGATGAGCAGTGTGACGTCAGCATGCTGCCTACCTCACCAAACCTGTCTTCCATAAAATGAGGCTATTGGGAAGCTTAGATGAGAGCAGGCAGGTAACAGTTTCCAACAGAGCATGAGGGGAGTTGGTATCAGTTGGTCCCCACCCACGTAATGGGGTGATTAGATACGATGGAGACTGGAATCTGACATGCTAGACAGCTGGGAACTCAGGGCAGCAAAGAACTATTCATCTGTTTTTTTCCAGTTCAGCCACACAAATGCTCTGCTTAGGGACCCAGACTAGCTTCTCATGAGCACAAGAAGGCGGCAGAGTGGGCTTCTCACCTGGTCAGGGGCTGCTTGCTCTTGCTGGGGGCTCATATTATATTCCTTATAATAGGCAAACATGACCAGGCCAATGAGGCAACTCAGACAGAGGGTCACTTGCTGGCAGGGGAACACTGCATAGCAGGAGCTGCAAGAGACCGAGATGACATTAACAGACTCTTACACATGACCGTCTGAACTCCATAAAGTCCCCAGTAATGGTTGGGCACCCTGAATCCTATCCCATCCCACTGCCTTTAGGGAAGCCCTTCCCAAGTGCTTTCTCCAAACCTTCCCATCCCTGCACTCACAGCACAGCAGCCTTCTCTGAGTGGGAACTGAGGTAGCGCTGCACTTGAGCCTGATTCACTCCATACAAGGAAAGCATCATAAAGACACCCCCAAAGGCCAGAGTCCAGAAAGTATGACGCACAAAGGGGTCGGGATCCAGCCTGTAATAAAAATACTACCTGGTGAGCAAGGTGCGGTGCACACCTGAGGTGCACTGGGGAGGCTGGGGGTCCAGGACAACCAAGACTACGCAGAGAAACCCTGTCTTGGAAAACAAACATAACAAAACTACCTGGTCACTGCCATAGCCAAGATGCTCATCTCTATGGTAAGAGAGGTCAGTGAAGAACAAGACTGAGCCACCACCTCTAGGCCGAGAGCATGACAGAAGGCACGGAGCCAGGGGACTCAAGGGGTGGCTCAGGAAGGCTCGCCTCATCTCAGGCATGCATCAAGGCACTGTCCCGGCCTATAAATACCAGCCAGACCCCCACCACCACCTTTCTCCCTATTTGGGGTTTGCTAGCTTTCTGCTTACAGACCAGGCTCTGAAATGGACTCAGCCTCTAGGTGCTATAGATACCAGTCAGGGAAAAAGCACATACTTACTCAAGTTTAGCGATGTGACCATGCTTGGAAGCCACATCCCAGACATGCCCTAAGCCACCCACTCTGACCGATCCTACAATGATGACCACCAGCTGCCCTAGGAACATGACCAGGGTTTGAAATACATCTGTCCAGATGACAGCCTTCAGCCCACCCTGCAGGAAAAACAGTATCTGTCAAAAATGTCAAGTCAGCCAAAGGAGGTGGACACTACACCACCAAGAAAGCCCTTGCACGGTCCTGAAACTGCTGGAGTCACTGCACTTTCTACTTTCATAGCCCACACTTATCTTTTCCACCCTGCCCCATCCTGAAACTTCATCCCTTTCTTGTGTCTGTTATGCTATCCCTTTTCCTTTTCCCATCTTCCTGCCATTATCCCAGGAACTACTGAAATTACCAGTGCAGTGTAGATGTTGCAGACGATTCCTAGGGCCAGCACAGACAGCCATAGATCAAATCCAGTCACTGTAAACAGATAAAAGTCACACTCCTCTCTCTAGAAGGTCTTTCAGGGAAGCCTTGCTGAGGGTAGCTACTCAAATCACAGAGAAGAGCTGGTGGTGGTGCCCCATGCCCTTAATCCCAGCATTCTGGGAGACAGAGACAGGTGGGTCCCTGAGAGTTTAGCCTGGACTATATAGCAAAGTGCCAGAACAGCTGGCTACATAGAGACTTTGTCTCAAAAAACAAACAAAGATCCACCATAAAAATGAGGCAATTCATCACTAAAGATCGAATAAATCATTCCTCAACATGAGGAAAAACATTTTCATAGCGTCACTGAAATGCTGATTAACTAGTTCAGGTGTGGCATGGTAATGTTTGGTCAGCTGAAGTGAACCAAGTCTACTTCTGCCACAGGCACAGACCAACCCTAGGGCACAGTCAATGGCTCAACTCTCAAGGTCAGACTGTTTGTAGTATTCTACCCTCTCTGCCCTCCTAAGGCATTTTCCCAGTCGGCCTCCTCACCTGCATTGAGGGCCAAAGACGGTGCATAGAGAGCAACTCCCATGTAGATCACCTGTAGGTTATGGGAGAGGATGTAAGGGGGTAAGAGACGCAGGTGGACTTCACCTGGGCTCACTTCCCTCACTTCTCCCAACACCTGACTTGCCACCACTGTCACATCTTCAGTGGCACTGGATAGGATGTCATCAGGGATTTGGCCACATTGTCACTGATAGGCATTTTAATCCTGTCAGTTTGAGAGCAAGGAAAGCTCCTCCCACTTCTGGAGCCTGAGTTCAGCTCCCCTCCCACGTCCCAGGCTATTTCCATACTATTCCACTTACCATCTGAAAGATGAAGGTCACAGTCCCACAGATCCGCACTGCTTTATTAAAGCGGAGCTCCAGGTACTAGGAAGTACAAAGAATGTACATATCCTTTATGGCATGGTGTTTCTGGACCCCAACCCTCACAATACATAGACTCTTTCCTCAAGAGGCCTAGTAACACAAGGGGATGGAGATCCAAAGCATATACTCTAGACCCCCTAAGCCTGGCACTCTCCTGCCCCTCCCCCATGTTAACTCCTCCTGGGAAGAAGGGAGGACCTGGGTGCAGTTATTCTTTAGGTGGAAGTGTCCAGGCTCCCAGCCTCTTCTTGGTGGCAGTCACCCTGCTTACCTCATAGGCGCTGGTCAGATGCAGGCGGTAGAAGACAGGGATGAAGATGTGTGCAGGGATCAGTAGTCCCAGGAAGTAGGAGCACCCCAGGAACCAATACTGGGTTCCAAATCGGTAGATCTCAGCTGGTGCCCCCAGGATGGCCACGGCTGACTGGAAGGTGGCCAGTAGGGACAGTGCCACTGGAAGGCAGCCCATTTTGCGGTCTGCCATAAGCAGCTCACCGACAGTATGGCGGCCCCAGCCACGGCAAGCATGATAGAGCCCGATGACGAGGGAGAGGAGCAGCAACAGGCCGAACACCACATAGTCCACAACAGAGAAGGTGGAGCTAACCCTGTTGCTGTCTGAGGCTGTGTGGAAGGAAGCTGTAGTGCTCTCCCCAGCACTCATCCTCACCGTGCCTGTGTTTTGCCCCAACTTGAGACTCCTGGGCTCTCAGCGGTCACTTGAGTGAGCAGGTACAGGCAAATGACTCCAGGCTGGTTCCTGGCTATGTTTCACAGCTTTCCTCTTCCACCCATCGACATGGTCCAGGGGGAGCTAGAAGAATTCACCTCTCAGTCAAGCCTACCCTGCCCCCATGGCTGGCCACCTACAGGCTTTAGACCTGTCATGGCCAAACTCAGACTAGCCAGCCAACACAGTGGTGACTGCCTGGAAGGCATGGGGTAGGCTTGTTCAATGGGAGGGAGGGAGATAGCAGCAGAGCTGAGACAGACACAAGACAGGAACTTGGCCAGGACCTTTGGGTGTGCAGCTATGAAATTCAAGACCTTTCTTGTTTCTCCACCCAAGTAGTAAAATAAAAATCAACTCTAGCCTAATTTTCTTCATATAATCCCCTACTTCCATTTGCAGGCACAGACCCAGTCACTACAATGTATTGAGCCAGCAGAGCCCAGCCTGGCGCCACAGCCCAGCAGGGAAGAAATGGAGACTATTGACAGTAGAGTTTCCCCTATTCACCTTAGTTCCACCTCGCTGAGGTGTCATCCCTCTCACTAACCAGGGAGCTCACCTCCCTGACAGCTTCACGCCCCATTCAAAACATCAGCAGCCCAGTCATTCTGTACCCCTCTCTTTCTTTTGGGATTAAAGGCATGTGCCACCACTGCCCAGGTGTACCCCTTCCTAAATATCCCTAATATCACTAGAGAAACCCTACCTGCTAGACACACCAGTCAAGAGTGGTTCTGGTCAGAGTGGTAGGATTCAAAACTGAGACAGACAGGGCCTGCAGAGATATTCAGTGCTTAAGAGTACTTGTTCTTGTAGAGGACCTAGCTTCTATTCCCAGCATCCATATGGCAGCTCACAAGCATCTGTAACTCCAGTTCCAGAGGATCTGACTCCCCCTTATGCCCTCTGTGGCATGCAGCACACATGTGGTACATGCATGCATTCAGGCAAAACAGCCATATACACAAACAACTCTTTAAAATAGCAAGATAGACAAGGTGATGGGGCACTGTAAAGCAGCCAAAAGAGTCAAGGGCAGGACTCCAGGACTTCAGAAAAGACAGAACTAGCAGTAAGGTGAACAGCAAGCAAGGGATGTAAGTGGTCCCAACCATTCTGCTGAAAACAAGACACATACCTGGAGAAGCAATCCCTGTTCTGAGGCAGAGCTGCCCGGAGCAGGACAGAGGTAGAGTCTCCGATTCTGTTAGCTGAGGAGAGAGCAAGAAGTGGAGTTACAGAAAAGCACAGGTGCTATTTGTTCTGGGCTCACCAGGGAGCCAAGCACTGTGCCTGAAGTGGGCCTTATCACCATATGTGCCCCACTCAACCCTGGGGCTCCAGAGAGCTCATACTCAGCAGCATTCTTAGATGGATTAGGCTCTGAGCCTAAACCACTCTTTGGCACCCTGTGTGCTAGGCTGAGTTAGACAGGAGTTGCCTAGAGAAGACTCGGAAAGTTGCTTTTCTAACGCCACACAGAAAGGTGGTAACTCTAAGAATATGCCACAATCTTTAGAAGAACAAAGATGAGATCACACGATTCAGCGCAAAGCACTCATTTCACACAGTAACACACAAAGGCCCAGATCACTCAAGCTCACTCTTTCCCAGTGTGTGCGCTTGTATGTATGTGAGCAGATCCATGAGTACGTGGAAGCTACAGGCTGCGTCAGGTATCTTCCTCGGCCACTTTCCAGGCAGGGCTTCCCGAGCCGCTGACAGAGGTCTATGGGCAACAGCCATGCTTTGGTCTTCATACTTAGGTGGCAAGCCCTTGACCCACGGAGCTACCCCCTCGCCTCTCAAGTAACCCTTCTAAAAGCACAACTAACTATCAAAGGCAGCATTAGGAACCTAGGCCTAGAGAGTCCTCATCCATCCTACTCTTCCAAGTGTCTTCCAAGCCTGTCTTCAAAAGCAATTCCCTAGAAGCACTCACTGGCACAGAGGGGACACCAGAGAATGCCACGCATTTATAAAGCCTAACTTACGACAGTTGGCATTCTCTGAATACAGGCAGAAGTGGTGGCACACGCCTTTAACCCCAGCACTCAGGGAGGCAGAGGCAGGTGGATCTGTGTGAGTTCAAGGCCTACAAAGCAAGTCTAGGACAGCCAAAGCCACACCGAGAAACCCTGTCTTGAAAAACCAAAACATTCTCTGAATACCTGCTGTGTGAGCAGTAAGTAAAGTGCGTTATTGTCACTAGTTCATATTTTTGTCCCTTCAAAGAAATCAGCCACACCTTAGATCCTATCTAGTACCCTTCCTAGGTGCTAAATTCCCAGCTTATAGCAGCCTAGATGGCTCTTCCTAATAGATTATGGCTCTTATCTATCTAGTATGGGTCACTACACTTTGAGACCCCACCTTTCTAAACCCAACACGTTCTTCTCTAAGTTCTATAAACACAAGCAACTTCCTCTGTTTTGTGTGTTGGTTGCTGTAGACTCTTCTATCCTGCATAAGCACAGGATAGCCAGGTGGTGGTGGCACACCCCTTTAATCCCAGCACTTGGGAGGCAGAGGCAGGCGGATCTCTGAGTTCGAGGTCAGCCTGGTCTACAGTGGAAGTTCTAGGACAGCCAAGGCTACACAGAGAAACCCTATCTAGAGAGAGAAATCCTGTCTGGAGAGATAAAAATAAAAGAGGGGAGTGTCTGAGCTCAGGTCACATGTCCTACTGTCACAAATGCTAGTCTCTAGATCAAGAATCCCAACAGGGCTGGGCATGGTGCCCATGCCTTTAATCCCAGCACTTGGAAGGCAGAGGCAGGTGGATCACTGTGAGTTCGAGGCCAGCCTGGTCTACAAATAGAGTCTAGAACAGCCAAGGCTACAGAGAGAAACCCTGTCTCAAAAAAAACAAAACAAACAACAACAACAACAAAGAATCCCAACAGGGATGCCCCAGGCCTTTGTATATTGTAACACCTTGATAAGCTATCACTCTTTGGCAAACTGTCACTGCTATGAGATGATGAAAACTAGACTAGAAGGGTGGTAGTGGCACACGCCTTTAATCCCAGCACTAGGAGGCAGAGGCAGGCAGATCTCTTGAGTTCAAGGCCAGCCTGGTCTATAGAGTGAGTTCCAGGACAGCTAGGGCTGTTACACAGAAAGAAAGACAAGAAAACTTCTATAGGCTAATCTTATAATCCTAGCACACAGGGGGCAGAGACAGATGGATCTCTATGAATTCCAGCCCAACCAGAGCTACATAGTGAGACCTTGTCTCAAAATAAAAACACCAAGGGTTTGGGGGGGTGGGGTGGGAGTTGGTCTCTGGATTGACTGGGTCCCTCTATTTGTTTCCTTATTTGCATATAAGGCACCAAGAATCCTCTAGGATGGAGGAAGAAGCTCTAAGCAGACAGGAAAATGCCAACCCAGTAACACAGCCTTCATTTCACATGATCCAGTTCTAGGAAAAGAACAGTGGCTTTCCAAAAACTCCCCTGATTCACACCAACAAACAGGTCTATCTCAGAGTAGTAGCCAAAAGAAAGCCAAATTATTTTACTAAGTAAGGTCCCCCTCTTAAAAAGCCTGGCTGTAAGCAGGGCATTGTGGAACACGCCTTTAATCCCAGCACTAGGGGAGGCAGAGGCAGGCAGATAGATCTCTGAGTTCAAGGCCAGCCTGGTCTACAAAGTGAGCCCAGGACAGGCAAGGCTACACAGAGAAAAACCAAAAAAGGAAAAAAAAAAAGTCTCACTGTAGTCATATACTGCACTGGGTTGCAGTGAAAGGTACTGAGGGTTTGTGGGTTTGTTTCTTGTAGTACTGGGGACCAAATGACTAGGAAATCACTGGCTCACAGCGCTAAATCCACACCTTTTCCCTCTGAAATGTAAGGGAACACCTGCAGGGCCAACTGCCACCTACATCTAGGGTTTAAAATTCCTCAAGAGCTAAATTGCCTTTCTCACTAAAACAAAACATTCTAGTAGCTAAATGTATTAATAAAGGTAAACTCAGGATTTCCAGGCAGATACTGGGCATGTAGAAAGGAAAACACAGACATGTTACTAAGATGAACTCAAACTGTCTTTGGTGACCTTTTGAGGGGTCCTCACCAAGACCAATAGTTGTCCCCTTAGGTGTGAGGGGTCTCTCCCAGCGCCCTTCCAGTCAGGACTCCAGGCACTCTGCGGAAGCGCTACCTTGCCTAGCTTCGGTGGTTCGTCCAGGACTACCAAAGTTCCTTCGTTCTTTCCCAAACCAGCATTGTTCTATTCCTGGGAAAGCAAAGAAAATGAGTTAGGAAAACGTCTTTCCCGCTTCACCTCGGTGCCCGGGCTCCAGAACACTGCGCAACATTAAGGTGAAGGGTTCCCAGGCTGGCTCGTGTCCTCCTACCAGCGTTTGCCCTTCGCCCTCGGATCTCCGCTCCTCCATCACCCTTACCCTCTTTCCGCTCAGTTTTCCTCTTCTCTCCACACGTGGCGAACCCACCACTTTGCGCTAGCATTTAAGACTGTCCCCAAAGCCCACGCTGAGAGGCTCACCCCGCCCCGCCCCTCCCAGCTCCGCCCCTACCGCCCCCAGGCGGCTGAACCCAGCCTCTGGGCCCCTTGCCCAATCCCCGCCTCGCCCCGCACACCCCACCCCGGCCCGGCCCGGCCCACCTGCGAGATCTACACACGTGGGTAGCTGGCCCGCCGGCAGGCCCGGCCCGCAGCGTCCGGCTCGGTGACAGCGGGACCCCGCCCCCCGCCCGCCCTGGTCGCCGCGCCGCCATGTTTACTCAGGGCGGATGAAGCGGCCGGGCAGTCCGCACCGGGCTGAGGCACCTTGCAGTAGGCTCAAAGCAACTAAGCGGTGACTGGAGAGGCCTGCGCCACAGAAGATTGGAGAGATGGTGGGTCTGCCCACCGCCGACATGAGCCCAGAAACCCGTGAGCAGCCCAAGCCCTCTAGCAAACTAGGCCACGCCCCGCGGCGCCTGCAGGGGGCTGATTAGGCCACGCCCCAGAGTGTCAGGATTTACAAGGCTAGGCCACGCCTTAAGGCGGAGCCTCGCGCTCAGCTCTCGCGAGCTGTCAAGAAGGTTGATTGGAGTGGAAAATGGCGTCCCGGGAGCCGGGCAGTTGTGTGAGCCCGATACCCTGGGCTGCTACCCTGCTCCTGGCCCTGGGCATGGAAACGGCCCTGGCTCTACCTGAGGTACAGAAGAAAGTTTGAGATCTGGCTGAAGAAGGTCGCTGGTCGTTAGCCTTGTGTCGAGCTCGCCCGCCGGTAGCCGTCCCCTTGGCTAGCCCGAAGCTCACTTTTCGTCCCTGAAGCTTCCCGTAGTCCTGAGCCTGCGGGGACCGTGCTCCCGAGTGCTCACGTAGTCCGGCCTCTGGCACCTTCGCCCTGCCCACATTCAGAGACCTTTGAAATTTGATCTCCTTGCTTTTGAATAACTTCGAGTTGTTCTTCGCGCTCCACAGTCCCTTGTGTTTCTTTCCAGCTGTCATTGCACGAATACTGTGCGTGGTGCACTGTCACTGTATCTTGTGCTGTTGAAGTACGTTGTGTACCTGCAGCCTTTTAACACTTGCCAAACCATGCCCGTCGCGCGGATAAGCCTCTGCAGAGGATATGATATATATAGTCCAGTAACGATTCTCAAAGATGAGGCGAGCACTTGTACAGTGCATTGATTTGCTGCCGGATTTTAAAGGGGAAAATACGGGTTCTATTTTTAAAAGCCACCTTGCCGCTCTGTGTTATAGGAATTCTCGAAAGCGTACTGACACTCTCGATCTTTGCTTGTTCTTCCTTTTTCTTTCTGGTGTCTTAATAAGGTTTCTTTTTCTTCTGCAGATATGCACCCAGTGTCCGGGAGGTGTGCAAAATCTGTCCAGAGTAGCTGCTTACTGTGAGGAGACATCGAAGCTAATGCAGGCCCGATGCTGTCTAAGTCAAAAGGGCGCCATCTTGGGGTGAGAGAGGAGAAGAGACATCCTTGGATACCAAAAACAATTCCCAGACTGGAGTTTACAGGCTTTCCTAACTGGCTTTGGGGATAAATATTGGTACCTAACTGGAGGCATCTAACGCTTGATTCTAAAACGCTTAAACTTGATGTATTTTTTCAATAGGTAAACAGTCTTTTGATTTTTTCCCCCTGAACAACAAGTCATAGTTTTTTTGCCATTTTATAGGCCTTTGTGTCATCATCTAGAAATAGTTTTATTATTAAGTCTTTGGATTATTTTTTTACTAAAATACACTTGAATTTTTCCTCACTTTATTTTTTGTTTTTTAAAGTGTGTGTGTGTGTGTGTGTGTGTGTGTGTGTGAGTGAGTGTGTGTGTGTGTGTGTGTGTGTGTGTGTGTGTGTGTGTGTGTGTGTGTGAGTGAGATGCCTGATGAGGGTGCTAGGACCTGAACGCAGGTTCTCTGCAGGAGCAGCACTCACTCTTAACTCCTTTTTTTTTTTTCTGTCTTGTTGTTATTTTGTTATTGTTGTTCTGGGTACTAGGGAGTGAACTTGGACCTTGTGCATGCTAGTCAAGCTACCTTTTTTGGCTTAGCTTTTCTTTTTTGTTTCTTTGAAACGGGGTTGTGTTATGTAGTCCTGACAATCCTGGTACTCAGTATGTAGCACAAGATGGCCTCAAACTCATATCAACCCTGCTACAGCCTCCCAAGTGCTGGGGTTACAGGACTGAGCCATTACACCTGACTCCTTTAAGTAGTCTTTTTTAAAAGATGTATTTATTTATTATGTATACAATGTTTGCCTGCATGTACACTTGCCCACCAGGAGAGGGCACCGGATCTCATTATAGATGGTTATGAGCCACCATGTGGTTGCTGGGAATTGAACTCACGACCTCTGGAAGAACAGTCAGTGCTCTTAACCGCTGAGCCATCTCTCCAGCCCAGTAGTTATCATTTTGACACATGATCTCACTAAATTGCCCACACTAACCTTGAGCTTGTGATCCTCCTGCCTCAGCTTCCTGAGTAGCTGGGATTATGGGCTTACACTACCAGCCCAGATGCTAAGTTATATGTTTTATAATGTTATTATTTTTGTAGTTTGTAGGCACTCAGTAAATGAAAAAATAATGTTGAAGTCCTTTGTTTGGTTTTTTTGAGACAGGGTTTTAATGGGTAGCCTTGGCTGCCCTAGAACTCATACTATAAACTAGGCTGGTCTTAAACTCAGAAATCCACCTGCCTCTGTCTCCTAAATGCTGGGATTAAATGCTTCAACCCAGCTTGAAGGCTTTACGTCTTTATGCATTTACCATTTTTTTTAAAAAGATTTATTTCTTTATTATTGTCTATACAATGTTTGCCTGCATGTACACCTGCAGGCCAGAAGAGGGCATCAGATCCCATTACAGATGGTTGTGAGCCACCATGTGGCTGCTGGGAATTGAACTCAGGACCTGTGGAAGAGCAGTCAGTATCCTTAACCTCTGAGCCATCTCTCCAGCCCTAAGCATTTACTATTATCTGTGACAGGAAATATGCTTTGGAAAAACTTAAGTTATTGCCTTTTTCCCCTTTTCATTTAAAACCTCTGTGGCTGGGCCTGGCATAAATTTGTTAATTTCAATACTTAGCAGGAGGATCAACCTTGCAAGGTAACCTTCAGCTACCTAGTGGATCTGAGGCTAGCCTGGGCTACACTGAGACCTTGTCTCAAAAGGAAATGATCTCCTGAGCGGTGTGGTTCTTGTCTCTAATCCTAGCATTTGAGAAGCCAAGGCAGGAGGATTGTCACAAGGTTGAGACCAACATGGGCTACAAGAGTGAGACCTTGTCTCAAAACAAAACAAAGTCAGCTGGGCGCGGTGGTGGCGCATGCCTTTAATCCCAGCACTCAGAGGCAGAGGCAGGCGGATCTCTGAGTTTGAGGCCAGCCTGGTCTACAAAGTGAGATCCAGGGCAGCCAGGGCTATTAAACAGAGAAACCCTGTCTGGAAAAACAAAACAAAATCTCTATAGAGCAGTGGCTGTGGCTCGGTGATACAGTTCTTCCCTCAAATGCCCAAGGCCCTGAGTTCAATCCCCAGAAACAACAACAAAAACTTCTAGGTCTGAGACTCACAGTATGAGAAAAAAGAAATCCACAAAGTTTCTTCAAACATTTGCACAACCCATAGCTGTACTAATTAGAACTGGGTAGCCCAATAGAAGTTTCTGTTGATCAAACTGCTCCATATCAGCACCGGTCAGCACAGGAGCCACGGTTTCATATGTGTTTGAAGTGTCACTTGTGAGAATGAATGAATTTAAGATAAATTAAAATGTCTGCATGTAGCTGGGTATGGTGGTGCATGTCTGTAATCCCATTACTCAGGGAGGCAGAGACAGGTGGATCACTGTGAGTTCGAGGCCAGCCTGGTCTACAGAGTGTGTCCAGGACAGCCAAGGCTGCACAGAGAAACCCTGTGTCGAAACAGCAAACAAACAAAAAGGTGTACTTGTAGCTAAGGCTAACTAGATTGGAGAGTACGCAATTAGAGTATCCACTACCAAAGCCTTAATCTTACATTTCTGAACATAATGGTGTCCCATCAGTGTAGCTTACATAGGCATGAGAAAGAAGTGCAGTTCCACTAACTACTTTGTTTCTTCAGGCTAGATCTCCAGAACTGTTCCCTGAAGGATCCTGGTCAGAGTTTCTTTCAGGCTTACACTGCTGTTATCATGTGAGTGCTTATGCATTTTCTTGCCTAAAACGTAAATATGGTAATGGGAAAGTCTTTGGCGATAACTCTGTAAAAGGTAGATTGGTGGTGTCTAGACCTGTACAACTGAGGATAAGAACTGGATTAGCAGCCCAGGAAAGCAGTATACAGGTTAACAGCGTGCTCTTCCAGACAGAATGCTAACAGTGCGCCCTTTGCAGAGACCTTCAAGCAAATCCTCTCAAGGATGATTTGGCCAACACCTTCCGTGGTTTTACTCAGCTCCAGACTCTGTGAGTAACAGAGTAGGGAAGAGAATCATAGATGGGCACTGCCAAGTGCTCGGCAACATCAGAGTAGCTGCTGCTGCTGCTGCTGTGTGTGTGTGTGTGCTCGTGATTATACATGCATGCCACATGAGTGAGTGCATGTGTCTGAGTGAGTTCATATATACATGTGCATGTGTACATGTGTGCATGTGTGTTGCTGATGTTTATTCTACTGCTGAGCTATACCTTAACCTCTTTGGCTGTGCATTTATGCTCACATGTTTTGTCTTCAGGATACTACCACAGGATGTCACCTGTCCTGGAGGTATTACTGCCTGGGAAAATGTTTCCTCTTTTATGGACAAGCAGATTTGCCAAGGGCAAAAGGACCTTTGCAACAGCACCGGAAGCCCAGGTATGCTGCAGGATGGCCACCTCACTAAGAAGTACTTTTCCTTCTATTTTTCTTATTTTCTTTCATCTTTCTTCTATTTTTTGTTGGTTTTTGTTTTCTGAGACAGATTCTTTCTGATCTGGAACTTGTGTACAACAGAACTCACAGAGATTTGCCTGCCCCTGCCTCCCAAATCCAAAGTTAGGTGTTTCCCACCAAGCCCAGCTTTCCCCTCTACTTTTGACCTAGAAATAATTAAGAGAATCTAAGTGGATATTTAAGAATAATACCTAATGAGATCCAGTGATATCCTTCCATACAAGTACAGTCAGGCCCAGTCCTGTTTAGCTTGTGAGATCATAGGAGGTTGGCTCTTCGGGGTCATGTGGCCTTAGACTCCAGTGACTCTGCTTTTCTCTGCCTCTCAGAAATGTGTCCTGAGAACGGCTCTTGTGCATCTGATGGTCCTGGCCTTTTGCGGTGCATTTGTGCTGATGGTTTCCATGGATACAAGTGTATGAGGCAGGTGAGGAACTAGACCTTTTAGACATAAAGGAATCATTAGGCAAGAACCTCTCTGAAGAAAATACAAGACAAGGATCTGATGCCAGTTGCTGGTAGGAAACTCTTAAGGGAAGTGCCCAAGATGAGGGGGTGGGTGACTGAGAAAGAACTGCGTGTTAGAACGTGGCCCTGGGTGTATACACCTTTGTGACTTGTTTGTGTGTTTGTTTGCTAATCACAGGGCTCCTTTTCACTGCTTATGTTCTTTGGGATTCTGGGATCCACCACGCTAGCCATCTCCATTCTACTTTGGGGAACCCAGCGCCGGAAGGCCAAGGCTTCATGAACCATACAGGGCTTCCTGCTTACCTGAGAGCACCCTAATCTATTGCGTCTCTGCCAGGAAGATTTGCTTCCCTGACAAACATTAGTGGCCGGCGAGCCAATGCTGCTCAAGGCTGAAGCTGCCAGAGATGAGGAAAGAGTTAAATTGCACCACCTCGGGGGGTCTTGTGGACACTCGGTTAGGAGTGGAGGAGTACTAGTTTGTATTATTGACTACAATAAACACTTTTCGTCCCACTGTTTTAGGGAATACTGCCCTACCCTTTGCGTGTTTCTTGTTTGGATGGGCTGGTTTGGGAGGGTCAGGTGTCTCTGGTCTCTAAGGTTTTGTTCAGCGTTGATGCTGTGGGCCCACCCCCATGGTCCCGCCCCTTACGTGCCCGGCCCCGCCCCTCACGCTGCCGGCTGCCTGCGCCGTCGCAGTCGTGCCCCAGCTCAGTACGCTTAGGGCTCCCGCTCGCCGCGCCCGTCTGCTCTCCAGCGCCCCGCGCAGCGAGCCACGTGGACCAACTCCGGCGCGCGGTGTTCCCTTGGTTCCAGTGGGGCTCGCCGCGCCTCCCGCGTCTCTGTGCTCGCCCGGTCTCAGCTCCGACCCCATGGCGGCCCTGGTGCTGGAGGACGGGTCGGTGCTGCAGGGCCGGCCCTTTGGGGCCGCTGTGTCGACTGCTGGGGAAGTGGGTAAGCAAGCCCGAGCGGGCTGCCGACCTCATCCCACTCTGCTTAACCTGTCCTCCCCTCCTGCACACTCCCTCCCCGACTCGGTGCCCCTAGCCCCAGCTCCCTTTCACCACTCATGACCGAAGCAGTCATCTCTGGGATTTACTGCGCTCGGGGTAGTGTTCCGATGGGTGCCCTTGCCAGAACTCAGCCTTGCCTTTCTTCAGTGTTTCAGACCGGCATGGTCGGCTACCCAGAGGCCCTCACTGACCCTTCCTACAAAGCTCAGATCTTAGTGCTAACGTACCCTCTCATCGGCAACTACGGCATTCCCTCAGATGAAGAGGACGAGTTCGGCCTGAGCAAGGTAGTGCTTTCTCTACATCCTTTCTCAGATAAGAAGTTAACGGTGAAGTGACTACTGTGACACTTTGCTAGACATCTTGGAGAAAACAGCCATACGGACTAAGGCGACCGTGGTTACAATGTTTTTAGGCACCTTGAAAGGCAGAGAGCTGGAGACCTCAGAGGAGTAACCCCTCTGAGAGTCTTGTGTGTAGTGAAGGCATGGTCCAGGGGAAATGGCAAAGGGTTTGTGGGAACAGTTCTCAAAATTGCAAGGGGCGTAATTTCTAGTTATTTTGTAAGGACCAGGAAAGGATTTTTCCCCCCAGTAGCAGTCTTAGGCATAGACAGTCCTGAACCTTCCTAATACTGGGGCTGCTCAGTACAGTTCCTCATATTGTGATGGCCCCCAACCATAATTTCATTTTTGTTGCTACTTCATAACTGTAATTTGGCTTCTGTTGTGAATTGTAAATAGCTGGTATTTCCAGTGATCTCAGGCGACCCCTGTAAAAGGGTCATTTGACCCCAAAAGGGTCGAGACCCACAGGTTGAGAAACACTGCTTTAGGCTCATGTAAATTGGTAAGAAACTGGAAGCAGGTTATATCCCTTCTAGCACTAGTGGTTGCCAGTGTATCTAGCATGCCAGTGACATTGATCACCATCTGCACTCCTTACTTGGCCTTGTTTGCCTATAGGGGGGCAAAAAACTCTCAAACTTCCTCATACAATGAGGGCCGCTCCCATTCTGTGAAATCTGGAAACTAAGTTGCCTCTGAGAGTTAAGTGCAAATATCAACATAACCATTAAGTTAGTAGAAGAAGTCACCATAGCCTGCATGCGATGTTTCACAAACCTTGCTGAAGCCTTGATTCCCGTCTTACAGACTGCTTTAGGCTCATGTAAGTTGGTGAGGACGGGAAGCCGGTCATACCCCTCCTAGTGCCAATGGTTGCCAGTTCATCTACATACCCGTGACATCATCACCATCCAGACTCCTTCATACAGTCTCAGCTGTGTGACCCTGCTTAGCCTGGCACTCCCAGAGATCTACCTGCCTTTGCCTCCCAAAGGCAGGTAGACATTGTGACATTAGAAAGACCTTTTGTTTTTTGTTTTCCAAGACAGGGTGTAGCTGTGTAGCCCTGGCTGTTCTGGAACTCACTCTGTAGACCCCCGATAGAATTGGGGTGAGGGAGACCTCCCACAGCCCAGGACATTTACTGTGCTGAAGTTCTGTACTAGGGTCACTCCACTTAGCCTGGGGAGGGCCTGCCACACACCCTTCAGACCCCCACCTTAATGATGAGATCACAGGTGTGGTGTGTCATTCTTTTATTCCTATAAGGCCAGGGTCCCTGCTTGTGGCCCAAACTGGCCTCCAGTTTGCAGATGTTTGTCTCAGCTAGTTCCAGGATTGCAAATGTCAATATTTTGCCTTTAAATTAAGTGTAACTTTTTTTTTTTTTGAGACAAGATTTTGCTATTTGTCCCCTCCCTCCTTTCCTGTCTCCTCTGTGTTCCTTAGAGTATTTTCTTTTTGAGAGAGCGTTTTGCCCTGGCTAGTCTGGTGCTCACTATGTTAAACCGTTCCAACTTCAAACTGTCAGCAGTTTTTTTACCTCCACCCTACATGCCACCAGCCCAGCTTGAATGTAATGTCATCCCTCCCACAAAAGCTTCCCAACTCACATGTGCACCCACTACCTGAGTCTCACTGCTAGGGAAGCAGAGGCAGGCATGGTCTACATAGCTAGTTTCAGGCCTTGTAGTAAGACCCTGCCTCAAAAGAAACAGAAGCCTCTGTTTTTGTTTACTGTAATGTGCTTCTCATGAGTAATAAATTAGTTGTTTTTTTAAATGATTATCTAAAATGAAATGGGGAAAATGATATAATCATGTCTGAGTGGTAGTGTACCCTGTAAGTAAATAAATATATATTGTTTTTTCCAAGTGTAGTGCTGGCTGTCCTGGAACTTACTCTAGACCAGACTGGTCTCCAACTCTTGAGTTCCAATTAAAGGTGTGCACCACCATGCCCGGCTAGCTTTATTTATTTGTCTTGTTTGTTTGTTTTGTTTTTCGAGACAGGGTCTCTCTGTGTTAGACTTGGCTGTCCTGGACTCGCTTTGTAGACCAGGTTGGCCTTGAATTCACAGCAGTCCACCTGCTCTGCCTCCCGAGTGCTGGGATTAAAGGCGTGCGCCGCCATGCCCGGCTATTTATTTGTCTTAAGCTTTGTTTATCATAATGTTCTTTGTGAATATCTTACTACTCTGTTTTTATCACGCTCTATGTAATTAGTATCGTGTTTATTTATATTATCTCATTAGTTTCTGGCTCCCTGGGTTAGAAATTCACATTGTGAAGACAAGGGACCTTACCTTTTCTCACTGCTCACTGCCCTTTTATCAACATCTGTTACAAAGCCTGTACCTAGCGAGCATTCATTGAGGATTTAGTAGGTGTCAGATGCAAGTACATATCCATGACACATTGTAAATAGCAAGGAAGAAGTGGGAGAAAGGGTCAGTCTTAGAAGGAAGCTGGCTTGCAGTGGATGTGTAGGAATGGGGAGATCAGAGAGAGGAGGACTTGTGGGCTTGCCTTTGGACAAGAGGAAATGCCATTTTCTGTTCTCTTGGACACGCTGGGCCCGTGTTCAGTGTTTGTTGTGGGGCAGTGCAAAGTTAGTAAAAGAGGACTGTCCGCCAAAGCCGGGGTGCTTGATGTCCTGTGTGGCTGAGCAGGCGGTCGGTGGCCAGGCCGCGGAGGATGTGCGTTTGAGAGCTCGCCGACCCTGTACTCCTCACGGTCTCCTCTCTCTGTAGTGGTTTGAGTCCTCGGAGATCCACGTGGCAGGACTGGTGGTGGGAGAATGCTGCCCCACGCCCAGCCACTGGAGCGCCACCTGCACCCTGCATGAGTGGCTGCAGCAGCGAGGCATCCCTGGCCTGCAAGGTATGACAGCAAGCATTGGGGAGTCAGGGTCAAGTACAGGGTGCCTAGGTGGGAAGAGACAGGAGGAGGGGGGTTCCGCGTCTAAAGCTGTGTCGCAAAATGTGCGAGGTTGAGGTTGGGGAAGAGCCTGAACTGTTGGTCAGAAGGAAACATTCTAAAGAGAATAAACCCAGCGCCTGCTTTGGTTAGCTAAGCCTGATTCTCATCAGATTTTTACATTGTTACGTTGCATCTGGGTAATGCATGTCTGAAAGGCAGCTCTGCCCCCACTGGGTCATCAAAGCAGATATCTGTCAATATGTGTATAAAATGGAAAAAAACAAAAACAAAAAAAAAACCAAAATTTTTTTTTCTTTAACAGAATTGTGTAATTTTGTTGTTGTTGAGGAGGAGGGTGTTGGTTTTGGGTTTTTGAGGCAGGCTGTCATGTAGCCCAGGCTTGCTTCAGACTCACTGTGTAGCCAAGGATGTAACTGCCCTTCCCAAGTGCTAGGGCTGTAGACATGCACCACCTTGCCCAGCTCACATTCCTATTCCTGTAGTGGCATTTAGCATGTTTGTTTTCTTTTAGGAGTTATTTTTCAGTAATTAGCTCAATCTAGATCAGAGTTCAATTTGGATGTGCTATTTGAGGCAAGATTACTTCGTGGCTGCCCTTCCACCAGGGTGCTCCGAGATTTTGATGGCCACAGGACAGCTGTGCTTGACTCAGGGCTATGGAGTAGAGCGTCTCAGGACATGTCCCCTCACTATTAACTGAGTGGGGACTGCCATCTGAGGCTGTGCTGTTTTGACAGGAGTGGACACTCGGGAGCTGACTAAGAAGCTGCGGGAACAAGGGTCTCTTTTGGGGAAGCTGGTCCAGAATGGGACAGAGCCTTCAGCCCTGCCATTCGTGGACCCCAATGCCAGGCCCCTGGCACCAGAGGTCTCTATCAAGGTACGGAGGGACAGAGCGGGCCATGCTTGCAGGCAGAACACGAGGGGTTCCGTTTCTGCCCATAATTGGGGTAAACTCAAGGACTTCGAAGATGGGGTTTGGCATGGACACGTCTCACACTTGCTAATCCCAGCTGCCAACTGTTGCTCTTTGTTCGTCAGATTCCACGGGTAGTCAATGCAGGTGGTGCCCCTAGGATCTGCGCCCTGGACTGTGGCCTCAAGTATAATCAGATCCGGTGTCTCTGCCAGCTTGGGGCTGAGGTTACCGTGGTACCCTGGGACCACGAATTAGACACTCAGAGTGAGTATCTGGGGCCCGTCCAGATGCGCAGCTTGGGTGGAGCAGAAGAGCTGTCTCTCAGAACAGTTGAGCAAGGTCAATATGAGCTATAAGAAGTTGTAGTCAGGGTGGATGTGTCTGTTTTATGCTATTTTAGCCATTGTAGTCAGGGGGTGCAAGCATGTGCTATGGGTCTCTCTTACCATGGGCTCTGGGGGTTGAACTCAGGCCACCAGGCTTGTGCGGTTGGTGCTTTTTTTCTGCTGAGCAGCTCATCAGCCCTTGCATATCTTTGAAATCTTGTTTTATGGCTCCCTTTTCTGCCCGTTGCAGAATACGACGGTCTCTTCCTGAGTAATGGACCCGGTGATCCTGCCTCTTATCCTGGCGTGGTGTCCACTCTGAGTCGCGTCTTGTCTGAACCTAATCCCCGGCCTGTGTTTGGGATCTGCCTTGGACACCAGCTATTGGCTTTAGCCATTGGGGCCAAAACTTACAAGATGAGGTGAGGCTTGTGGGATTAGGGACCCATACTTAGCAGTGTCTTGAGAGTTGGGGGTTGTTGGCGTGGAAACTGGCCTGGGACCGTCGGGAGTGATGAGATCTAAGAGTCCCAGGTAGTGGGAAAGCGGCCGGGGAAAGGGGTTGTGACTTGGTGTCTCATTCTCCAGATACGGAAACCGAGGCCACAACCAGCCCTGTTTACTGGTGGGCACTGGGCGATGCTTTCTGACATCCCAGAATCACGGGTTTGCTGTGGATGCAGACTCGCTGCCAGCAGGCTGGGCTCCTCTGTTTACCAATGCCAATGACTGTTCCAACGAGGGCATTGTCCATGACAGCCTGCCTTTTTTCAGGTGAGCATGGGGGTGCAGTGGGGTAATGAGGGGCCGAGAGATGGGACGATCAGACACAGCAGTGGACCTCAGTCCTCTTCAGGCCACTGCTGCTACCATGGCAGCGATGTCAGAGGTTTTGTCATTCAATCTCCTCAATAGTGTCCAGTTTCACCCAGAGCACCGAGCTGGCCCTTCAGATATGGAGCTGCTTTTTGATGTATTTCTGGAAACTGTGAGAGAGTCTATAGCTGGGAACTCTGGGGGCCAGACAGGTAAGTGCCTTCACAGAACCAGAACGTGGACCTAAGAACAGGGCTAGCTCCAGGATGGGTCTAAGATGGGCGTTCCCTAATAGCTAAGTGTGGGAGGGAAGAAGAGAGACAGCGAACCTGCGGGGGGGGGGGGGGTCTGTGCTGTTTCTATGTAAAGACCCTCCAGAGTTAGGGGGACTGTGCTCTTATCCTCTCTCTGCTACTCTGTGCCTTTCTGAAAGCGAGGGGTCTGCTCTGGATGGAGTCCCATTTGCCCTGACACCCCATGACTTTGATTGCACCCACAGTTAGAGAACGGTTGGCTCAGCGTCTCTGTCCCCCTGGGCTTCCCATTCCTGGCTCTGGGCTTCCGCCACCACGAAAGGTTCTGATCCTAGGCTCAGGGGGCCTCTCCATTGGCCAAGCCGGAGAATTTGACTACTCGGGCTCCCAGGTAAGGCATGTGGCCTCCCATCAGGGTGGCTGGGTGACCCACATATTCTTAAGGGGAAGGAGTAAGGCATGAGCATTGTTTGCAGGGAAGAGATGGGTGGGGTTGGGGGCTGGGGGTCCGTCCTGCGGGCATGTAGATGGTTGAGGTTGTCACTAAGGACTGAAAGAACACGGAAGGAAAGGAGAGAAATGCTGGCCTAGGGCTTCTGTCTTCTGTAGAAGAGGCTGCCAGCCCATTTTTGTCCTATTAGGCAATTAAAGCGCTAAAGGAAGAAAACATCCAGACACTGCTGATCAACCCCAACATCGCCACAGTGCAGACCTCTCAGGGGCTGGCTGACAAGGTCTATTTCCTTCCCATAACACCTCACTATGTCACCCAGGTATGACTCAGACAAGCCTGGCCTGAGGAGGGACTCTTGATGGGCAGAGGGTTTCACTGGTCACTCTGGGCTTTTAAGCTGCTCAGATCTATTCCCTCCTCAATGCTTTTGACTCCTGCCTCCTACCTCAGGTGATCCGTAATGAACGCCCAGATGGTGTGTTATTGACTTTTGGGGGCCAAACAGCCCTGAACTGCGGCGTAGAGCTGACCAAAGCTGGAGTGCTGGCTCGGTATGGGGTCCGGGTCTTGGGTACACCTGTGGAGACTATTGAGCTGACTGAGGACCGACGAGCCTTTGCTGCCAGGATGGCTGAGATCGGAGAACACATAGCCCCCAGTGAAGCAGCAAATTCTCTCGAACAGGTTAGGCGGGTGGTTGGGTAGGAGTAGAAGGCTGTAATTTCCTCTGCATCTTATTCCCTTCGGATCCAAGGGCCCTCGGGCGGTAGTGAATGACTTGTGGGTTCTTGTCTCCCACTCACTGCAGGCTCAGGCAGCTGCCGAGCGACTAGGCTACCCTGTGCTGGTGCGAGCGGCCTTTGCCCTGGGTGGTCTTGGTTCTGGCTTTGCTTCCACCAAAGAGGAACTCTCGGCTCTTGTGGCTCCGGCTTTTGCCCACACCAGCCAGGTGCTGATAGACAAGTCTCTGAAGGGCTGGAAAGAGATTGAATACGAGGTGGTGAGAGATGCCTATGGCAACTGCGTAACGGTGAGTGATGGGGCACAGGGTGGCCCAGACAGTCTGAGTTTCTGGAAGAGCAGAGATCTCTTCAGAGAGTTCTCTGCCCTTTGAACTCAGGGCAGCACAGTTCTAGACATAGGACTCGGGACCCAGCTTCCCCGGCTCTGTTGACTTCTTTGGTTGGTGACCTCCGCTACCCCCTCTGTAGGTTTGTAACATGGAGAACTTAGACCCACTGGGCATCCACACTGGTGAGTCCATAGTGGTGGCTCCAAGCCAGACCCTGAATGACAGAGAGTACCAGCTTCTGCGACGAACAGCTATCAAGGTCACCCAGCACCTGGGCATTGTCGGGGAGTGCAACGTGCAGTACGCCTTGAACCCAGAGTCTGAGCAGGTGAGGGTGTGAAGCTGGTACCTCGGTCTTTAGGGCTTTGGACCTTAAGGTTAGGGGCTTTCTTGGCCCTGCTCATCCTAGAGCGAAGCCAGGATTGTCTTGGTTAGGATCGGAGCCTGGGGAGGGCTCTTTTGCTCTCCGTCATCTTTCCTTGCTGAGCTGTTTTCTGGGTGACTCACTCTGCATTCGTTTCCTCGTTTGCAGTACTACATCATTGAAGTAAATGCCAGGCTCTCCCGCAGCTCTGCCCTGGCCAGTAAGGCCACGGGCTATCCACTAGCCTATGTGGCAGCCAAGCTAGCATTGGGCATCCCTCTGCCAGAGCTCAGGTATAAGGCGGGGGGGAATCCTGGTGTCAAGGGAGTGGGGTGCTGGAAATACTCACGGGACAGGCCTATGAGAGGGACTGGAAGCTCACCCTGTATGTTCCCTGTCTTTTTGGCACCCCGACTTACTGATGCTCAGGAACTCTGTCACGGGGGGAACGGCAGCCTTTGAACCCAGCCTGGACTACTGTGTGGTAAAGATTCCTCGCTGGGACCTCAGCAAGTTCCTGCGTGTCAGTACAAAGATCGGGAGCTGCATGAAGAGTGTTGGTGAGTTTCATACTCCCGTGGTTCCTGAGAGAACCAAGAGTCTACACCAGCGGCTCCCAACCTTCCTGGTGCTAGGCTTCTCAACCTGGGCGTGGTAGCACACACTGGGAAGGCAGAGGCAGGCAGGTGTCTATCAATTTGAGACCAGCCCAGTTTACAGAGTGAATTCCAGTCTTGGAAAGTCAACAGACAGACAGACAGACAGACAGACAGACAGGATTTCTCAGAGTTAATGGGTACATTTCAAGTTAGATGGTCTTCCTAATTAGGAGCAGGGGTCAAGGTCATCTGGAAATCTGCATTGGAATATAGTCCCTGGGGTCAAATTATTTGATCTCTTATTTAACATAGAGTAGCTGGAGTGGCCTGGTTGAGGGCTCACAAAGGAGTAGTGGGTCAAACCAAAAGCCAAGTCCTGCTGCTTGTGAGCCCTCGTTCACTACTTCTCCCATCTCTTCCTTGAGACACTCCATCCTTGTGGCGTCTCAGCCACAGCATTGTCAAGTTGATAAATGCCAGTGACATTTTATTCACTGCTGACTTACTCAAGGGAAGAATGACTGTTGCTTCGCTATGAATCTTTCTTAATTCTTAAATTTTGTTATTATTGTGGTTCTGTGCACGATATATCTGAGGGCAAGGTGTGCACGGCACAGTGCAGATGAAGGAGTCAGGACAATTTTAGAGTCAGTTCTTTCCTTCCACTTTCACATGAGTTCCAGGAATTGAAGTCTGGTCACTGGGCAAGCTCCTTTCAGTGAACCGAAGTCAGCATGGTGCTAACCATTCTTAGCCTGTCTCCTCCTCTGGGACTTTGTAGGAGTTTTTTGTTGTTGTTGTTGTTTGTTTGTTTGTTTTGTTTTTTTAAAGTAATTGACTATGGATGGATTCAAAAAATAGTAGGGTCACCTCCCTATTATCCAAACTTTTTAATATTCTAAAGGACGAAGCGTTTCAGATGGTACCATCATGGTGTGATTAAAGCAAGCCAAATAGCTGGACAGCAGTTTGGGCTGCTGCCATAAACTGCAGCAAGTTCCAGTATCCACAATGGAGTTTTGTTTCGTTTTAACACAGAGTTAAGAGCAAGATAGCAATAGTTACCAAACAAAGAGCTTTAGCGCTTGACCGGGTTAGACAAGTTCACGTCAAGGGCTATGCAGTGACTTCTGTGCCAGCCCAAACCATAAGTGCGAGACCCTGGCTCAGAAAAGAATCAAAACCTCACCAGGTTGTTTTAGAGCACTGTGTGACAGTCACTGGCATGCAGTGGTGAAGCGAGCTGGAATCCAGCTGGTGTGCCTTGTGGTGCCCTGTCGTTGCCTTGTCTGAGAGGAGCGTGCAGGGGCCACCAGCTGATTTGGATAAGCGTGTCACTGTGCTCCACGTCTCCATTTAGAACAAGAGAGGCTTTTAAACAAGTAAGTCTGAGCTCAGATATTATTGCAAAATTTTTAGAAATCCCACAGCACTGCCAAGATGTCCTTCTGGAGATGAATTTCTGTTATATGAAAATTATAATAAACATGGGAATGGAGCCATAATTAAATTAGGGCTGAAATAAGTGGATTGGAAATAGGACAATCAAAGATTGATTCCCAGCTGACACTTTGAAATGTCTTACACTTTTTCCTGTCTTCCTGAAATGCCGTCTTCCTCCTGCTAACCTTTTATAACTTTCTTTGTGTTCTTGTTTTTGTCTTTTTGAGATAGGCTCTGGCTGTGTAGCTGGCTAGCCAGCTATCCACTCTGTAGATGAAGCTGGCTGGTAGTCACTCTGTAGCCCAGACACTGCCCCAAACTCTGGCAGTCCTCCTGATTCAGTCCCTTGATCCACCCGACCCCCACATGCGTCCTCCAGACAAGATCTCACTATATAGCCATAGCTTGGAACTTGCTCTGTGTAGAACAGTTTGTCCTCCAACTTACAGGATCCTTCTGCCTCTGCTTCACAGATAATGAGGTAACTGGCGTGAGCCACCACACTTAGCCTTCAAGATACTTTAAGATGGTTAACAGAAATTGTCGCAAATGATCCTTCCCACTGCTTAGGAACTCCATCACACTTGATACTATGTATCTAGGACAGCACTTCTTTGGTGCTATTGGTACTTAACCAGGGCTGCCCGGTGGCTCTCACCTATTGTGCTTGCTCTCTGGGAGCCTGTTTTTGTTTTATGTACATGGGTGTTTTGACCCCTGGAACTGGAGTTGCAGATAGTTGTGACCTGCCATATAGGTGCTGGAAACTGAACCCAGGTCCTCTGGAAGAGCAGCCCATGCTCTTAACCACTAAGCCATCTCTCCAGCCCCTGGGAATCTTTGCTAAGAAGTAGCCTAAAACAAAAATACTACAGGCTCACTTACAAGGATCAATACTTAAAAGCTAAATATCCTTTGGTAATTCAGCAATTAAATTATGGGAAACCATGTAAGAGTTGAAGTAGTGTTTATGGGGTTGCGCAGCCGTGTGGTAGGTGAGCACTTATGATGGCAGGGAAACGGAAGTGGGTATGTAAACTGTAATTGTCTATAAAACATACAGGGGGAAAGTCCAGGAAGAGAAGCTCACTGCTTCTCTGGGTGTGGGCTTGGGTGGGTGCACTGGTATGTGCCGTGCATGGAGGCCAGAGCACAATCTCAGGTGCTGTCACCACCCTCTACCCCTGACCCTTCTTTTTTCTCTCAAGATTGGCCTGAAACAATTTATAGACTGGCTGGCAGGGTCTTTCTGCGTAGTTCTGGCTGTCTTGAGACTTGCTTTGTTGACCAAGCTGGCCTCCACCTCATAGAGATCCACCTGCCTCTGCCTCCCTGAGTGCATGCCACCCCTAGGCCTTCAAATCCTTTTTTTAAAAAAAATGCAGTTGAAGGCCGGGCAGTGGTGGCGCACACCTTTTATCCTAGCACTCGGGAGGCAGAGGGAGGTGGATCGCTGTGAGTTTGAAGCCAGCCTGGTCTACAAAGCAAGTCCAGGATAGCCAAGGCTACACAGAGAAACCCTGTCTCAAAAAAAAAAAAAAAAAAAAAAAAAAGGTTGTCTGTGAGTGGATTCTAGAGTAGTGGGATCATTTCCCCATTTTCCAGACTTCTTAATTTCCTAGGATGAAACATTCCAGATGGCGCCATCCTGGTGTGAATAAAGCAAGCCAAATAACTGGACAGCCGTCAGTGGTTTGGGCTACTGCTGTTAAGTGACAAGTTCCAGTCTCCACAGGCCCGTCTTAGGCGTGCCAACTCCGTATTCACGCACAGCACAGTCTGTGCCTGTCTGTGGGAACGACAGGAAAACAGATTGCTTTTAGGTTTCTTAATGGAGAAGGCCCACGAGTCCCACCACCATGGGCATGGGGAACCTACCAAGGATTTAAGCTAAACCCGTGAGTGCGTTCGGTATCCCCACGCTACCCGCCCACACCACTCTTAGTCCAGCCATCCTGTTCCTCCAGGTGAAGTCATGGGCATTGGCCGTTCATTTGAAGAGGCCTTCCAAAAGGCCCTGCGCATGGTAGATGAGAACTGTGTGGGCTTTGACCATACGGTGAAGCCAGTCAGCGAGGTGGTAAGCAGCTCTCTTCTACCAAAAACACCCTGCTGCGGGCCCTGCTCTGTGCTGCCCCCCTGCCAGGGCTTGTTGACAGCCATGGCAGCAGTGACCACGTGGTTGGCCATTTCTCACTACCCTGGATGTTTCTTCCACCCCTGCCCCATCCCGCCTCCACCCATCTGCGCACTTCCCCAACAGGAGTTGGAGACGCCAACAGATAAGCGGATCTTTGTGGTGGCTGCTGCCCTGTGGGCTGGCTACTCAGTGGAGCGCCTGTACGAACTCACCCGCATCGACTGCTGGTTCCTGCACAGAATGAAGCGCATTGTGACCCACGCCCAGTTGCTGGAACAACACCGTGGACAGCCTTTGCCCCAAGACCTGCTGCACCAGGCCAAGTGCCTCGGCTTTTCAGACAAACAAATTGCCCTTGCAGTCCTGAGGTCAGAGATGGTGTTGAGGGCCTCAAGCCAAGAAGTGTGGGGTGGGAGCATTTGCATCAGGAGGGTCATTGGTGGGGCACCTCGGAAGTTCTTACTTTCATCTGTGTATGGGATGTTTTCCTTTCCTACCCCTGTCCTAGCGCTTGCTTCATCAGTCGGTCCATACTCTGTTCCTAAGGCCCGTGTCTCTGTTCCTTTAGCACAGAGCTGGCTGTTCGGAAGCTACGGCAGGAACTGGGCATCTGCCCGGCGGTGAAACAGATCGACACGGTTGCAGCTGAGTGGCCAGCCCAGACAAATTACCTGTACCTGACATACTGGGGCAACACCCATGACCTCACCTTTCGGACACCCCACGTCCTGGTCCTTGGCTCTGGCGTCTACCGCATTGGCTCCAGTGTTGAGTTCGACTGGTGTGCTGTGGGCTGCATCCAGCAGCTCCGCAAGGTCGGAGTCCTTGCCTCCTCGCTTTCCTGCTCTCCATGTCAGGTCCTGGGTCTTCCTGTTAGTTAGCAATGAATATAAGCCTTATTATTTAAAAAACAAAAAACAAAAAAAGCTTCTGTTGTAGGCTTTGGGTAGGGACTTTCCTTAAGCTCTCTTGTCCCTCTGGCTGCCTGAATCTCCTCCCCGACTCGTTGCCTGCCTGTATAGCCATCTCACAGGAAACCAGGCTGGCTTGCTGCGGTGGGGGCTTTGGCTTAGCTTCCCTGTGCTTCGTCTCAATCACTAATGTGGTGGCTCCCCACGGCAGATGGGCTATAAGACCATCATGGTGAACTACAACCCAGAGACAGTCAGCACCGACTACGACATGTGCGACCGACTCTACTTTGATGAGATCTCTTTTGAGGTGAGGGGGGTGAGGGCTACCAGGGTGCCTAGGGGATGAGTGCGGCAGGCCGGGCAGCCTAATTCTTTGCTACTTAGTGAGATGGAAGGAAGCAGAAGTGAGAAGGCCTACCCCAGCCCTCTGCTGCCATTGGCGTCCTTCCCGTCCTCCAGGTGGTGATGGACATCTATGAGTTAGAGAACCCTGAAGGTGTGATCCTGTCCATGGGTGGGCAGCTGCCCAACAACATGGCCATGGCCTTGCATCGGCAGCAGTGCCGAGTGCTGGGCACCTCCCCTGAAGCCATCGACTCAGCCGAGAACCGATTCAAGTTCTCCCGGCTCCTAGATACCATTGGCATCAGCCAGCCTCAGTGGCGTGAGCTCAGTGACCTGGAGGTAAGCTGGGGCCAGGCAGGGGTGCCTGGGGCTGCACGTTGTGTGCGGGTGAGTCTAAGCAGCCTCACTGAGCTCCCTGTCCTCTCAGTCTGCTCGCCAGTTCTGCCAGACTGTGGGGTACCCCTGCGTAGTACGCCCCTCCTATGTGCTCAGCGGTGCTGCTATGAATGTGGCGTACACTGATGGGGACCTGGAGCGCTTCCTGAGCAGTGCAGCAGCTGTCTCTAAGGAGCACCCCGTGGTCATCTCCAAATTCATCCAGGAAGCAAAGGTGAGGACCTCTCCCGCCAACCCCAGAGAGACTGTGGTCTCGCTGAGTCATAGGCATGGAGGCCCGGGAAGGACGGGGAGAAAATGGCCCTGTCCTTCAGCCCGCTGCCTTTGTCTGCCTCCAGGAGATTGATGTGGACGCTGTGGCCTGTGATGGTGTCGTGTCGGCCATTGCCATCTCTGAACACGTGGAGAATGCAGGTGTGCATTCAGGTGATGCCACACTGGTGACCCCCCCGCAAGACATCACCCCCAAAACTCTGGAGCGGATCAAAGCCATTGTGCATGCTGTGGGCCAAGAGCTGCAGGTTACAGGGCCCTTCAATCTGCAGCTCATTGCCAAGGTAATAAGTCGACAGGAAGAGACAGAAGCCTACAGTCCACCCATGTCCCCTGCTGTTCACTGCCACAGAGGGGCATTCTCTTACCCGCACCCATGTAGGCAGCACAGCTGGGGGTGGGGTTGTTTCGAGCCCACAGCAGTGTCTGGGCTGGGAACGGTCATCCAGTTAATGTACTCCCATTGAATCGAGAGTGAGGGTGTGAGCCAAGGTCAGTAGAATAGTGTCAGCACGCCTGAGTGCCACAAGGCCTGACCTGCAGTTCTGTCCCCTAGGATGACCAGCTGAAAGTTATCGAATGCAACGTGCGTGTCTCTCGCTCCTTCCCCTTTGTGTCCAAGACTCTAGGTGTTGACCTAGTGGCCTTGGCCACGAGGATCATCATGGGGGAGAAAGTAGAATCTGTGGGGCTCATGACTGGCTCTGGAGTTGTGGGAGTGAAGGTAAGTGCGGGGGGGGGGGGGGGCGGGCGGGGCAGAGGCCCTTGAGCCTGGTGTACAAATCCCCAATTGTTACAAAAATCTCAGGTCCAAAACTAGATGGCTTTGTAAACTGTGGAACACCCGACTGCCTGTTTAATTAATTGCTTTTTTTTTTTTTGTTTTGAGCTACTAGAGACTTGAACCCAGTGCCTCAGGCATGAGGGGCAAGTGCTCTGCCGCTGAGCTAAGGCAGAGATTTCCATGAGTAGGTGAACTCTCACCCACTCAAGGCATTGCCCAACCATAATAAAGTGGCCATCATCTCTTAAGAGCTTAAAATGTAGGAGGCAAAAGAAGTTTGGTCCAAAAATAGCTTCTTATGGAACAGTCTGTGATACACCTACATAGCCCAGCTATAAGCCAAATGTATGAGGAGTTTAGAGACAGGTGGTGGTGTTTCCAAGGGTGTGTTCTGGGGAAGCTTGGGAGACCGTGGTACTGGACCAAATCTAGGGGAGGGTAAGCCTTTGCCAGCTCCTTGGGGCTGGTCCAGGGCCAGGGAACAGCCAGAGTGGAGGCAGCGTGGAAGTAGCTGGGCCGCTAGAGCAGCAGGAGGGCCAGCCCTGCCATGTGGGTGTGATGGGGACAGGGCCCCTCTGCTGCCTCTTCCCTGGACACGTTGGTCCTCCTGCTCCCCCAGGTGCCTCAGTTCTCCTTCTCGCGCTTGGCTGGTGCTGATGTGGTGTTGGGCGTAGAGATGACCAGCACTGGGGAGGTGGCCGGCTTCGGAGAGAGCCGCTGTGAGGCCTATCTCAAAGCCATGCTCAGCACCGGCTTCAAGATCCCAAAGAAGAATATCCTGCTCACCATTGGCAGCTACAAGGTACCAGGGCCACCGGGGAGGGGAGGTGGAAGTCACACAGCTGTGGCTTCCTGGGCTTAACTTACCTCCCCTTTTTAGAACAAAAGTGAGCTGCTCCCCACGGTGCGGCTGCTGGAGAGCCTGGGCTACAGCCTCTATGCCAGCTTGGGCACAGCTGACTTCTACACTGAGCATGGTGTCAAGGTACATAGTCATCTGCCACCATCCCCCGAAGGCCCCAAAGGAGTCTCTGCTTTTCCCCTTGCCCCAGTGTAGAACAAGTAGGGAGGGTAAGAAAGCAGAGACGGTTCTCGAAGCTAATAATGTTCTTGTTTTTTCTTCCCAAGTCCTATGGGTATGTACATGTGTATGAGCTCATACTGCTGCTAGTGACCTGGTTCCTTTCATATGGTAGAAATGCTTTTTCTGAGCTGGGAGCAGTGGCTCATGCCTGTAATCCCAACACTCAGGGAGGCAGAGGCAGGAGGATCTCTTTGAGGTCAAGGCCAGCCTGGTCTGCAAAGGGAGGCAGGACAGTCAAGGCTACACACACACAAAAAAAACCTTGTCTTAGCCAGGCATGTTGGTGCATGCCTTTAATCCCAGCACTTGGGAGGCAGAGGCAGGTAGATCGCTGTGAGTTCGAGGCCAGCCTGGTCTACAAAGGGAGTCCAGGACAGCCAAGGCTATACAGAGAAATTCTGTCTGGGGGGAGGGGTGGAGAAACCCTGTCTTGAAAAAGAAATGCTCTTTCTGTTGAGGACCATACCTTGCCAGTAGCAAATAGAGGTGGTCTCTGCCCTGAAGTCTGTGGATTCTCCTTCTCCTCATCATGGGCCAGATCCTTTGAGGCATTTTCTGGGGTGAGGTTGGCTTTGACCTTCTTTCTGGGCTGGCAGGTAACAGCTGTGGACTGGCACTTTGAAGAGGCTGTGGATGGTGAGTGCCCACCACAGCGGAGCATCTTGGACCAGCTGGCCGAGAATCACTTTGAGCTTGTGATTAACCTGTCGATGCGAGGGGCTGGGGGTCGGCGCCTTTCCTCCTTCGTCACCAAGGGCTACCGTACCCGGCGCCTGGCCGCTGATTTCTCTGTGCCCCTCATCATCGACATCAAGTGCACCAAACTCTTTGTGGAGGTAACACGGCCCCACGCCTTGGCGTGATGGGCGCTGGAGTGGGGGTTGGAGATGGCGGTATGAAAAGAGCATGGTGATAATGGGAGAGCTTTGCGCCTCCAGAGGCAGTGAGGTGCTATGAAGAGAAGAAGAAGGGTTATGGAGGAACTGGGTCCCTACGCCCCTCCCAGAGCTGCTCTTCCTTTAAAGCTGCCCTGACTGCTTTCCACTTGCAGGCCCTAGGCCAGATCGGGCCAGCCCCTCCTCTGAAGGTGCATGTCGACTGCATGACTTCCCAGAAGCTGGTGCGGCTGCCCGGTGAGTCTATGGGACACTGCCGGCGGCTGCCCAGAGGCTCTTGGGATGTCTGCCCTGGACTATACAGACTGAAGGCCAGAGAATTTCTGGTTCTGAAATCTCTCTGTCCATGGTGCCCTTGACTGAGGAACGTGTCTCGGTGGCTGTGACTTCTCCCACTCCAACTCTGATCTTGCCCCCAACTTACTCTCCTAGGACTGATTGACGTCCATGTGCACCTTCGGGAACCAGGTGGGACACACAAAGAGGACTTCGCCTCAGGCACAGCTGCCGCCTTGGCTGGCGGTGTCACCATGGTTTGTGCCATGCCTAACACCCGGCCTCCTATCATTGACGCCCCTGCTCTGGCCCTTGCCCAGAAGGTGAGCCACTATACCCCAGCCTTCTTGAACCTCTTTTCTCTCTGTCCTTCCCGTAACCTGGGCTACTGGTACCTTGCCGACGTGTGTGGGCATGCGTGCCTGTGAACCTCACCTCGTGTGTATCCTCTCTAGCTGGCAGAGGCCGGGGCCCGCTGTGACTTTGCCCTATTCCTTGGGGCCTCATCTGAAAATGCAGGGACTCTGGGTGCTGTGGCCGGGTCTGCCGCAGGCCTGAAGCTCTACCTCAACGAGACCTTCTCTGAGCTGCAGCTGGACAGTGTGGCCCAGTGGATGGAGGTAGATAGGATATCACCGCTCTATGCCTCGTCTACATGGGCTGCCAGCAGAGGGGGGATTCCGAGGGCCCTGGGCTCTGATGAGCACAGGAAATCAAAGGTTCATCACTTACTCCCGTCACTTCTTTCTGTCCACAGCATTTTGAAACCTGGCCTTCCCACCTCCCTATTGTGGCCCACGCAGAGCGGCAGAGTGTCGCCGCGGTCCTCATGGTAGCTCAGCTGACCCAGCGCCCAGTGCACATATGTCATGTGGCTCGGAAGGAAGAGGTGAGAGTTCATCAGAGGTCCTGGTATCCCTGTCACTTTCCCAGTAAGACGAAAGGTCACCTGAAGTCCTTGGAGGCAGGAAGAGGTAGGGGAGCCTAAGCCCGGTATTCTTGGCACATTTGGCCCTCAGTGTCCTGAGAGAATGCCAAGTATAGAGACTTTGTAGGGCCGGGCATGTCGGGGGCAGGGGGAGCCTCCAGTGGACTGGCCTACTCTCTCCACAGATCCTGCTGATTAAAACTGCAAAGGCGCAGGGGCTGCAGGTAACGTGTGAGGTTGCACCTCACCACCTGTTCCTAAACCGGGAAGACCTGGAGCGCCTGGGGCCTGGGAAGGGAGAGGTCCGGCCTGAGCTCGGTTCCAGAGAGGATATGGAGGCCCTGTGGGAGAATATGGCTGCCATCGACTGCTTCGCCTCAGATCACGGTGAGCGGGCCCAGCGTGCATCTCCTGCCTCAGTACACTTGTGCCCCCAACTCAAGCTGTGGGGCAGCCCTAGGAAGAAAGAGGCGGTCAGGCCAGGACTCTGGGTCCCATGACTAAAGGGACTCGAAGCTTGCTCTGTGATGGGCACTTGACAAGTACTGCTTGAAAGAATGAAGATGTGTGCATTGTAAATGAGGCTTTGTGCGCAGTGGCCAAGTCCCAGAGGGGAGCAGCAGGGGGAAACACAACCACTGGGATTGGCAGTGAGGACAGTAGCATTGCTTGTGGTGGAGTCTTGGGATGAAGTGACCGAGCCTGCCTCCTAGAGTGATGCCTCTTTGTCTTACAGCTCCCCATACCTTGGAGGAGAAGTGTGGGCCCAACCCTCCACCCGGCTTCCCTGGGCTAGAGACTATGTTGCCGCTGCTGCTGACAGCCGTGAGCGAAGGCCGCCTCAGTCTGGATGACCTGCTGCAGCGGCTGCACCACAATCCCAGGCGGATCTTCCACCTGCCCCTTCAGGAAGACACCTATGTAGAGGTGTGGGGACAAGGGTCGGGAGTTGGGGGAGATTTCCATCCTCAAAGCTGTACCCTGTGTAACCCTTGACCCTTCGGACAGGTGGATTTGGAGCATGAGTGGACAATCCCTAGCCACATGCCCTTCTCCAAGGCTCACTGGACCCCATTTGAAGGGCAGAAGGTGAAGGGCACCATCCGCCGTGTGGTCTTGCGAGGAGAGGTTGCCTATATCGATGGGCAGGTAAGTGTGTGGCCCCAGCTTGTCTCAGTGTGACCTCTTGGGCACCATTTTCATTTTACTTGGTGTCCAATACAGACCCACTGCCCAGGTGACTTTTTCTTGCTGGTATCTGCTTCTCTAAGAGCCTCTGTGTGGACTCCCTCCTCCCTCTCATGTCCCTGGCTTTCTGTGTGCAGGTGCTGGTGCCCCCAGGCTATGGACAAGATGTACGGAAGTGGCCCCAGGGGGCTGTTCCCCAGCCTCCCCCTTCAACCCCTGTCGCCACAGAAATAACCACGGTAATCACTGTCCCGGAGCTGGATCTGGCCATCAGCCTGGAGGCGTGCCCTAAGGCTGGGCTGGCGGCAGTTTCACTGGCGAAAAGTGCTACACTCCATAGATTAAATCACACTACCAGCCTCCCTGCTCTGCAGAGCAGCCTTAGCTTTCAGTTTAGGACGCCAACTCTGAGAATCACAAGCCTGGTTGTTAATGTGTCTGCCCAGGCCTTGTGGCTAGATTGGTACATACCTCCAAAAGGCCAGCGTGTCTGACAGCATGTTGGGAGGCTACAGCAGTGCAGAGGTGGGGTGGGGTGGACTCTGCACACAGGGGGCCACTGGCTTTTCCTGAGGGGTTGTGTGGGGGCCAACAGGAGTCAGTGACTTTTCAACAAGCTGGGCCATCTCCATTGCAGACACCGGAGAGACCGCGCCGAGTCATCCCAGGCCTTCCTGATGGCCGGTTCCACTTGCCACCCCGGATCCACCGAGCCTCTGACCCAGGTTTGCCAGGTAAGAGGGGTTCCTGTGGCACAGGATGCAGGTTCCTCCTGCTGACGTGTATAGGGACGGGTGCTGTTCCACGTAGCATCCGTAATGAGTCAGGGTTGGGGGCTCAGTTGCCCAAGATTCAGGCTCATTTCAGGACTTCTTTGCCCCCTACCTGCCACGCTTTCCTTCCCTTGCCCCCAGTCTGGTCCACCGTACCCTACTTTGACTGAGGTAGTTTCTACAGCGTGAAGTAAGCGTCTCATAGCATCTTCTCACAGGCATTTTTTTGTTGTGAGCAGCTATGTACCTCCGCCCAGGAGCTGGGATCTCATGGGGCAGCCGAGCGTGGGGTAAATCCCGCTTGCTGGTTGGTGTGAATTTGGCCATTCCTCTGCCTCAGATCCTATGACAGCTGGGAAGGCCCTGGGAGGGCACACTTGGCACATACAGCACAGTGCCACAGGGAGTCCGGGATCCTTCTCCAAAGCTGCTGCCCTCCCCTAACTGCTGTAGCACCTGATTTGAGGTGGCATTAACACAAGCACCGGGAGTAGGGGTTGTTGTAATTTGGGCCCACCACATCACAGCCACCAGGTGACCTCTGTCTCTTGTCATTTGCAGCCGAGGAACCCAAAGAGAAGCCATCCAGGAAGGTAGTGGAGCCAGGTGAGCCCACCCTGATGCATAGTCACCTGGGGGCCTCTGTAGTCTGAGTCAAGTAGGGGAGCCCGCTGACCAGCCTGTTCTCCCCACCCCTCACCGCAGAGCTGATGGGAACCCCCGACGGCCCCTGCTACCCCGCACCGCCAGTACCTCGACAGGCGTCACCTCAGAACCTGGGCTCTTCTGGCCTCCTGCACCCCCAGACTTCACCCCTGCTGCACTCATTAGTGGGCCAACACATCTTGTCTGTCAAGCAGTTCACTAAGGACCAGGTGCCTGGGGGAGAGGGGACAGTGACAGCTGGAGCTGAGGATTGGAGAGTGGGCGGCAGGACCTGGGGGGCTGACATGAGTTCTTTCATAGATGTCTCACCTGTTCAACGTGGCGCACACACTGCGGATGATGGTGCAGAAAGAGCGGAGCCTCGACATCCTAAAGGTGAGGGCTGCGGCTTCCAGCCTTCACTGGCTCCTGTGGGGAGGGCTGTGCAGTGGGCAGTAGGTCTGCCTGGTGCATGGTCCCTTCACGTATGTATACAGACTGTTCGGCCAGCAGCTCTTTTCTGGAAGGTCCTCCTGGTCTGGACCAGCGCCCTTGGCTTCCTCCCAGAATAGACTGACCCTACATATGGGGGCCATCTGGTCTGCATGGGGGTAGTCACAGGAGACAGCTCTGGGGTCATACACACAGCCATGGCTTTAGTAGCAAGTCACTAGTGTGGGAACGGCCTGCTGGGACAGGTCTCAAAGGAGGTTCTCAGCACCGTCTGGTGTCAGTGGGGAGGTGAGTGCCGCCCTGTGCTCATTCCCAGGGCACACACACACACATACCCCTTCCACTTTGTCCTTTCCCCAGGGGAAAGTCATGGCCTCCATGTTCTATGAGGTGAGCACCCGCACCAGTAGTTCCTTTGCAGCAGCCATGGCCCGGCTTGGAGGCGCCGTTCTCAGCTTCTCAGAAGCCACATCCTCTGTCCAGAAGGGCGAGTCCCTTGCCGACTCGGTGCAGACCATGAGTTGCTATGCTGATGTCGTTGTGCTCCGGCACCCTCAGCCTGGAGCTGTGGAGGTGAGGCCAGCCTTACCCTGAGACGGGGTGGCCAAGGCTGAACCCGGGAACATAATGTCCCTCCTGCCCACATTTTCTGTGACCACAAGTCTTAGGTTGGGCTAGGTGGGTGAAGGGACCCAGGGCATGCAGAGGGCAGGCGAGGAGAGCCTTCCAAGTTGGAGAAGGCAGGATTCTCCACGCTACTCCCTCTCCTCAAAGCTGGCGGCCAAGCACTGTCGCAGGCCAGTGATCAATGCTGGGGATGGAGTTGGAGAACACCCTACGCAGGCCCTGCTGGACATCTTCACCATCCGGGAGGAGCTGGGCACGGTCAATGGCATGACGGTGAGGGCAGCAGGGACTGGAGGTCTGGAGTGGGAGGCCGTTCAGAAGCGGTGTCTCTAGGCCAGGGTGTGCTGTACCCAGGAAGCCTAGGCACTAGCTAGTCCTGAGGCCTGAGATTTTGAAATGGTGGGGGGGGGGGGTTCAGGGGTGCCTATTGTGAGTCTGTCTGGTGAATGGCTGCCTCCTTTAGATCACCATGGTAGGTGACCTGAAGCATGGGCGCACAGTGCACTCCCTGGCCTGCCTGCTCACCCAGTACCGCGTGAGCCTACGCTACGTGGCACCTCCCAGCCTGCGCATGCCCCCCAGTGTGCGGGACTTCGTGGCCTCCCGGGGCACCAAGCAGGTGAGATCCTGATGGCTCGGCCCACACCAGGGGCCCAGGGCTTGGGTGATGAGAGCTCAGCACTGCATTCCCTGGGGTTCTCTCTCCAGGAGGAGTTTGAGAGCATTGAGGAGGCATTGCCTGACACTGACGTACTCTACATGACTCGGATCCAGAAAGAACGATTCGGCTCTGCCCAGGAATATGAAGCTGTGAGTACAAGGCTTACTGCAGAAGCCGGAGGTTGGCGGAAAGGGGCACGGGCTAGAGCTGAGCTCTTAAATTCCAGATCCCTCGGTTGGAGCCCCAGCTGTGTGCTCTCTGGCCATTTCTGCCCTGAGTCTCTAATGCGGCCCCTCCCTCCCTTACAGTGCTTTGGACAGTTCATTCTCACTCCCCACATCATGACCCGGGCCAAGAAAAAGATGGTGGTGATGCACCCGATGCCCCGTGTCAATGAGATAAGGTGATGCGGCTCCTCTGTCCTAGCCATCCCTGGGGCTGGCTGTGGGGAGAGGCCTGAACAGGCTCCCAGGAGCTGTGCGGTCACACCTTTCCTTCTCTTGCAGTGTGGAGGTGGACTCAGACCCCCGAGCAGCCTACTTCCGCCAAGCCGAGAACGGCATGTACATCCGCATGGCCCTGCTTGCCACCGTGCTGGGCCGTTTCTAGGACCCAGCCTCCCCCCCACTTGTCTCTCTTCAGGCCCAGCTGCTGGGCAAGGAATCCCAACGCCCCCTACGGGGGCAGCACACTTAGCAGGCCTCCTGGAGCAGACAAATAGCCTAAGCGCGTATCTATACAAACTGGCTCCAGACTAGAGTGCTCTCTGGCTTGGGGGTGTAGTCTCAGATACTGGGGGCCCCTCTGCCTCATCTCTGTTCTTACATCTCAAATCTGTACAGTTACTTTTCTACCGACTATAATAAAAAGCCAAACAGTTCCAGGTTCCTCATGAGTACCATGGGCGAGCAGAGGGTAGGTGCCCGTGGTAGGATGACAGACCCCCTGCTGGGCTCTCGGGGGGGTTCAGGCTGACACTTGTTTCCCTGACATCAAAGTTCTCCCAGAGACTCTGGCTTGTGTCCAGCCTATTCTGTGTCCCAAGCAGCGGGGCTTGGCCTTCTTGGGAGAACACCCAGGTCCTGCTGAAAGGAAGGCTGTGCCCTGGATGGGGGCTGCTGAGATCCATTGTCCTCTGGGCATTAACTCTTTCTGATTAGCCCCATCCTTCAGTGGCCTGGATCGCCAGCACATCCTCAGAACCTTGTCCTGGGGCCCTCCAGCTGCCATCAGTATGGGGAACCCATCTTACCATCCCTGGGGGCCACTGCCTGATGCCATGGAGACCTGAGCAGCCTTTGGCCTGGAGCCCTGTGGTAGGCACTAAGGCGGAGTAGCTCTTGTGACTCCAGGTGAGGGCTGAGGAGCAGCCGTTCTGGTCCATGAACTTGAACAACACAGACTTCACTTGCCACGCCCTCAGCCCACAGCGCCGTGTGCAGTGGGGGTACAGGATAAGATAATTAACTCGCCCCTGTGTTTTGTTTGTTCAGCTTTTTTTTTTTAAACAAAGCCTCACCGTATGTCCCAGGTGTGTCTGGAATTGCTTAATAATTCACGCTGTCCTCAGGTTTGCAGTCTCCCTCTTTCGGCTTCCCAGGTCTGGCATAGTAAGCCTGTACCATCACATCTGGTCTTCCTTAGATTTTCAGTGTAGGTTATAAGAAAAGCATCCAGTCATTGGTACCCAATGGTTGAAGCTGCCCAGGCACCATTCAAGAAAATGTCTTCCCTCAGAGCAATTAGCACCTTTAAAGTGGTGCAAACAGAAAGTTGATGCTGTTTTCCTGTAATTCAAACAGCCTTTCAGCCACTTTTGTAGATGTGCAAACTGGCTCAGAGAAGCTGCTGGGTAGCCACGGCCTGCTTGACTTCAAACCCATCTTTCTATTAGGAACAGGCCATTTCTCTCTAGCTCTCAGGACACCCAAGACCAGGAGAGACAAGCTACACGGATCACGTAGCTGGGGAGCAAGGCTGAAGTGTCCTGTATGGAACCAGTTTGCAGAAAGGCCTGGTTGGTGGCCGCAGGGCAGGGTGAAGAAAACCTCAGGTACACTGCAACTTGGCAGAGGCACGAAAATGATCTGCCATGCAGAGGTGAGCCAGGCTTGCCAAAGGGCCCCTGCTTGGTGCTGTGGGGTTGAGATTTGTGTATCAATCATCAAACACAGGTCTATAGCCTGGGTGCTGTGAAGCTAGGTACTTCTCTGTCCTACACGGGGCTGAGACAGCCAGGCCTGCGAATGTGTGAATCCCTTTGCAGTCTTGATCCACCCACCCACCAGCCAGCTCGCCTCAAAATGGAGGGGTGAGCTTGAGGGGTTGCAAGTGACACCACATGTAGCATTCCCCCGCCAGCACTTTGCTCTGCCTAGACTGCACACGTGCAGGCCTGGGGCTCAGGAGACTGCCACAGATTCCTGCGCAATTTGGAGCCGTCCCTGTGTGGAAGTGCTGCCAAGTGGCATGCTCGTTCCCCTCAGTTGCTAAGTGGTGGGAGGTGTTCCTGCCCCGCTTGCTTTGGCTCGCCTAATCATAACACAGCTCTAAATTGAATAAACTCCCCTACAACCAGAAGTTAGGGCTTATTATTCTGGGGGGTAAGATGAAAGCAGCTATTAGCAAAGAAAACATTTTGGCAGCCAGGCGTGGTGGCACACACCTTTAATCCCAGCACTCGGGAGGCAGAGGCAGGTGGATCACTATGCGTTCAAGGCCAGCCTGGTCTACAAAGTGAGTCCAGGACAGCCAAGGCTACACAGAGAAACCCTGTCTTGAAAAACCAAAAGAAAGAAAACATTTTGGTGAAGCGTCCATTTCTGAGCTTTTTCTCCATCCGTTGAGAAGCTAGCTTGAGTGTGCCCAGTAATTCTCATTAACTGCCTGAAGTCAATTTTCTGACCTCAATACTGAAGACGTTTGACCTATTTTTTCGGGATCAGTTAACAGTTCTGTGCCAGGTGCTGACCTAAGCACTTTGCAGATGCAAATATTTCTTTTAGGTCTTTCAGACAAATCCTTCAACTCCATCCATCCCCTTGAAAGATGCCTCTTGTCATTGGCCTCCGGCTCCTCACAATGCTAGTCTGGAAAATGGCCTGAAAGCCAGCAGCCTGGTGGAGCTCTGCATCTGTCCCCCAGCTGACCACTGGGTATGCCGATGCCTGAGAGCTGTGAGGAGGGGAGTTTGAAGTTTCCCATGTAGAGCTGGCCGGAGCCTGACCTTGTAATGCAATCCCAGAGCTGGAAGGGGCATTGGCTCATGGGAGACGAAATGGAATGAGGAGAAATGGGCTTGTGGGGAAGGCTGGAAACAGGTGGAGAAGCATGTCCCACCAGCAGGGAGATCAGTCAGAAGCTTGCAGTAAGCTTAGACGGTAAGTGAAGGTGGTCTGGGTTAAGAAATGGCAGGAGTGCCCAGTGGTGGTCCAGTACAGCTTTAATCCCAGTGCTCAGGAGGCAGAAGCAGGTGGCTCTCTTGAGTTTGAGGCCAGCCTGATCTACAAAGTGAGTTCCATAACAGCCAGAGTTACACAGAGAAGCCTTGTCTCGGGGGTGCGGAATCATGAGTTCAAGGCCACCCTTGGCTCCACCTAAAACAGCCAGGTAAGATAGTCACACCTTTAATTCCAGCACTTGGAAGACAGGCGGGGGATCTCTCTGAGTTTGAGATATGAGGAAATCCAGACCAGCCAGGGCTACATAGTGAAACCGTATCTCACTAAAAACACCCAGGGGCTGGGAAAGATGGCTTAGGGATTGAAGGTACTGGGAACCTTACCGAGGCTTGAATCATAGCACCCACATGGCAGCAAGCAACTGTCCTTAGCTCTGATCTAAGCAGGTGTGTGTGTGTGTGTGTGTGTGTGTGTGTGTGTAAGAGAGAGAGAGAGAGAGAGAGAGAGAGAGAGAGAGAGAGAGAGAGAGAGAGAGAGAGACTTCTCAAGGCCTCCACAGGCACTGCAGGCATATGGTGGATAGACATACATGAAGGCAAAAATCCCCATACACATAAGTAAAATCCCCCTGCCCTTCTTTTGCAACAGGGCTAGAGAGATGGCTCAACAATTAAAGGCTAAGGTTACAACCAAAAATATAATTTGGTTCCCAGGATCATGGCTACCTCTCCAGTAAAAAAAATAAAATAAAATAAAATAATAATAATAATAATAATTTCTTTAAAAAAGAAATGGCATGGATGGTGCTAGGAAGGTAGATAGTTTGGAGAGGAAACTGCTTGCCTTTCAAGCATGAAAACCCAAGTTCAATCCCCAGAGCCAGTGTATTTGTTGTTGGTTTTGTTTTTTGAGACAAGGTCTCACTGTGTAGCTCTGGCTGTCCTGGAACTCACTATTTAGACCAAGCTGGCCTTGAACTCACAGAGATCCATCTGCCTTTGCCTTCTGAGTGCTGAGATTAAGGGTGTGTGCCACTCACTATGCCTGGCTAGAACTAATGTTTTATTGTTTTTTATTGTTTATTTTGTTGTGTATTCTCTGTGTAGCCTTGGCTGTCCTGAAACTCACTCTGTAGTCCAGGCTTGCCTTGAACTCAGAGATGCACCTGCCTCTGCCTCCCAAGTGCTGGGATTAAAGATATTCGCTACTGTGCACAGCTAATACTGAATCTTAAAGAGTGGGAAAACAGCTGAGAAGCCTTGCAAGAGATGGCACCAGACCCTAGTATAGACCAGAAGTGAGGGCTGAACTGTTGTCAGCTGCCAGTTCAGCGCTTTGTGGAAGGAAAGTGGGCGCAGAGCCTCACCTGGTTACTGAGGGCCTGATTTAGAAGCTGACACTAATTGCAAAGAGACCAAGATAAAAGAAGTACAGGAACTGGAACTGTGAGCTCATATCCCCTAGGAAAGGCTGGGAGACCTAAGATAAGCCCAAGGCAATCAGTCACCAAACCTGTGTCAAGGGAAAACAGAGTCCAGGGTAGGCCTGAGGGAAGGCAGTTCACCCACCATGGGGAGTAAGGTAATTACTGCATCCAGGAGGTGGGGTGGGGTGTGGTCACCATGTAAGAAGTTGGCTTATTGGCTCACCGGTGGGAGATGGGGCCAAAGTGGACACTGATTGGCTGGGTGTTATCCTGACAGCTGGCGCTGGGCCAATGGCTCCTTCCATCCATTCATTCCTTCATCGGCAGTCCTGCTGGCCTCAGGGCTAGGGAGGCAAGCTTGAAGCCAGCCTGCCTTTCTTCGAGGACAGTTCCACACACGGCAGCTTCCTCACCAGGACCTCGCAGAAATTTTGAGTGGTCCAGGCCTGGTCCAGGAAGTAGGTGGAGGCACTGTAGGGTCAGAGAAAAGTGAATTTGCTACCGTGGGCTCTGAAGCTGCTGGTTTGGGGACTGCCCTCTCTCTCGCCCCAGGGTCTGGTCCCTTTGTTTCTCCCTGTGTTTTTGCCTCATTGTTGGGTTTAAGGAAACGGAATGGGATTGAGTGTTAGTACTCTTTGGGTAAGGTCCTCTGGAGAAAATTACCCCCGCCTGCCTGCCGCTTGTCTTCAGGGAGAGTAGGGATGAGGCTGTCCCCACCACAAGAGGCACAGGCTCACCCCCAACCCCAACGCCCCCCACCCCCGTACCCAGGCCCCTCCTTCTTAACACTTTGCCCACACACTTCCTCTCCTCTCTGCAACAGGATCCAGTCTGTCTATGGGATCTTGGGCGACCACAACTACATCTGTAGCCTCAGGCTTTGTCCCATCCGGGCCGCATCTTCTCAGCACCCTTTGGAAAGTGGTACTGATGGGACTTGGGGCTCAGGCCAGGGACAGTGAGGCCTTCTGAATTGGGTAAAGGAAGTCTGAAGAGTTGGGGGTGAAAGTCACTTACCTAAGAAATTACACCACAAAGGCGGGAAGAGTAAGAGGACCTGCCAGAAATTTGGGGCAGCAGCGTTTTGGGGGTTTTCCCAGGCAACTCGGTCTTGAGAGTCTGTCCAAACTCTGGCTGTCCGGGCTGTTGTCATGACACCAGCCGCAGGGGGGCGCTGCTCCTCGACAATCTGGTTCCTGGATGCCAGCACACCATAGCACACCTTTCAGAGTAATGCATAGTGGAGTTCCTGAAGGGGCCTGGAGGTAAATAAGGTTGGTTTTGTTTTTGTTTGGTTTGGCTTTTCAAGACAGAGCTTCTCTGTAATAGCCCTGGCTGTCCTGATCTGGCTTAGTAGACCAGGCTGGTCTCAAACTCACAGAGATTCCCCCTACCTCTGCCTCCTGAGTGCTGGCATAGAAGGCATGTACCACCATGCCCCCTCCCAAGATGTACTTATTTTATGTATATAGATGTTCTGTCTGCATGTACATCTGCCCGCACATCGGAAGAGGTCATCTGATCTCATGAGGCTACAGTTATAGATGGCTGTGAGCCACCATGTGGGTGCTGGGAATTGAACTCAGGACCTCTGGAAGAGCAGCCAGTACTCTTTAATTGCTGAGCCATCTGCTTCCTGTTGATTCTGACAGACTGTCCTGCACTGCTGAGTCTTGGCCTTTGGTTCTCATACACCGTTGGAATCTGAGCTCCCCAATGAGAAGGGCAGGAGGGCCGGTCTTTCTGCCCTGGTGTCTCCGGCCGAATCTGTGCAGCACAAGCCTCTTAGAGGCCACAAGCTGCCCGCTGGCCCCCAGCCTCTTCACAAGCCAAGCCTTGCTCCCTGCCTATCCGCCACCCGCGCCCCTCCTCCTTGCTAGGCCCCTCTCCGGCTTGCAGGCCCCGCCCCCTCCTCTCCAGCTACTCAGCTGCCTATGGCTGCCAGGCCTTTGATCGACTGGTGTCTCCTCCCCTTGCCTTGCCTTCTCTCCAGCTTCTCCCACCCACCCCCCACTCAGCTCCCTCCTCACCTCACCTCTTCCCTGCCTTGTATTTTATCATTGGAGAAGGGTACCTGGAGGAAGGGACTTCCAGATAAGCAAATGGGTAGAGGATAATAGGATGGGTGATGGTAATTCCGTAGATAAGGGTTTCCTCTGCTCCCTTGGGAGAGTGCGCCAAAGAAGGATGGAGAACGCTCAGAGACTGGTCCTCCCCTCCATCCATGACATAGCCTGTGAGCAAGCAGCAGATGAAATGGGGCCCCGGCTCCTGGCAGCCAAAGCGAAGTTTAAATCTCAACTCTTGACAGCCAGAGTTGTATGCCCAGCTCAGCCTCAGTTTCCCTATTTGTAATGTGCAAATGTACCGCTACTTACTTCAGTGCCCTGTACAGAGCCCACACTCAGTACAGCTAGTTCCGGTCTGCCAGGGTGCTGGGTCACTTTGCCTCTCTCTCTGCTTCCTGGGTTTTACCCCAAAACTTTCTGTACATATCCTTTTTGTACTTACCCTCCACAAAGCAGGCATGCTTGTACCCACGGTATTGGGGAACCCTTATGTCACCCGCTGGGAAAGCTGAAATGCAGGCCGACAGTGACCAGGATTTGTAGAAGGTGACAGCAGAACTGGCCGCAGAGGCCCAGGTGTGGAAGCAGAGACGCTCTGAGTCCCTGGCTCCTCCTCTCCTGACCCTGGCATCATCCCGGGCATCTCCCGGCATCTCGGGCGGCGGCAGATGAAGCTGATCATTACAGGGTGATCGGCTCCTCTTCCCTACTCACTGGTCCTCTCTATTTCCCCACCCCCACCCTGTCACTTGGGGCCTGTAATCAATGAGACGGAAAATGAGAAAGTGTCAGGAGCTAGCAAAGCGTGGAGAGCAGCTGGGGCAGTCCCGGCAGCCTGCCTGAGTGGGTGGACCCCAGGCCTTCACCCCCAGCTCCAAGCTAGCCATGGCTGCCATCCACTAAATGCCCAGCCTGGCCAGGCTCCCATCTGGATGGGAGTGAGGGAGCCTGCTGTCGACATGTCCAAAAGGCTCCTCTTGAAAAATGTCACGCAACCTGTGCGTTGCTGTGGAAATGTGTCCATGGTGGTAACTAAAGCCGCTGACACCATTGGCCCTAAAGGAATCCATCTGGGTTATGATACCGATGTTGGTGTGCACACAAGATGTGTGTGTGCTGGGAGGGGCTGGTAGTAGTTACTTCTGGGGATAAGTACAGAAAACACCCTTTGTTGAACCCCAACAAGGATATCTATTTCTTTTATAATTAAAAAATAATTTTTAGAGCCAGGCATGGTGGCACACGTGTTTAATGCCAGCACTCTGGGAGGCAGAGGCAGGTGGATTTGTGATCTACAAATCAAGTCCAGGACAGGCAAGGTTACACAGAGAAACCCTGTCTCGAAAAACCAAATAATAACAATAACGTATTTTTTTATTTTTTAGGACGAAGTAGGTCCACTGTGAAAGGAAAGGCTCACAGAACCCTGAAGGGACCAATGCCATGACCAGGGCCTGGGCTTCAGGCTGGAACAGTGTCAACCCAGGGAGGAAGGGACTGCTAATTCCTGCAGCTCCAAAGCACAGGACTAAAACCAAAGCAGAGAGTTTGCTTTTTTAAAGGGCTAGCAAGATATGGTGGCTCAGTACTGTAATCCTAGCACTCAAGAGACAGAGACAAAGAGCTCAAGGTTAGCTATACCAGTGAGAGCGTGTGTGTGTGTGTGTGTGTGTGTGTGTGTGTGTGTGTGTGTGTGTGTGTGTGTGTGTGTTGGGGGGGGGGGACTGCACTGGGGATGTAGCTCAGTTACTGGAGTTCTTGCCTCACACATAAGAAGCCCTGGTTTTTTTGTTTTGTTTTTTGAGACAGGGTTTCTCTGCATAGCCTTGGCTGTCCTGTACTCCCTCTGTAAACCAGGCTGGCCTTGAACTCACAAGACATCCGCCTGCCTCTGCCTCCTGAGGACTGGGATTAAAAGCATGCATCGCCTGCCCAGCTGAAGTCCTGGTTGTGATTCCTACTTTGCACCTCATAAAAATGGTAGTTGCCTGTGCTTGCAATTCTAGTGTTCTGCAAGTGGCGACAGGAAGTTCAAAGAGTTTAAGCTTATCCCTGGCTACAAAAAGTTCAAGGTCAGCCTGGAATACATGAGACTGTTTATAAAATAAGACAGGTGCCGGGCAGTGGTGGCACATACCTTTAATCCTAGCACTTGGAGGGGGGCAGAGGCAGGAGGATGGCTGTGAGTTTCAGGCCAGCCTGGTCTACAGAGTGAGCTCCAAGACAGCCAGGGCAATCCAGAGAAATCGTGTCTCAAAAGCCTAGGGGTGGGGAGGGGGGAGAGGGTGAGAAAGAGGCGGCACATGCTCTGAGTTTGTGGCTCACCTGACCTACAGAGTTGAGTTCTGGGACAGCCAGGGCTACAGAGAACCACCGTCTTGAAAAACCAAAAGAGGGAGAGGAGAGAGGGGGATTGTAAGAATCTGATAAAATATATGGTCGGTTTGTTTTTGGTTGGTTTTTTGTTTGTTTGTTTTTTGCTTTTGGTCTGTTGAGACAGGATTTCCCTGTGTAGCCTTGGCTGTCTAGCACTTGCTTTGTAGAGAAGGCTGGCCTGGAACACATGGCGATCTGCCTGCCTCTGCCTCCCAAGTGAAAATATATGGGTTCTAAGGAGAATAAATATTTTTTTTAAAACCCAAAACTGGTATTCATCAACAGCTCACACCTGGACACAGGATTTTGCTGCCTTTCCAAGCCCTCCTGACACAGCACGAGGACCCAGCCCACAACTGCCTTGTAGTCTAACCCTTTCCCCCAAAGGGTCCAGTTTCCCACTAACAGGATTGTGCCCTGGCCTGCTGGAGCTTTTAAGTGGGAAGGGCTCCCCAGGATCACCTCCTGCAGCCTTGCTCTGCTCACACTGGGGCTCCTCTGAGTCAAGAGCCTGGGCTGGAAAGGCTGGGGGAGGCTGGTGGCTTCTAGCCTCCATCGGAATCTATCCATGGCCAGAGACGGAAGACGACTGCGAGGGCCAGGGGCTTGTGGTGGCCACGCCAGAGCCTACTTCTGAGGAGTCAGAGTACAGAAATGCAATAAGATACAAGTTTATTGGTGGAGCTGCAGTGGTGTCCTCCCCATTCCCTGGGGGAAAGCAGGGGACACAGCACCAACAGAGGGATGGATAGACAGATCCCTAAATGGACACACAGGTGGAGCAGACTCACAGAGCCACACACAGAGCACAGCCACACAAGCACAGAGACACACGGGCCACAGCACCAAAGAACAAACACACAACAGACACAACCACAGGACTTCGGGCACACAAACAAAGTGCAGGCTTTGGGGCCCCTGCATAGACAGAGCAAGGATCACGTGGGGAGGGGGCCCCTGATGACCTCCCCAGGCATAGGCACATGAACAGCACGAAGACAGGCAGATGTCCCCAGCTCGGCAGCCAGCCTGCCACAAGGACACATGGAGTGTACAGAAAGGACAAGCGTGACTCTCCAGGCCGTGTGGAGCACGAATGGTGGGGCTTCCACACACCACACACCCCTGAACTGCTTCCGGCCATTCAGTCTAATACCCCTCCCTGAGTCGCCTTCATACACACACTGGTCTTGACCGCCGGGGCAGGGGCTGGGGCATCTGGCAGGTGAGAAATGGAGAGAGAAAGGTCCCTTCTGTGACTAGGGAGGCAGGTGCTGAGAGTCCAGGGCCAAGCCTGGGCCTGGCAGTGGGGGGTGAGGGTGGGGGTGAGGCTCAGGCTTGCTGGGGCTCCCGGCAGCGCTGACACTGGGCCATCTCAGGCTGGTATTGCTCCACCTGCAGGGTGCAGCTGGAGAATCCAAACCGGGAATAGAGCCGGGAGGAGGCTTCAGCCAGGACGGCTTCAGGGTCAGCGGTGGAGTCTGTGGAAGTGTGATAAGAGGCAGCTCAGTCTCTGGGGAGTCCGGCACAGCCGAGGGCAGTGATAAGGACTGAAGGGGCCCAAGCCCAGCACAACCCCAGAGGCCTGAATAGGGTTCTTGATTTTTCTTCTACATTATATGAGCAGCGTAAAATTGTAAAGAAAATGTTGAGGCGCACTCCAATGGGCCACGCTAACACACTGAGCTGTGCCCAGGCACCTGTTCCTCTCCGCCTTTGAGCATCATTATGTGGCTGGGTATTTCCGCAGCCACACCACCTTCTTCCCAGGACAATCCAGATGTTAAGTATTCTGCCCCACCGTTCCTCTTCAGTTATCATCCCAACATCCCACAAGTTATGATATTTTGGGCACCCAGATTGCATGGCTCTGATTGCTTCTTGCATCTGGGAGAAGCTCAAAAACCCTTTGTCAGCTCATGAGTCACTGTATATATATTTTAATAGCTGAATCATAGTGTAGATATGATTTATATTCAGCTTCCTTTCCTCGAGCATTACACCACAACCATTTCCCTACTTGCCACACATGCTTCATAATCGCCACTTTAAATAGCAACGTGATGCCCTACTGAGAAGAGCTGCCAACGTCACCCAGCCATGTCCTGGAGGTAATGGTGGTGTTTTCAGGGTGCTGGGTTCCCCAGCTGCCTCAGAGATGGCACTGCAGTTCTCAGGCCTCCTCGTCTCATAGTGTGTGTAAGCATAAGAGTACACATGTGTGCGTGTGTGCATGTGTGCATCTGTGTGTGCACGTGCACGTGTGCACATGTGCGTCTGTGTGTGTGTGTGTGTGTGTGTGTGTGTGTGTGCTTTCAAAAGAGGGAAAGACAGAGAGAGAGAGAGAGAGTTCAAGAAAACCAAAATAGGCAAAGTGTTTCAAACATGTAATCACAGCACGCAGGAGGCTGAGGCAGGATGACCTCACAGACAGCTGGGTACAAAGTGAGACTCAGTCTCCAACAAACAAAACCTCAGCGCCCCAGGCTGTCCACATGTGGACGCAGAGGGGCTGGTTCTGAGAAGGCGCTGGCTGGGGTAGCATTGACTCACCAATAGCCAGGTGTGCAGAAGCCACATGGTAAGTAAGCGTCAGGGCCCACAGGTGGAGCTCATGGGTTGCTCGGACTCCTGGCACTGACAGCAAGGTGTCCCTCACAGGCTCAAATCCTATGCTTCGAGGGGCACCTGCAAGCAACGTTGCCAGGTTGTTGCTGCCAAGGCCCACCCTGTGAAGGAGCAGCCCCACTAGACCCCTCTTTTTCCGATCTCCTTCTCACCCACCCTGTTGGCCCCATGAACCAGCCTTCTCACACTGTTTTAGAGAAGAGGTGGGAGCTGAGGGACCCCCCACCAACGGAGGGGTAGGGGTGGGGGGACGACAGGAGCATCAGTGCTGAATTCACCTTCCATGAGGATGCGGAGGACATCTCGAAGGGTGGGGGCTGTGGATCCAAGGGCACAGATAGAGAAGAGGAAAGTGCTGATAGGGTCAGCTGCCTTGTACTGGGGCTGTAGAGAAAGCAAGCGAGACCTCAGACTAAGCAGGGCTGACCTCTCAGAGGAGGCTCAAGGGCCAGCTTTGCAAAGAGACCCTGAGGAGACCCTGAGAATCTTGCTGAGGGGGAAGGAGACATGACCCAAACCTGGGAGAGGGCCTGGGAGGCTGGAAGCTGAAGTGATCGGGTAGGCAGGGGGTCCCGGGAGGGAATTGACACAGCACAGGGGAGGAAGGCAGACAAGGCACAGTACCTTGAAGTAGATCAGGATGGAGGCAGCCAGGACCCCAAGGCTCTGAAGGAGATCCCCCAGCACGTGCACAAAGGCAGCCCGCACACTGGTGTTTCCCAGGGGCAGGGAGTAGCCATTCCCCTCCTCCAGCGGGGCATACTCGGTTCCCCTAGATCCATGGCTGTGGGGGGGCCCTGCCTGGTGCAGCATAAAGGCCATGCTGAAAGAGGAGAGCACTTCAGCCAGAGGGCTTGTGCTCGGCCTCTGCCTCCTTCCCCCAGATCCCCCACCTCCACCTCTTTTCCATGCCAGAAAGAAAACAGCGTTACCTAACAGAGCAAAGTTATGCCGTCAGAGACAGAGGACACTGGACATGGGGCCAGAGATGGGGATTCAGGTCCTGGCCCTGCTATTTAAATAGTCTTTTGCATTAACAGGAGCTAGGAGAGAAACTAGCCCTCATGGACTGAGAGTCCTAAATAAGACCATACTAATAAAAGTTCCTGAGAAGGACTGGCATCCAGGAGGCCCTCAACAGTTATCTCCTGGCTGAACTGTCTCTCTCCCACCCCCTTTCAGGAACACCCAATGAAGACAACAGAGCTCTCTGTGTGCATGCGCGCACATGCGCATTGTACGTGAGAGACAGACAGAAAGACACACAGACACACAGACACACACACACACACACACACACACACACACAGACACACACACACACACACACACACACACACACGGGGGGGGGGGGGAAGCAGTCTACCATCCTGTAAGAAGCCCTTCTCTCACACTGGGACCTACAGCATATTGGCACAGACGGCAATGCTGGCCGTCAGCAACATGGCACCGCCCTCTATGTGGTAGTCACTATGCAGCAGGCGGATGAAGGCCAGGTACAGGAGGACGCCAGTGACCATCCAGAGGGAGACCACAGAGGCCAAAGCTCCCAGAGTCTCTGCATGGGAGACAACACTGTTAGGGCAGGGCCCCAAGGCACTGGTAGGGCTGGGGCGGGGGTGGAACCAAGTCATGCGGGACTTACCTGAGCGGTGCCAGCCGAAAGTCATGGTGCGGGTGGCTGGCCGAGTGGAGAGCCAAAGGGAGAAGAGGCTGCCCATCATGCTGCCTACATCTGCCAGCAAGTGAGCAGCGTCGGTCATAATGGCCAAGCTGTGTGCCAAATACCCACCTGTAAGGCAGAAATGTGGAGCCTGAAATGCTGGGATCTAGATAGTCTGTGTGCACAGGTATGGAAAAGAAGGAAGGAGAAACCAGCAAGAGGTTGGGGTTTTCTCATGTGATGAGATTACAGGCATTTCTTCTAGTTTTTCTGTAAGTACATATTTGATTTTCTTTCTTTTTTTTTTTTTTCCTTTCTTTCTTTCTTTCTTTCTTTCGGGTCTTTTTTGTTTTTCAAGACAGGGTTTCTCTGTGTAGACTTGGCTGTCCTAGACTCACTTTGTAGACCAGGCTGGCCTTGAACTCACAGCGATCCACCTGCTTCTGCCTCCTGAGTGCTGGGATTAAAGGCGTGTGCCACCACGCTTGCCAGGCAACATATTTGATTTTCACAACAAGAGAATAGGGTTACTAACCGGCCAGCTCAGAGAGCCTTGGCCCACAACCCCCCATGCTGGTTCACCTTGAATCCTGCTCAGTGCTCTGTCCTCACCAGTCCCTCTCTGCCTTTCTCCTTCCCTGCTTCTCCAACCAGGAAACCCAGGTTTCTTGGTGGAGAACGGCCTGGGGAGTACAGAATATGGGACTGGAGGGGTGCCCCCCAACTTACCAACCACCTCCCCAGCCATGAAGATGAAGCACACAGCACAAGCAGCATACAGTTGCCTCCGGGCCTGCAGCCTCTCTGAAGAGAGGCCTGAATGGAGCGTGGGGTCCTTATGGCAGTGGTGGAAGGCCATCCCCTCAAGCTTGGGCTCCTCGGGGAGGGGCTCTGAGGGCTCTGTGAAAAGACTGAGACAGGTGACATGTTCACCCTTGAGCGTGACTCCAGAACTGACTTGGTCACTCACACGCTGACAGAGCCGGGGCCTGCCTGAGCAGATGGGCCCATATTTGCCCCTTCGCTAGATTCATCATGCCTGAAGCTTTGCGGGCATGTGGGGCTCAAATGAACAGCCAGACCCAGTATCTCTCTCCTTCCACACACAAGGCCATAGAATCCCATATCTGTAAAGTATCTTACAGCAGCGCAGTCTAATGCTTTAACAAATGGATGTGAAATGCGAGGCTCAGAGAGGGCAGGAGCTGGCAGGGACGGCACAGCTGGCAGGTGGTAGAGCTGAAACTAGACACTGACCAAATTTCTATACTGTAAGAGGCAGCTGACCAAATTTCTACACTGTAAGAGGCAGCAGGGATGCAAAACAAAGGGACACTTCCTGAGTTCTTGGCGAGTGGGACAAATGTGGACTAGACCCTGTGGTACACAGGAGCAGGCAGATGCTGCTGCTGCTGCTGCGGCTGCTGCTGCTGCTGCTGCTGCGGCTGCTGGAGCAATTCTGTTGTTCTCAAGTGAGTTCCAGTGGGGAGACTGCAGGAACCATGTGAGAAGGGCCTTGAGAAATGGGGACGATTTTGACAGAGACAAGTCAAAGTGCCAGAGAAACAGGAAAGGACGCTGGCATGACAGCATGGTACACACAGGCCTCGGTGCCCTCTCTCTCAGCCTTGCACCATGCCTCAGTTCCCAAACCCTGTCTGTCCCTTCCTTTCAAGACAGGAGATGCAAGTGAGGTCCTTTGAAAGAGCAGTGAAATTGGTGCAGTGACTCAGGCCTGAAATCCCAGGACCTGGGAAATTGAGGCAGGAGAATTATTTGTTGAAGGTTAGCCTTGAATACATAAGAAGACCTCTCTCATAGACACACACACACACACACACACACACACACACACACACACACACACGGGGTGGGGGGGCGCGCAAGCAGGATTGTCACAGAAAGAGAGGTTCCTGCCTGCTACACCTGGGGTGGTAATGGCCGGAACACTGGATTTAGAGTCCAGCCCATGTTACCTGGAGCTCAGTCTGCCCACAAGCCTTGACAATAGGGTTGGGGCCTTACCTAGGATGCCACAGGCAGTGCTCAAACTGACTGTGTGGGGGAGGGGTCTATTCTAGCCCAATTCTCACTGCCCCCACTAAAACATGGGGGGTAACAAGGATCCCTGAGAGAAAATGATGGCTCCAGATTCAATAGATCCCGTCAGGGGATGGGAAGGGGGACTGGTGGCATCGGCTGAAGGGGTGAGCAGAGCCTGGGGACATCCAGGCATCAGGGAAAACCCTGGAGTGGGAAGGTAGGTTTATTTCCCACTGAGCATGAGTGGGCATGACTCTGGTGCTCTCAGAAGGGACAGAAGATGAAGGTGGCCTCAAGAGTCCATCCTTGCTTGTTCCACACAACAGGGAGCCGGGTCTAGTGGGAGACACATAGCCCGACTTCCACCAGGGAGAGGCTGGGGGTGGGACCTGAACAAATCACTCTGGGGATAAAAGGAGGGAGTACCTGGCTGTGATGGGCATGAATGAGGAGAGCATTACGGGAGGACACAAGCCACAGAAGACGCTCCCGACAGATGGAATTGTGACGATAAGGTCTGCAGCTTGGAGTGTAAGCGGGGTGCTAGGTGAAGGGCTGAGGATAAGGGCTCAAAGTAAGGAAAGAAGAGACCCAAGGAAAATATCTAGATGTTGATGTGACCTTGACAGTGAGTAGAATGGGAGACTGAGGACACGAAGAGTCTCAATGGATCTGGCCCTGACGCTCTGCCAGGCAGTTATCAGAGGAGGGTCAGGTAAACAGGCAGAGCCTTGGAAAATCCTGCAGGGTTTGGTGACTAATAGTCATATGAGGATGAAAATGGCCCAGGAGATGAAGATGCAGTCTGAAGAGGAAACAGATGCTGGGCAATTCGGGGGGCTGTGGCAAGGCTCCTTTCCAGGGCTTGTAAGGTGCAACACAGCCAGTCAGCAATGCAGCTACCCATCAACAGGCTGCCTCCTTTTGTTTGGCATCAAGTGGGCACCAAAGGGCCTCTCTGCTGGGGTGTGGACCTGTGATTACATTTTATCCACGGCCGGCCGGGAGGCTGTTGTTTCCTTCCCTGGCCTTTTGAAATCCCCCAACAAACAACAGAACAATATGGGGGTGCCGAGGGCGGCAGTGAGGCCTGGGGTATTTCCTTGGTTAAGTAAGAAAGATTGATGCCAAGTCAAAGGGTATGGGAAGAAACGCCAGGCCACAGCTGGAGCCCCACAGCTGTCCACCACTGCAGTCCCCTGCAGAAGAATCCTTCCTTCCCTTCTGCTCCCCCATTTCCCCCACCCACTCAGATTTAAGGTCCCCCTCCCACGAAAAGAACTGGAGACACCACGGAAAAGACCACATCAGAGACAAAAGGAAAAAGACTGGGAGGGGAGGGAAACAGTAAGATTGAGAGTGATGGAGGAACAGGGGGGAAATAGGCCAGAGACCCTGTCAAATTCCAGAGACAAACAGACGGACGGCTCCCAGACAAAATGGCCAGCGGAGGTGGCCAGGGAGGGCCTGTCGCGGTGGCCGCTCTGAGATTGCAGGGCAGACGGAGCCGGCGGCGGGCGGCGGGCGCGGGCGGCCCGCAGGGTGCGGGGGAGGTTCTGCTGCCGCCCCCGGCCCGCTGTCCCGGCCTCTCCGAGCCTCATTTCACACCTCGCCGCCCCCGGCCCCGTCTGTGCGGAGCCGGGAATACCCCCCGCCGCCCAGCCCGCACCTGCTCCTTCCTCGCCGCCCCCTCGCTTCCTCCGGGCCGCCCGCGGAGCCCCGGCCGATCCCCAGGGCCGGAGCCCACAACTGGCCGCGGCTGGATGGGGCGCCCAGAGCCCGGCGTGCGGAGGGCAGGGTCCGGGGCCTAAAGCTGGGGTCCCGAAGCCAGGAGGCGAGGCGCACGGAGCAATGCGGACAACGCCGCACCTGGCTCGCTCGGTCCGACGGAGCGGCGGAGGCAGCACAGGGGTCAAGAAGGCTTGGAGCGCCACGGCAGGGGACTTGCTCAACCCAACAGAAAAAAAATACCAGGGTATCCCGACAGAGATGAGGCGGGGAGTGGGGCGGGCTGCGGCCGGTGGAAACAAGCTGTTAAGCTCGGGGACCACGGAGCGCTGGGGAGGCGGGCTGGGCCGGCGCCGAGGGAGACAACGAAATGGACCGATGGCATGAGTCTGGCGCCCCTGGTCTGAGGGCCAGGCCAGGTCTATCCTACCTCTTCAATCGCAGGCCGCCGCCGGCGCTGCTGCGGTCTCCGGAGCTCACTAGGCGGGTGGTCTCCGAGCCTCCGGTGGCGGGAGAAGGCTCCATGTCCCCGCTACCTTGACCGTCTAGGTCGCACGGAGTGGGAGAGACAAGACAGGGCTTGGGTCAAATCCAAGCGGCCCAAGGACCCCCCCGGACTTCCCGCAGAGCCACCAGAGTGGAGGGAACTGCAGCGACTGTGGCGCTCGGAGTCCGAACTGCAGAGCCCGCGGCCGCGGGAGCCCCGCCCCACGTGGGGCGAGCTCCCCAAACCCCGCCTCCGAGCTCCCCAGTCTATCTCCCACGCCTAAGACCCGCCTCCAGGGCCCGCTCCAATATCCAAAGCCCCATTTCCCCGCTCCAAACCGTGGAGTGCGGTGGGGTGGGAGCGAACCTCCACAGCGCCCTCGCCCCAAGTCCCGCCCCCAGTTCCCAGTCTGGCTCTTCACACCTAGGGACCCCTCTGGCACCAAACTTTTTGAGGACACACCGCCCTATGCATGCCAGTTTAGGGGCGTCGTCCCACCACCCAATCACTTTGTGGCTTTGGCCCCCACGCGGAGGCAGAAACAGGTGCCAAATCGATCTGGAGAGAAACGGAGAGAATCTGGGGTGAGCAGTGACACATTCCCAAACAACTCTAAGGACTCCAGCCAGAAATCCCACTGTGGAGGCTCTGGAATAGGAATTCATGAGCAAAATCTGCTGCCAAGCACTGTACTGCTAATTATCATTTATTTTTACACAGGGACCTTGGGTAACAAAAACCTTTCTGCTCTCCTTCAACCCATATATTATCTCTACTTTCCAGATAAGTAAACTAAGTCCCCAAAGCATAGAAGGCCACGTGACCTGGAACAACTGTCCCATCCTTTTCCCCCACATGGGTCCGACTACCGCCTAGCAGTTGGAGAGGCTGGGGCAGCGGGAGGAGCACTTTCACCTCTGAGGGTCACCAGCTACTGTTTATTGAGGAACACTATTTTGTTCGGTTCGTCAGCACGTGACTCCTTTGCCTACACACTGTAACACCGTCTGGTGTGCTCATTTGGGGGAAGACGAAAGCCCAGAGAAAGCAGTGACTTACAGCCGTCCGTGGCCAGGGCTGGGGTTGAAACTTCAAGCGCTCAGTGCTCTCTACTCACAGCTGCCGCTACTGTAGAATGAAAAGGGGAGGGGGCTGGATTGTGCATTCTCAGCTGTGACAGTCTGTGAAGAGGAGGGTCCGTGGGAGGAAGGGAGAAAGCAGAGATGGAAAGGGTGCTGGCGGGGGGGGGGGGCGGTTGTTAATGAGTCCAGACTATAAACCCACCAACCGCATCCTTTGGAACACACCGAGCCTTCTCAATTGAAGATTCTGAGATTGACACCTGCCCTCAACACGGTTGTTAGAAACAATGAGATCGTGTGTGCTTTTCCAAAGGCAAAACAAAAATGAAAAAGTCAAAGAAACCGTGAGCATGCCAGTGTCTGGAAGTGGCGGGAGAACTTCGCGGAGGTGGTGAGGCTTAAAACGGATTAGGCAAACCCGGCAGCGGGCAGGCTGTTCCAGCGGGAGAGAGTGCGGCTAGGCTTGCGCCAGGTTTGTCCCGCGGCAAGCGCAAAGCGATGGTAGTTAGCGGAGAAGCAGAAGAGAAAAGCTAGTGAACCCGGCCGGAGTCTGCGTGCCCTAGGCGCGGGCCTGCGCCCACGCGCGCCCAGGGTCACTGTCGGGCCTTCCTTCTGCGCTGGCGCCTGGACCAATGAGGGGCTCTCTCCTTCGAACCTCCCCTACGGTCTTGAGGGCCTTAGCTCAGGAGGACAAACTGAGAGGGAGAGCCGCCGGCCAAGGTCACCGTGTTGGCCCACTACAGAGCCAAGATGGAAATCATGTCCCTGTGCAGCTATGCTAGAGCCCCGGGCTCATCTTGCCCAGCGCCGTCGGTTTTCTAAACTCGCCGCTTGCCCTGAGTCCAGTCGCGCAGGTACTTTGGGACCAAAGAACCATCCTGCACTTCTGAGATCAGCGTGCTAGCCTCGTCCCCTGTGGCCCTAGGGAGCTCCAGAATGGGGAACCGGTTTAGACACGCCTCGGTCGATGACGACAACAGGGAATTTGACAACAATGGCTTCCTCTGGGATTTCCTCCCCTTCCTGGGCAGCCCACAGCCTTGTGCAGAGCATCCCCGACTGCCCGGGAGGGGGCGCGGATATTGGCACGTGCCCAACCAGCCACCGGGTGGGAAGTCGGCAGGCCAGAAATGAAAGGATCGTCGGAGCGAATGGATGACAGCCTTACTGTGTGTCTGGCTGCCTAACGCACCGCCTCCAGAAGCCCAGAGCGCTCGCCCGGCAGCGGGAAGACCAACAGTTGCCTTCGCTTGGGAAGCTATTTAAGAAAAGCTTGGCAGTAAAACTCGAGTTTGTGCCTGTTTCTCCGGGAGCCACCAAGAAGCCCTACAGGAATTGTGCACAGGATTTTTTTTTTTTTTTCGAGACAGGGTTTCTCTGTGTAGCCTTGGCTGTCCTGGACTCACTTTGTGGACCAGGCTGGCCTCGAATTGACAGAGACCCACCGGCCTCTGCCTCCTGACTGCTGGGATTAAAGGCGTGCTCCATCACGACCGGCTCTGCACAGGGTTCTTAAGAACAACACACCTGGGGGGATCATGCTGCGCTTGGAGATGACGTTGGAATGCCAGCCAAAGGTTGGTGTCCTTTACGGAACTGTCAAATTAGTCAACACACCTCCCACCCACCGTCTCCACCACCGCCCTAGCTGGGGATTGGTGATGAGTGACATAGACACTGCCCCTCTCCTAATGATTTCTAGAGAGTTCTCTTCTGTAGCACTTTGTTAAATCAGTGCAACACTGACTCACCCACAATTTCTACTACCTGCCCCGCTATACCTCTCTAGCAACCTTCCCTAAGGTTAGTCCCAAAGGCTTGAGTGATGCAGGGAGCCCTGGATGTCCCCAGGAGGACAATTCAGGGCCAGGTTCCAGAGGGCCTCTGTCAGAACAGCCTAGAAGGTGCAGGAGTGCCTAGGTTAAAAGTCCACCCTGGACCACCTGTCACTTGGAGAGGAGGCATTGAAGTCTGGATTAAGGCTGAGCTCAGGCAAAATTTGCAATCTAAGCATGCTGTGTCCCAGCACCCCATGAGTGATCGGCAGCCACATGGTCCGTAATTAAGCCAGTGCAAACAGGAGAAGTGGGTTTGCATGGCAGCAGGGCGGAGGAGAGCAGCATTTACTTGGTAATAAAGAAGACGACAAGAGCCTGCAGTTTAAATCTCCTTTGCCCCAGGGAGCCTTTCCTGGCTCTTAACTAGGTCAGGTCTCACACTAAACAACTCTCCTTGCAAGCTACTTCTTCCTAAGCTTATACCGCTCTAAACTGCAATTGTCATTCGACAATTGCTTGATTCTTCACTTGGCTCCAAGGATATTCTGGGTTTTGGGGGGCGGGGGATTAGGTTTTGTTTTTTGTTTTGTTTTTTTCCTGGTACTTCACTGACCGCCTATTTTCTCTCTCCTTGTTGCTTCCTCCTCATCTTCTCCATTTCTTAACGATGGAGCCATCAGTCCAGGCCTTGGACACTGTCTCTCTGATTTCTCTGCACTTGCCTTTAGCCTTTAAATAGTGCCAAGTAACAACAGAAAGCAGGGGTTGTCAAGGCAGGATGTGGGGTGATGGGAAACCACTGTCCTGTTTTATGTTTGATTTTTATTTTAAAAGAATCAAATGTCATCTATGGAAGATAGTTCCCTCCAAGCCCAGTGTCATCTTGATGCCTTTGGTGGTGGTGGTTTGGTTTTGTTTTTCGAGACAGGGTTTATCTGTGTAGACGTGGCTGTCCTGGACTTTCTTTGCAGACCAAGCTGGCCTCGAACTCACAGAGATCCCTGAGTGCTGGGATTCTAGGCTTGCGCCACCATGCCAGCTATCTTGGGTTTTATTAAGTTGAAAACTGAGTTCCTGATTGCTACCCAACCCCAAATCTCTTCCTGTAGTGCTCTCTTGTCAGAACACAGCAGCAGCACCGTACAGCCACCCTTGGCTTTTCTATATTCACCCTGAGCCAATCTGTCCCCACAGTCTGCTCCTGCCCTCCACACACCGCCTGACCTGTCCTCAGACGGTTGCACTCACCTCCCAGGTGACTTTCCTATTTCTATTTTTCTTATTATTCATTATTCCCAAAGAGATAACTAGGCAGCACAGGTCATATTCATCCCCCCCCCACTCTGTGGGGGTGTGGGGGTGTCTTTTATCCCTCCCTTCCTTTTTCAGGGCTTCTCTGTGTAGTCCTGACTGTCCTAGAACTTGCTTTGCAGACCAGGCTGGGCTCGAACTCAGAGATCCACCTACTCTACCTCCTAAGTGCACCACCACTGCCCTGCTAGTCACTTTCTCTCTTACAGAGAGTATAAGCCAAAGTCCGTCTGCCAGCCTACAAGCCCTTACACTGACTTCGTTTCTCACTCCCCGCTGTTCTCACTGTATGTGAATTCCACGATGCTACAATATGCCAGGTATGTCCCAGCCACAGGACATTTGCACTTGTCCATATTTCTTTTTTCTTTTTCCAGATAGGGTTTCTCTGTGTAGCCTTGGCTGTCCTGGGCTCGATTTGTAGATCCGGCTGGCCTCAGAATTCACAGATCTGCCTGTCTCTGCCTCCCGAATGCTGGGATTACAGGCATACACCACCAAGCTGGGAACTTGTCCATATTTTTAACTGCAGTGCACTCTGTCAGATGTGCCAGTGACCTATTTCCTCATCCTTTTTTATTGCAACAATAGGTATCAAACCTAGAGCTGTGTATGCTGGGAAAGCACTCTACCACCACTGAGTACAAACCCGGCTAACCAGCCTAACCTTTTACTTACTTTTCTTGCTATTTTTGCCCAAGACAGACGTGGTGTCATTTGCTTGTAATCTCAGCACTCAGGAGGCTGCAGCAAGAGGACAGAGGGTTTGAGGCCAGCCTGGGGTACATAGTGAGTTCAAGACCAGCCCGGGCTACAGATAAAGATCCTGTCTCATCTTTACACAAAACAGAACAGGGCTGGAGGTTAAGAGCACCGTCTGTACTTCCAAAGCTCCTGAGTACAATCCCAACAACCACAGGGTGGCTCACAACCATCTATAAAGGGAGCTGGCGCCCTCTTCTGGCCTGCAGGTGTATATGAAGACAGAGAACTATAAACATAATAAATACATCTTTTTAAATAAATAAAACAGAACAAGCCAGAGTGATGGCGTGGCCAGAAAAGGCACTTGCTGCCAAATTTGACAACGTGAGTTCAATCTCTGACCACATGGCCAAAGGAAAATAAAACCCAAGATATCTGGCACAGTGGTGCATGCCTGTAAGCCCAGCCCTCAGGGATCTCTGTGAGTTCGAGGCCAGCCCGGTCTGCAAAGAAAGTCCAGGACAGCCAAGGCTACACAGAGAAACCCTGTCTCAAAAAGCAAAACAAAACCACCACCACCAAAAACCTGAGATGTTCCTGCTGAGCACTTGAGAAGGCATCAAGATTAGTCGCTGGTTAGAACACTCACTGCTCTTGCAAAAGACTGAATTTGAGTCCCAGCAGCCATGTCAGGCAGCTCACAAGCACCTGAAATCCCAGCTCCTGGGGGTCTAATGCTCTTTCTGTCTTTCACAGGCATCCATACACATGTACACACAACACACACACACACAAATTAAAAAAGACTGGTAGCTGGGCGGTGTTGGTGCACACCTTTAATCCCAGCACTCAGGGAGGCAGAGGCCGGCGGATTGCTGTGAGTTCAAGGCCAACCTGGTCTACAAAGTGAGTCCAGGACAGTCTAGGCTACACAGAGAAACCCTATCTTGAAAACAAAACAAAACAAAACACAAAGGACTTTGGAGAGCTGGAGATGGCTCAGTGGTTAAGAATATCTGTTACTCTTACAGAGGACCCAGGTTCGATTCCCAGCACCCATGTGATGGTTCACAACCCTCTGCAACTCCAGTTCCTGGGGATCCAATGGCCTCTTTCTGACCTCTGTGGACACCAAACTACTCTGATTTGTAGAGCAAGCTAGCTTCAAACTCACAGAAATCCACCCATCTCTGCCTCCCGAGTGCTGGGATTACAGGCGTGCGTCAGTAGGCCCAGCATAAATCTGGATTTTTTTGAGATAAGGAGATCCACCTTAACCCTGGACCAAACCTTCCAGTGTCAGCCTAAGCAGCAGACAGGGAAGGAGGAAGCATTTGCTCTTCACCTGATCGCTCTTCCCTCTCTGGCGAGTCCGTTCCTACACTGGCACGAGAGCCCACTTCTTTGGGATTCTGGTGCGTACTGAAGACCAGCGCAGGCACCCAGCCTTGTGGATTCTTAGACATTCAGTGCTGAGGTAGCCGCTGTTAGAATAGTCCTGAAGGAGACTAAGGCAGGCAAGCCCAGTTATAGGTACTGATTGATTAGTGGCTTACTTACAGCTCTGCTTGCCCTGCCTGTTTACCACGCATGGCTTCACCTGCCGCCTGAAACGGAACGACCCGGAGCAATGGCTGAAACTGTGGCTGCCTGGCTGCCACTCTGTAAAACCTTGCTTGCTTGGCTGCCTCACTTTGTGGTTTTAGAACACAAAAGGGAAAACAAACTGTGCCCAGGATCAAAGTCAGTAGCTTTCTTAGCGTATGTCTACTGATCCTATCCCTTTTCTTCCACTCTGTTTGGAGTGCTTATTCCAGGGACATTGCCACAACAGCTGGGGCGAAACCTGTAAAACCACTCTAATAAATCTCATACACATATTCTAATCTAATATATTATATATAAAGCCCTGACCCTAACTATTATATATATTATATATAACCTATTATATATTCAATGAATATATATTCTATCATATATTGTTTTTATGTTCTGTCCCTCTAGAACAGTGGTCCTCATGTTTCCTAACACTGTGACCCTTTAATACAGTTCCTTACGGTGTGGTGACTCCCAGCCATAAAATTATTTTTGTTGCTACTTCCTAACTGTAATGCTGTGACTCATGATGTAAATATCTGATATTTCCGATGGCCTTGGCAATCCCTGTGAAGGGGTCACTGACCCCCGAAGGAGTCGCAGCCCACAGATTGGAAACTGTTGCTCTAGAGAGCGTACCCTGACTAATACAGGACAGAAACTACGATGGGAAGTCATTGCAGAGACCCTGACTTGGAGACAGGAGCCTGAGTTTGGACACCACTGGGTGACCTTCAGTCCTTTTCTTTGGAAAATACCTGCCTCACTTAGAAAATCTCCACAGTCCTTTCCAGCTCAAAAACTGTAATTCTAGAACCTGCTTCTTGGATGTGACAAATTGTCACGTCTCCTCCCCACTCCTCCAATTGCATATGCTCCAGAGTCTGGTATTTTGGGTATAAATACGCCTGCTGTTCTGTGTATTTGCGTATCCTAGCTCTATGACTACGGTGGTTTTGTTTGTGGGTAAACAAGGGATGCTTCACAGTTCCTTCACACAGGACCAAATGACTGTGGGATACAGTAAGCTCACCGACTCAAGGTATGTTGGGAAGACAAAGAATTCCAAAAATGTTAACCTGTACTCATTCATTGGTAAGGTTATTTTGTTGTTTCTTTTCCTATTATTTTTGCAAGCACACCTAAGTTTTGGAGTTAATCCTGTGAACAGCACAGGTTTTTACAGGAAGATAAAAAAGAAGTGCAGGGGGCTGGAAAGATGGCTCAGAGGTTAAGGGCACCAACTGCTCCTGCAAAGGTCCTGAGTTCAATTCCCAGCAACCACATGGTAGCTCACAACCATCTATATATAATGTGATCTGATGCCCTTTTCTGGCCAGCAGGTGTACATGCCTGTATACATGATAATAAATAAATAATAAATCTTTTTTTTGTTTGTTTGTTTGTTTGTTTGTTTTCGAGACAGGGTTTCTCTGTGTAGCCTTGGCCATCCTGGACTCACTTTGTAGACCAGGCTGGCCTCGAACTCACAGCAATCCGCCTGCCTCTGCCTCCCAAGTGCTGGGATTAAAGGCATGCGCCACCACGCTCGGCATAAATAATAAATCTTAAAAAAAAAAAAAAAAAAAGTGCAGAGGCAGAGGGCTCTGTTGGTGAGCACACAGCTTGTTAGACCCAGAGTAGAAATGGAGACCCAGCACCTGGCTTGCAGGCTGGTTTTAGTACAATGATGGGATTAAGATGAGAGCCTGCTCAGGAGAAACCATCAAAGGCCTGTGGCTTCTGGAAAGCAGAGCACAGGAGCGTCGGTCACAGCATGCCAGGCCCTCTTGCCTGCTCTGTCCCAACACTCTGCCACTGCCAGGTGGCACCATCTTTTCATTCAGAGCAGGGCTGCACAAGAGTTAGCAGGCTCTTTCAAAGCAGACCGGGATGAATTGGTGCCAGGGGACATGAGTTGTCACATTCTGGGGCCCCAGGCAAGACCTGAAGGATGGTTTCTAATTCTGTCCCAGGGCTCAGCTCTGCAAATCAGGGAAGCAATCAAAGCATTCATATGGAGGGGTGGGGTGGGGGTGTCAGAGATGGCTAGTACCGATCTCATTCAACCAACCAACATCTGTGCATCACCTCCGGTATCCCAGCAGCCCTATTAAGAGCTGGAGGGGGCCGGGTGCGGTGGTGCACCCCTTTAATCCCACCACTCAGGAGGCAGAAGCAGGAGGATCTCTATGAATTCGAGGCCAGCCTGGTCTACAAAGGGAGTCCAGGACAGCCAAGGCTACACAGAAAGACCCTGTCTCGAAAAAACAAAAACAAAAAACAAACAAAAAGAGCTGGAGGAATAAGGTGCTCGGGATTCTGTACATGCCATGTGTCCTCCCGTTTTCTATTAGTCCCTTGGCCTCTAGAACCGTATGAAGAAAGACCCTCTGTCATCTTGTCCACGTCTCCAGCTTCTAACCCAGGGGATTTTTGCTGGCCAACCTCCAGCCTTACGCTCCAATGGGAGAAAGATGCTTTACCTTCAGCTCATTCAACTTACTGTGAGCCAGGCATAGCTGTAGGAATTGGAGATACAAACCAACAAGACCCCTGCCTGCCCTTGTGGGCATTGTCAGCTGAGAAAGTCAAACACTAAACTGTGGTGGCACACGCCTTTTTTAGTCCCAGCACTGGGGAGGCAGAGGCAGGCGGATCTCGGTGAGTTCAAGGCCAGCCTGGTCTACAAAGTGAGTTCGGGACAGGCAAAGCTACACAGGGAAACCCTGTCTTGAAAAACAAAAAACAAAAAACAAAAAGCTTGCCTGAGGAAGCATGCGCCTGAGGCCTTTGAGGATGAAATGTCAAACTCAGGAAAGGCCAGGAGGAACGCTCCAGGCAGAGGAAACAACACGGTCAAAGGAAACACAGTGCCCTCAGACAAGTGTGCAGTGGTTCTCGGTGACACTGGCAGAAGAGGCAGAGCCTGGGAAACTGAGGTAAGGAATCCCCTGTAAGTGCACTCTGCCCTGTGCCTACCCCACCCCCACCCCCACCAATCCCCTGCTGCAGTTCAGAAATGAGCTGCTTTCTTCTACTGGCTCTATTGACCCATTGGTGCTGTAGAAAATTGAAGTGAGAAAAATTAAACACAGCACAAGCCACTGTGGGAGCAGCCTCAGCCCCTCTCGTTTGGTGGGGTAACTGCAAAAGGCATCTGACCCAATCACATGGGCTGAGCAAATAGGGGTAAGTATAATCTCCGTTTGCCTCGATGCCTGGCATCTCAGGGATGGAGTAGCAACTTAGCGCTTAAAACCTAGGAGAGAGAGTGAATTGCGGAATAGTTGCAATAAAGAACCAAAGCTGCACACGCGTGCCGGGCAGGGGTTGCATGTTCCAGGAGGCACTGAGAATGCTCCTCTGCAGAGGAAGCCAGCGGCACAACACAGGCTCCTGTGGGGAAATGACAGGGCTCCTGCCAGCTGGAGGCAAGAGTTCCTTTCCAGGTCTGCAAAATGGCACCTTCAGAACCTCTCTGCTAAGAGAGTTAACAATATGGACCAAGAGCTTCAAAAAACGGTCAGTCTGGGGCCAGCAAGGTGACGCGGTGGGTAAAAACACTTGCTACAAAAAAAGCCCAATGGCCTGAGTTCGATCTTCAGGAACCACAAAAGGCGGAAGGAGAGAAGTGACATCTGGGAGTTGGCCTCCAACCTCCACATGCGCCTCACAGCAGGTAAGCACTTGTCGGTTTTCCTTTGGTTGGTTGGTTAGGTTTTTGGGGTTTTTTTGTTTTGTTTTTAAGTTTAGTTTAGTTTTGCTTTGCTTTGTTTTTCTGCGACAGGCTCTTACTATGTAGCTCTGGCTCTCCTGGAACTCACACAGGCATAGACCTGCCAGTGCTGGGACTAAAGGCGTGCACCACTGTGTCCAGCAGCACTTGTGGGTTTTTTGGGTTTGTTTTTGTTGTTTGTTTGTTTGATTGACATAGGGTCTCTCAGTATAGCCCTAGCTGTCCTAGACTCCCTCTGTAGACCAGGCTGGCCTCGAACTCACAGAGATCTGCCTGTCTCTGCCTCCTGAATGCTGGGATTAAGGACATGCACCACCACACCCTGCTGCACTTGTTCTTGAAGAGGATCTAGGCTCAGTTCCCAACACCCATAGGGCGGTTTACAGCCATCTATAATTCTAATTCCAAATCTGACACTCCCTCAGGGCACCAGGCATGCATATGGTACACAGACATGCAGGCAGGCAGAGCACCCATACACATAAAATAAATCTTAAGATTAAAATATGTATATTCAGGACCATTTAGATGGCATATTGGGTGAAGGTGCCTGTTATCAAGTACGGTCACCTGAGTTCAATCCCTGGGACCTGCACACACACACACACACACACACACACACAGAGAGAGAGAGAGAAAGAGAGAGAGAGAGAGAGAGAGAGAGAGAGAGAACACATAAATGTTGTTTCTTCTTTCAATTTGACTCAGTAGCTCCATTTCCACTACTCAGCTCTTACACAAAAAATCAGAAATTTGTTCAAGGATGTCTATAAGCATTTTGATGAAAAAGTTAGTATACCTGTCAAGTAGTTATAAACAATTCAATATACAATCTAGATCATATGACTACATTACGGTATCTCCTTATTGTGGAAGCACAGTAGTGGCTTTGGAAAGGACCAAAACCATCATTTTTAAGGGATGTGCCAACGAACTGTTACAGTCTAACCAGGTAACTGCCTTAACAGGGGACAGCTGAGGGGTGAAGGACAGATTTTCCAGAACACTGACATTTGAGGTGAGTCTCAACGTTTGTGGAGAAGTTTCTAGATAGAAGGGAAAGAAAAAGGACCAAGTGAAGACTCCCAGGAAGTCTGGAAAGATAACCTCTGCCATACCTCTTATCCACCTCGGCACCAAGCCCATAGTTTTTCCGTGAGTGGGCTGAAGAGCCATCACAATGATCCGGGTGGTCATGGCCTCTTCCTGGAAAAGAGGGAATAATGTGGAAGGCTGTGGCTCTGCCCCAGGGCGTGGAAATAACGCTCAGCCCTGGGCTTGAGGGTCAGGCTTCTGGAGCGACATAAGTCCCGGGTCCAATATGAGTTCCACACTCATCCTGCTGGCGGCGCCAAAAAACGACTGGCTTCTCCTACAAAGCAGCCGTAGAACCAGAGGTAGTATGAAGCTTCACCTCCCCCAGGAGAAAGGAAGCCTGTGTGGGTCCTACCTGGATTTATAGACCAATTCAGAGGTAAAGAGCCAGGTCGGGAGGTCGTCTGTCCAGCGTGCCCAGAGATCTCACGCTGTTGCCATGGCTCCCCTGGGGGCCCATCGTCCTCCCAGGCCTCCCCCCGACTCTGTTCTGAATCCCTCAGAGCCTGCCCCTTGCAACAGCCGCTGCTCAGCGCTGTAGGCTTGAGGCTGAGGGGAAAGCGAGTCGCCCATTGGGCCCTGAACCTGACCTCCTCCCGCAGTCTCCTCTGCTCCGGCTGTTGTGGTTTTTCTCGATTTCGCATCCATCCTATTTAGTGACTGGGTTACCCTATTCTTTCAAACCCAGCCACTAGATTGGGCAGGTTTACTTCAGGTAAACAAAGTCGGCCTCTTCCCCATCTTAGACCTACCCCTCCTTGTTAGGCCCCTCTGGCCTGTGAAGAGCATGGAGGACGCTGGGAAATGTGAGGGGAACATGAACCCTCTTTGACATTTGCGTTCTTCTGACTGGAGTCACAGTAGCCTTAGACTGCCGTCTTGAATTGTTGTCCTTTTGGCCCAGAGCATGCCTCCTGTAGATGACCCACCCCGGCGATTATCCAAGACTGGGACAAGCCTCTATGCCGTGCTGGAACTAAGGAAGGGTGCCCAGCCTGAAGAGATTAAAAAGGCCTACAGGTTCACACCCCTACCCTTTACTCAGCCCTGCTATTTCCTCCCAATACCTTTACAATCTCCAGACCCTCTTAAAAAAAAAAATCCCAGCCGGGCATGGTGGAGCACGCCTTTAATCCCAGCACTCAGGAGGCAGAGGCAGGTGGATCTCTGTAAGATCCAGGCCAGCCTGGTCTACAAAGCAAGTCCAGGCCAGCCTGGACTACAAGAGAAACCTTGTCTTAGAAAAAAAAAAAAACCCAAGAAGCTTTTATTTGGGGGCCAAAGGAGGCGACCCGCTTCTTCAGTGTGCCGGGAGAAGAAATGGAGACCTCCCCTCCATCCTTCATGCCACACCTCCTGTAACCCTTGCACTATCTAACGACCTAGACCTGCCTTGCATCCTCAGCCTCCTACCTCAGCGGCTTCCTGTACCCCTCCCCACTGGCCTTTTGGTTATCGCCTGGGTAGGAAGCTGGCCTTGCAGTATCATCCGGACAAAAATCCAGGGAACCCTCAAGCGGCAGAATTCTTCAAAGAGATCAACGCAGCCCATGCTGTACTCAGTGACCCTACAAAGAAGAAAATCTACGACCAGCATGGCTCGCTAGGCATCTACCTGTTTGACCACTTTGGTGAAGACGGCGTCAGATACTATTTTATAGCACACAGTTGTTGGTTCAAGGTACACCATGCTTCCTATCCCTTCGAAAGAAAGAAAGGAGTTTGGAGAGGCTGGAGAGCTGGCTCTCAGCAGTTGGGAGGCTATTCTGCTCTTGTAGAGGACCTGGGTTTCATTCCCAGCACCCACATGGTAGCTCACAACCAGCTGTAACTACGGTCGCCGTGGATCCGGAGCCGCCTTCTGGCTTCTGCAGACACCAGGCATGCACATAGTGCACAGACATACGTGCAGGCAGAACACCCACAACACAGAAAGTGAAATCAAATCAGTCCAGCTGTGGTGGCACATACTTCTGAGCCCAGGTCTTGGGAGGCACTGGGTAGCCTAGGCTATATAGTAGGATACTGTGTCAAAAGAGTGGGAAAAAAGGCTGCCCTCCTCTCAAGACAAATGTGTCTGTTCTTAAGCCAGGCGTGGTGGCACACGTCTTTAATCCCAGCACTCAGGAGGCAGAGGCAGGTGGATCTTTCTGAGTTCAAGGCTAGCCTGGTCTACAAAGTGAGTCCAGGACAGCCAAGGCTACACAGGATAACCCTGACTCAAAAAACAAAAAAAGCTTCCTGTTCTTGTTTTCTGGGTGTGAGGAGGATAAAGGGAGGGGGAGCTGCCTGGAGCTACAAAAAGAGCAGGGGACCATGGTCTCTCTCCTGTCTGTAGACTCTCGTCATCCTTTGTTGCTTGCTTACTTGCTGCTGCTGCTGCTGTTGCTGCTGTTTTTGCTGTGGCAGACTTAGTCAACCGCCTGAGGAGTTTAACCAGAAACGCCAAACAAATGTCTATTCTCAGCCTACAAGATCAGGTGAGGAGCAGAGGCCGGGACTGGAGTCACGGTTCAGTCAGGAATGGTAGAGCCAAGTGTGGGGCCAGTGAGAAAGGCCTGTGAACCGAGCAGGTAACCCCAAAATGTGAACATTTTTCTCTGGGGAGAAGAGAGACTGAAAAAGAAACTGATGTAACACGTTAGGGCAGCGTGGCCCTTTCAGGACAAGCTGGGGGAGTGCGCTTGCCTACCACATGGAAGACCCTGGATCCCACCCCCCAGCCTTGGGGGCCAGGAGGAGTGAACTGTTTTAGATTGTTCCCACCCCACGTTAGTTAAAAGTTTAAACCGGTGTGTTGGCTGAGGTTCAGATGGCTGAGTGCCATCTGGCGGTGCTAAGTAGTAACTGCAAGGTCAGGGTTTTCTCACCTATAGCCTTAAAAATCCTGAAAACTGGGGGGCTGCGGTGGCGCATGCCTTTAATCCCAGCACTTGGGAGGCAAAGGCAGGCAGATCGCTGTGAGTTCGAGGCTAGCCTGGTCTACAAAGTGAGTCCAGGACAGCCAAGGCTACACAGAGAAACCCTGTCTCAGAAAAAAAAAAACCCATAAACTGTCGCTACTGTAGATATGCAAGCATGTTCTCATTCCACCACAGGAGGACAGCATAAATTTGAAGTAGAAGAAGACAGAGACAGTTATTAAGGAACGGTGGAGAGGAGCGAGGTATGCAAATGGAGCATCAGCAATGCTAAAGGCTGAGAAGCCAGTGAGATGGCCTCCAAGCCTGACTATCTGAGCCAGACCTCAGGAGCCCAGGTGGTGAAGGGAGAGACTGACTCCTGCAGATTGTCCTCTGATATGTGCACACGTGCTGTGACACACTCATATTCACGCACACACACGTCATATATTACATGTACACACGATGTGTACATGCATGTGTGTACATGCATGTTTAAAGCATAGATAGTACTTCAGATGGGTCATTATCGGGAAGTCTGTACTCCCATGGCATCGGCTGCAGCTGCTTGCACAGAGGGCCTTGCACAGAGGCGTGTGCTTTCAGTTATTGGTGGATGTTCCTTATAAGGTCCCAACTGTTTCTACCATTAGGTGCTGGCCCACAGAGAGTCCCCTGCCACTAGCCCACTGGACACACTGAAGAGAGAAGTGAGTAGCCCTGCCTGACACTGACCCTGATTTGACTCCTGTTCTTAAAAACAATTCCTGTCAAAGGTGATGATGACACCATCCTAGGAAGGACTTGGCTGCCGCCCCCTCCCCCGCCAATGAGCCTGTCCCCACAGTACCTTCTGGAAACTCTTCTTTTTAGCTCTAGCTCCGCTCGCATCTTATCCACATGAGGTGGCAAGCCATAGTGGCAAGTGTTTGCCGAGAAGTCTTTTCCCAGTGGGTGGTGCCCGGGCACTTGTCAGTGTCAGGTGGGTTCCTGAGCACGTACTGACGACTTCACCAAGATCCTGATCACAGAGCAAAGTGGCTCCTGTCTCAAGAGCTGTTGAGACTTTGTGCACCAAGAACTAGCACTGGCCTCATTTCCTGGCAGTACACCTTTGGAGGCTGGTCTCACCATCTTCTGGTACCTACACCACTGGCATTGACACCCCATTCATACAGAAGACATCTCAGGGATGTGTGAGTGCAGCTAAGGATCTGCCGTGGTCTTGTGGACCAGCTGCAGCCCATGTAGTAGTGCCTTCTGCCTCCATCCTTCACGGCACCTCATGCAGGCTGGCCCCTTCACACAGGGGCATAAAATGTGGTGGGAACACACTGTACTCAGAAGACTTCGCTTAGCCTGTTTGTGCTGCTGGCTTGGCATCCACCTGCTCTGTGTCATTTTGATCCTTTCCTTCTTACCCATGTGGCGTCAGGGCCTAGGAACCCACGAACCTCTCTGCCCTCACTGGGAGAAGGGCTAAAGAACGTCAATAATAATAAAAATAATAAAAGCTTTGTCCAATTCCAGTGCGTGTTGGATCCCAAAAGACAAATTGTGTGTGGGATAGAGAAAAAGACCAGTGACTATTGCTCATGTCTGGGATGAGGCCAGCGTGGCCAGTAGAGGTGATCAGTCACTGTGGAGCTGGGGGACCAAGATATCCAGAGGCCAGTGGTGGTGTCCAAAATAACTTTATGATGTGCAGATTCTTTCTAGCTAGATCTGTTACTCCGAACTCTTTCTTTTCTTACTTTCTTTTGGTTTTGTTTCTCTTTTTTGGAGGGAGGATTGTTTCTGTTTGTTTATTTTTCATGACAGGGTTTCTCCGTGTAGCCCTAGCTGTTCTGGACTCACTCTGTAGACCAGACTGGCCTTGAACTCAGAGAGCCACCTGCCTCTGCCTCCCTGAGTGCTGGGATTAAAGGCGTTTGTTACTGTGCCCAGCTCTCCTCCCCCCCCCTTTTTTTCTTTATGTGTGTTTGTGTGTGCGTCTGCATGCATGTGTCTGTGTGTGTCTGTGGAGGGTTCTGAGTCTCTTGGAGATGTGAGTGCAGACAGTTGTGAGTGCTGGGACCTGAGCTCCAGTCCTCATGACTGAGCAGCAGGCTCTCTCACCCACGGAGACATCTCCAGGCCATACACATCACAGTTTCTAAGCAAATTTAGCATCCTTGCAATGGATTCACTAAGCATCCTTGGAGTGGATTCACGAATGCAGTTGTGGATCAGGATCACACACTCTCATGTCACAACCATAAGGCAAGTGTGAGCTGGCACAACAGCCACCTCTTACCTTTTGACCCTGTCTCTGATGATGTAGCCAGAGCTAGCCAAGGGCTGGTGACGTAGCTCGGTAGCAGAGCTTCTCTGGCACACCTGTGACCCTGAGTTGACTTCCAGCATCACAGAAGCTGGTCCCAGTGCTTCAGACGTAGAGACAAGAGGATCAGGAGTTCAGAGTGATCCTGGTGATGGTGAATTCCAGGGCAGCCTGGCCCACATGAGAGCCCGTCCTTACTAATGGAGAGGGAAGTGTATGGTGAGATTGCTCAGTGCGATATGGCTCTTGTCACCAATTCTGATGACCTGAGTTTGAGTTCTGAAACCCACATGGTGGAGAAAAAGAACTGACTTCTGTCGGTTGTCATGTGACTTCCACATGGGCTCCATGCTGAACCCACCTCTCCCGAAGTAAGTAAGTACAGGGGCTTTGTTTTGTTTTGTTTTAAGGCTGTAAGAAAAAAAATGGGGCCAACCTAGGGCCTGGAGAGATGGCTCAGAGGTTAAGAGCACTGCCTGCTCTTCTAATGATCCTGAGTTCAATTCCCAGCAACCACATAGTGGCTCACAACCATCTGTAATAAGATCTGGTGCCCTCTTCTGGTGTACATACAGGCAAAACACTGTGTATATATGATAAATACTTTTTTTTTTTTTAATGGGGCAGACCTATGGGACAAGAAGTTCTCTCTATGGTCTGGTGTTCCCCTTCTAAATCATGCAGTCTCTAAGAGGAAGGCCAGGGTCACTGCTTAAGCCTGTGGAGGAAGAGATGACACTGTCTGTGGATCTGTCCAGACCCAAGCCATGTGTGACATCTCCCCCACAGGCTAGTTCAAACTGCACTGATGTTTGGAAGAAGGTCCCAAGCTACAACAAGGAGACCCATGTCTGCAGGAGCCTTCCTAGTAACAGCAAGTGAGGCCGTACCTTTGCTGGCCACCCATTCCTGAGTGAGTCAGGGTCACTCAGTCTGGGACAGCTGTGGCTCGCCTTACATGAGCTAAATTGGGACCTGGAATGTCACACGGATGCCCCTTGTCTCCCCACCCCCACAGTAATATTAATCTCTCTAGGGAGGAAGGGACAAACAGTGCTGCTCCCCGAAGAGTGAGCAAGAGGGTAGTTTAGGGGAACAAGAGATAAAGCTACAAGTGCCTGGTGAGGGTTCTGAGCAAGGAGTGTAGGCAGAAGTGTCTGGAAATAGGCAGACGTGAGAGACGCGGTTACGGGAAGGGCCAGGAAACGTCACTCTTTGAAGAAGGAGCAATAGCAATAGCAGGGATCCCAAGAATCCACAGACACCACATAGTGACCGAGGAAGGGCGCACAGGCAGTGAGGGCCGGCCGGAAACAGGGCCACAGCAAGGCAGGCACCAGAGCGCCGCGGGATGAACTTCACCGTGGGTTTCAAGCCGCTGCTAGGGGATGCACACAGCATGGACAACCTGGAGAAGCAGCTCATCTGCCCCATCTGCCTGGAGATGTTCTCCAAGCCCGTGGTGATCCTGCCCTGCCAACACAACCTGTGCCGCAAGTGTGCCAATGACGTCTTCCAGGTGGGCTCAGGGAGGGGCGGGTTATGTCAAGGAGGAGGACAGTATAGGAGATCCCACGGGTGGGAGGATATAAAACTGCCCTGGCTGAGTGATCGGGGGGGGGGGGGGGGGTGGGGGGGTTAGAGGGACGCTTGTAGGATCCCAGAGTAAGCATGAGTCAGCAGCTGCCCTGAGGCTGGCGAGCACTAGCCTGTGTCTAAGGCAAGCTAGAAAGTGTGATGAGGCCTTGGGGGGGCCAGAAAGTGGAAAAGAAGGGTGGTTTTACATGGGCTTTGTGGGAGCTTGGATTAGATTTCATTCGTTTTAAGGCTTTTCTGGAGAAGAGATTGATGAAATGTTGAAGCAGTGAGGAATAATAGAGTCATGAGATGGTTTGTAGGTAAAGGTGCCTGCTGCCAAGCCTGACAACCCGAGTGTGATCCTTAAAACATACATGGCAGGAACTGATTCCCGAAAGTTGACCTCTGACCTCCACTTACATGAACACAGACAGATACACACATACACACACACACACACACACACACACACACACACACACGCAAACTGCAGCTGGGTATGGTGGTACGCTCCTGTAATTCCAGCACTTGGAAGGGCTGGAGCAGGAAAACCGTCATTACTACTTTGTTTTGTTTTGTGTCTCATTTTTGAAACAGGGTCTCTCTATGTAGTCCTGGAACTCACCATTCAAACCAGGCTGACCTTGAACTCACAGACATCCTCTTGCCTCTGCCTCCTTAGTGCTGGGATTAGCAGTATCACTCCCAACCCCCTGCCACCACCCCCACCCCCGCCAAATGCTTGGCAATTAATTGTCATGATCTTTTTTTTTTCCCTTGGTTTTGGTTTTTCAAGTCAGGGTCTCTCTGTGTAGCCTTGCCTGTCCTGGACTCACTTTGTAGACCAAGCTGACCTCAAACTCACAGCGCTCCCCCTGCCTCTGCCTCCCAAGTGCTGGGATTAAAGGCGTGCGCCGCCGCCGCCACCACCACCCAGCAATTGTCATCATCTTTAGGCTTTATGTAATGAACTCTGGACCAAGGTGGGCTACATAACAAGACTCTGTCTCAAAAGTAAATTAAAAAAAAAAATCTAAAATTACAAATTGGTGAGAAATCCTACAATGACAGCAGAGCTGTGCAGCCAAGGCAGAGTTCCTCTGCCCATGAGGGAGCTCGGTTGACACAGTGGGCCAGGGCAACAGGAGTTCTACCTAGGTTTGCATTTGTGATCCTTTCTGACCTGGTAAAGAGGCCTATGGGATAACTGGTACTCAGGTGGCTTTCAGACAGACAGAAGGCAGAAACACAATTCTACTTCCCAGAAATGCCTGGGTATCTGTGGCCACGAGGCCAAGCATAACTAAGTGAAGTCAGTGATACCATTTTTGTCCACACATTTCAAAAACAAAAACAAAAGAGCTGGCCATGGTGATGCATGGCTGTAAATCCAACCTTGGGAGGTGGTAGCTGGAGACCGAGGTTAAGGCTGGCTTGGGCCATAGGAGACCCTGTCTACCCAACTAAATAAATGCATATGCCAGAATCCTTTATAAGCTCATATTTTGGCGTTCTTGCTCTGTGTCATTGGTAGAGGTTTGCGTAGGCTGTAGCCTAGAGCAGAGGTCAGGGAGTGGCGGGGCGGGGCTCACACGCACAGACACGAGACCTTGCAGAAGTAAAGCTGAACACATCAGAGCTGGCTGTCATGGTGTGCCAGTCTGTGATAGGAGCATCAAGGATAAGCTTCTTGCCAGGAACATGCCTGGGATCCCAGCACAGGGAGAAGCCCCACGAGCTGAAGGCTAGCCCAGTCTTTGTAGCAAGTACACCAGCACAGCCCAGGATGCCGTAGCAAGACCCTATCTCGAAAGAAAAGAAAAGTTTCGCCCGGAGAGGCGGCTTGCTCAGTGGTTAAGAGCATTTGTTGATCTCCCAAACAACTCAAGTTCAGTTCCCAGCATCCACATGGTGGCTCACAACCATCTGTAACTCCGTTTCCAGGGGCTCTAATGCTCCCTTCTGACCCTGCCCCCACCCTGACACTAGCACCATGCATACAGGCAAAATATGTACACACAAAAGAAATCTTAAAAGAAAAAAAAGTGCACATGCCCTCCTCAGCCCCTTTTCTCTCTTTGGTGACATGGGTTAAACCGGGGCCTTGTGTGTACTAAGCATGTGTCTTACCATTGCCCTACACCACAGGCCCCACAAAAGGTTGTTCTTAATGTGTGTGTGTATGTGTGCACACTCATGTGCATACAGGTGCCCACAGAAGCCAGAAAAGGGTTATCAGGTCCCCTGCAGTTAGAGTTGCAGCTGTTCGTGAGCTTGTGATTTGGGTTCTGGGAACCAAACTCTAGTCCTCTAGAAGAGCAGCATGGGCTGCCACCTGCTGGGCTGTCACCTGCTGGGCTGCCACCTGCTGGACTGTCTCTCCAGCTAAGTTAGGCCATCATAACATTTCTGCATGCTTCGTGTCTTTTGCCTCCTTCACTGAGTACCCAGCACCCCCAAAATCTCTCCTGCCATTGTCCCTGTGAGTCCTCTTAAGGTTTCCTTTTATTCTGGGCTGTAGCGGCCTGGATCACCCTGTCTGGGGCCTAGACTGCATGTATTCTGACCCTGTCTCAAACCAACAAATAAAACCAAAAATTCTCACCAGCTGTGGTGCCACACTCCTGTAATCCCAGTATGCAGGAGGCTGAAGCAGCAAGATTGTTGTGAGTTTGAGGCCAGCCTGGGCTACATAGCTAGTTCTGTGGAAGTGGCCAGGCCTTGCCCACCCTTGTGGTTTTTCCTTTGGTCTGAATAATCAACACCTTTAAAGATGAGACATCCAGAAATGGCATCTTTCTTATGTATTTATATGAAAACATCTACTTCCTCCCCCCACCCCGTGTGTGTGTGTGTGTGTGTGTGTGTGTGTGTGTGTGTATGTGTGTGTGCTCTCTCTCTCTGCCTCTGTCTCTCAGTGTGTGTGTTTGTGTGCACTTTGTCTTTCTCTCTCCCTGTCTCTCTCTCCCCCTCTGTCTCTCTGTCTCTGTCTCTCTTTTTCTCTGTCTGTCTCTTGCTGCCTCTGTCTCTCAGTGTGTGTGTTTGTGTGCACTTTGTCTCTTCCTGTCTCTCTCTCTCCCTCTGTCTCTCTCTCTCTCCTCCCCCCTTTGTCTCTCTGTCTCTCTCCTTCTTTCTCTCTGTCTCTCTCCCTGTCTCTCTTTCTCTGTGTCTGTCTCTGTCTCTCTCTCTCTCTGTGTCTGTGTCTGTCTCTCTCTGTCTCTGTCTCTCCCTCTGTCTCTATCTGTCTCTCTCTCTCTCCCTCTGTCTCTGTCTCTCTCTTTCGCTCTGTCTTTCTCTCTCCCATGCTTGTGCCACGCATGTGTGTGGAGGACTAGGTTTTCTCCTTCCACTATGTAGAACCCGGGGATTGAGTTCAGGTTGTCAGACTTGGCTTTACCCACTGAGCTATCTCCACTGAGCATATCCAAAATATGTGAAGTCAAAGAGAAATTTGGAAAACTAAATTCTGTACAAAGAAGCTAAGGGGCAGGATATGGTGGCACACACCTTTAACCCTCGCACACAAGAGTCAGAGACAGGTGGGTCTCTTCTAAGTTCAAAGCCAGCCTGGTCTGTACAGTGAGCTCCAGACCAGCCGAGGTTGTTATAGGAGACTCAGTTTTAAAAACGAGCAAGGTTGGGGATTTAGCTCAGTGGTAGAGCACTCACCTAGCAAGCACAAGGCCCTGGGATCGCTCCTCAGCTCTGAAAACAAGACAAGGTTTCTTTAAGGAAAAAAAAAAAAAAAAAAGAGCAAACAAACTCGAGAATGTTGATTCTCGATAAGGTATCAGCACAGAGACAGGAGCAGCCAGAGAGGGACTCTAAAGTGCTATGTGACCTTCCTTCTTCAAGGCAGAACACTGAAGCTCTAGATCTCGGAAGGTTTGGGGACAAGCCCTGTGCAAGGGCAGATGCGTGGCACACCTATTGGTGCAGCTCAGGATGCTGTGTTGAAGAGGGGCTGTGAGTTTTGAGACCAGCCTGGGCAACATATCAAGATCCTGTCTTCAAACAAACAGATGAGGAGTTGGGGGTATACCAGTGGGGGCTAGCCTAGCATGCCCAGGGCTCTGAGTTTAATCCCAGCACCAAGTAAACTGAGTGTGGTGGTTTATACCTGTAATTCATACACAGGAGGTGGCAGCATGGTAATTTAAGGCTAGCCCGGGCTACATGAAACTCTGTCCTAAAAACCAAACAAATGAGACCCAAATCTGTGTAGATTAGTTGAGAGGTAGCATGGCTGTCAGCAGGGCTCTGAGATGGCTCTGCTGGTCTGGAGCAGAGCACCCAGCCCTCCTCAGGGAGCGGCATGGACAGCCCAGTGCTTTATTTTGGAGGGTCTGGGGGAGGCCGACCCAGTTACCCAGCTGCACCCGTCTATATACATTACAGCTCAGTCTGAAAGATGAGCATATTTCGCTTTTCACACACTGCCTCCACATTTTGACAACTCTAGGCATAATCAGATTGTCTGTTTTCTAAGTATGGTGACGAGAATAGGACTTTTAGTCCCCCCATCTTCAAACCACTAAGGAAGAAAACCTTCAGAACATTGCCTAGAAAGTCAACACTTACAGACAGGACACCAGTATACCGCAGTTACTTTTTGTTTTGTTTTTTGTTTTTTGAGACAGGTTTTTCTGTGTAGCTTTGACTGTCCTGGAACTCACTCTGTAAGCCAGACTGGCCTCGAACTCATAGCGATCCACCTGCCTCTGCTTCTACTTCCCAAGTGCTGGGATTAAAGGCATGTGCCACCACTGCCCAGCTCATATTTAATTTTTTATGTGTAAATTCTTTTCAAATGTCTTGGGAGTTTATAGCAGGAAAAATGAATCTGCCACTAACTTCAGATCTTTAATTTGCTTTATCAAATACAAACAAGCATTACCAACTTCCCTGAGAATCTTTCTAAAAATCTCCATCCTTAGGCACATGTTTGCCCGTATATACACTTGCACTAGGCCAATTGCCTTTGTTCAACTCTTCTTCCTCCTCCTCTTCTGTGTGTGTGCACGCGCGTGTGCATGTGTGTGTGCGTGTGTTTCAAGACAAGGTTTCTCTGTGTAGCCCTGGCTGTCCTGTAACTTACTTTGTAGACCAGGCTAACTTTGAGTTCAGAGACCTGCCTGCCTCTGCCTCCCATGTGCTGGGATTAAAGGCATGTGCTGCCACCACCGCCCAACCTTCTTGCTTTGTTTTTGCTTGGTTGGTTGGCTTTTTTAAAAGTATTTTATTTAATTTTAATTTATGTGCATTGGTGTGAGAGTGTTAGATCTTGGAGTTATAGACAGCTGTGAGTTGCTATATGGATGCTGGAAATTGAACCCGGGTCCTTTGGAAGAGCAGGCAGTGCTCTTAACCACTGAGCCATCTCTCCAGCCCCTGGTGGGCTTTTTTGTTTTGTTTTGTTTTGTTTTGTTTTTTCAAGACTGTCCTGGACTCACTTTGTAGACCAGCCTGGCCTCAAATTCAGAGATCATCCTGCCTCTGCCTCTTTGAGTGTGTTGTTTTGTTTTAAAGGAAATTCTTATATTTTAGGTTGTGAGCCTAGCCTTTAACAGCTGAACCATCTCTCCAGCCCTCAAAGGAAATTCTTGATCATCACCATCCATAATCTAATCCTGACTCATCCAACACAATTATCTTCAGTTTTGCCTGTTACTTTTATCATTGTTGTTTGAGAGAGAATCTCACTGTAGCATAAGCTAACCTGTACTCACTGTGTAGATGAGGCTGGTCTCTCATCTGAGTTTCCCCACTGTTGGAATTGCAAGTGCTTACCATGATGCTCAGCATCATGTTTGCATGAACTGGATTTCAAGCCCTCATCTCCATATTATTCTACTTAGCTGCTGTTATAAATCTATTTAAAGCTATAACACTCTTTCCCTCTGATCTGAAACAGAAAACTTCAAAATATGACATTAACCCCTCTAATTTCTCCCCACTCCCTTCCCACACTCACACCCACTTAGCCTCCAAAAATTTTGACGGGAGCAAAGCTGTTGGTGTGGGAATTTGACACAAACATCTTCCCATGTGTTTCTGTATTTGTAAACTCTATTCATGTCCAAAACTACTGTAAAGCAAGCCTTCAGTGTATTTTTGTATCTGCCTCCGCTTTGCTGTGGGCACTTGTTTTGAGAAGCAACCTGTTGTCCTTCAGCAGAAGACCAGAAGGTGCTAGAAGGAGGCTGCTGGAGGAAGTCCAGCTAGGGAGGGCCTGACAGAGGGAAAAAAAAAAAAAAAAGAGCGCTGCCGCACTGCTACGACGTGGCCCTGTGGATAGAGTGCTTGCCTAGAGTGCAGCAAGCCCTGATTTTTAATCCCCGGCAATGCAGAAACGAGGTGCAGTGGGGAAGTGGCTCGTAATCATAAATGCTGTAATCCCAGCATTTGAGAAGTAGAGGCAGGAGGATCAGATTTCACAAGTTATCCTTAGTGCTACATAGTGAGTTCAGGGCCAGCCTGGGCTATTTAAGACTGAATATGAGAGGAGGGGGAAGGGGACAGGAAAAGGGGGAGGGGAGATCACATTTCTCTAAGGGAAAGAAGTCTGGGAAAGGTAAGCTTAGCCTCACACTACCCTGGCTTCAGCTACTTATTCAACCCAGCTGCCGTCAAATACAGGCCTCCACTCAGAGTCGGCTTTATTTTTGCTTTAAAAAAATTAAGTAATTAACTCATTCATTCATTCATCCATTTTCCATTCTGACTGCAGCCGCAGCTTTCCCTCACTCCCCCTCCTGTGCAGGCATGTGTGGGGGACTGAGGCTGACATTGTGTATGGCTCTCCATCCCTCCTTCTTGTCCCCGCTTGCTCCCTCTCATCCCTGCCCAGCACTGGAGTTATAAACTTAGTGCCATGCTCATCTTTTATGTGGTCACTGGGGATCTGAACTCATGTCCTCATGCTTGGGTGGCAAGTTCCTTATCTGAGGAACCAATTCCTTAGTCCCAAGGGCTGTTAAAGTAGGAACAACTCTTGCAATTATTATTATTATTATTATTATTATTATTATTATTATTATTATTATTATTATTATTATTATTTTGGTTTTTTGAGTCAGGGTCTTTCTGTGTAGCCTTGGCTGTCCTGGACTCACTTCATAGACCAGGCTGGCCTCGAACTCACAGCGATCTGCCTGCTTCTACCTCCTGAGTGCTGGGATTAAAGGATTAAAGGCACGCACCACCACGCCCAGCTGGTCTTGCAATTTTAATAGTCTGCTTTCAAAAAAAAAAAAAAGCCAAACTGTGCTGGTGTACACATTTAATCCCAGTACTCAGGAAGCAGACGCAGGTGGCTCTCTGAGTTCAAAGCCAATATGGTCTATAGAGCGAGTTCCAGGACAGCCAGAGCTACATACAGAGAAAACACACACACACCCACACACACACACACACACACACACACACACACACACACACACCCCCCACACACACATACACACACTCATGTAACACAGACAGGCTTTGAACTCTTGGCTTTCCTTACTTTATCTCGAATTTTGGATTACAGGCAAGAGACACCGTGCTTGTATGGGTGATCCCTTTAAAGGCTTTTCTATTTTGCCACCAAGGTCCTCCTCACTCAACCCATTCCTCTCTGTCTCTTAAGTTTCAGTTTCAGCAGAGGGCCCCAGCCTCTCAGCCAGCATTTTAGTTTTTAGTAACACCTGGATTTTCCATGGCTGGGCTGCTTTTCACCAGATGTCTTCCGCCCATTCTGTTCCTGTGCTTTGCCCAGTGTGACCTAGAGTCTGTCTCACAAAATCCACAAGGCCGTCAGGTCACAGGGGTAGTAGCTTCTGCTCCATATTAGCATTCTCCAGGTAGCCAGGGAAGAGGGCAAACCCTGTGAGCTGTGTATACATTTGCCGGCGTGACTTCATTAGGGAGTTTCTCTAGAGAGACCGCAGAGGCACTAGAAGGCATCGTGCAGCCCTCAAGAGAAAGGTTCAGACCACGGCTGCTGCGCCGAAGCCTTGAACAAAGCCTAGGATTAAATTCCCTTTACCTGCTCCATTCCTTGTTTGTTTGTGTCGCAGGATGACCTTGAACCCAATGTGTATCGGAGTATAACCTTGACCTTCTCCTCCTCTTGCCTCAACCTCCCAAGGGCTGGTACAGGCATGTGCCTGCCATCCCACCCAGGTCATATGATGGTGGAGATCAAAGCCAGGCCTTGTGCACACCAGGCAAACACTGCCAGCTGAGCCACATCCCCAGACCATTTGCTTCATCCCCTTTGTTTTCTGTGGTGCTGAGGAAGGAGCATCCTACGCATCATTCTGCCACTGAGCTGCATCTCTAACTCTGTTTATTTTGTTTCAACCTTCACAGTGAAAAGGGAGCAGTTATTCCACGCCCCATGGCACCACACAGTCATTATTTTACAGTATAGATGAAGGTCGCGAATGGTCCTCTCTGTTCATGTAGTGCTTTACACTTTGTTGGGCACCTTCTTTAATGTCATTCCATAAAGTGGTGTTACGGCCATTGTAGGGGAGAAAACGGAACACAGGTTACAGTCACCCAAAGGGGCAGGGTGGGGACATCCATGTAGGTGCCGTGCTCTGTTTCATAGGGTGATGCCACTTCCTCCACGAGTCACATAGTTGGCATATGAAATTGTGCTTTATGGGGCTGACTCTGAGCATGACATCTCATGGGAGAACACAGCAGCTGTGGCATATGACAGAGCCAATCAGCTACTCCTTAAGATAGCAACGTAAACAGCAACAGAGAAGCACATTTTGGCAGCTGAATATTAATTAGGTGGAGAGAGATCTTTACCCAGAATAGAGACGGCCATCCCTTTGAAAGTTTATTAAGGCTCTCATCTAAGATTCCTATTTGTGATGAGAAAATTTAGGGATCTACACTCAGGGCAAGAGGGTAATTTCAGTCTGTAAAGCTCGTGACCCCTTCTATACTTGGTCTTAGACAAAGGGCCAAGAAGCAAGTGGCGGTTTCGTTTCTTTCTTTGAGACAGAGTCTCACCGTGTAGCCTTGCCTGGCTTGGAACTCACTACACAGGCTATGGTGTGATCACCATACTAGCTATGGTTCCATTTTTAAAACCAATGTTTTGTCAGGTGAGGTGGTCTACATCTTCATTGCCAGCACTTGGGAGGCAGACGCACATGGCTGTGTGAGTTTGAGGCCAGCCTGGTCTACAAAGTGAGTCCAAGACAACCAAGGCTACATAGAGACCCTGTCTCAAAAAAACAAAAACAAAACACAAATAAGCAAGCAAGCAAACAAACAAGCCATGAGATCAGCAGTGGGCCTAATAACATGATAAGACATGATCATAAGTGCAATGTGATATGCAAACAACCAATTTCTGTGGGTGACGTCACAGGGGCTGTTTAGAGTGCTGTGGTTTGTGGTATCCCTTTGTTGTCATAGGGATGCTCAGTCCTGCTGGAGGTTAGTGAAATGTGTGCCTCTAAGCTCACAGACTCCCTGGACTCTTGCTGGATCTTGCTGAGTCTGTGGCCTCGGGCCACAGCATCTCCCCAGCCAGCACCCAGGTCTACAGCTCAGAATCTCCCCACCTTCCTCCTGCCCCCAAGTCCAGACACTGGTCAGTCCAGATCCCACCTGTGCCCTGGCATTGACTGTGGCACTTGCCTTTAGTCTCCCCCATCCCTCCATCCGTGCTAACTCTGTTAAAGTAAAATCTACTCCCCTTCCCGCTCCCAGTTTAGAAACCCAGCCTACAAAACCAAGTTTAGATCCTCAGAGATTCAGAACCCTTCTGCAGTGAGGCCTTCGTCTCCAGCTCCCCCACCCCCATCACTTCATTTCCTTCTTTTTTTTGGGGGGGGGGTGGATGGTGGGGGATGGACAGGGTTTCTCTGGCTGTCCTAGAACTTGCTCTGTAGATCAGGCTGGCCCTCAAACTCACAGACATCTGTCTGCTTCTGCCTCCCAGTGCTGGGATTAAAATTATGCCACCACTACCAGGAGCCTTCCCAATTTTAAATTAATGCTCCTGTAGTCTCTCCCATCTCCTCAAGGGCTTTCCAGCCCATCTCTCTTGGCTACCTGTCTACCCCGACGTCAAGCCTTTCTCAAATGGCACCTTCAATGTGAGATGCTGTAACAGTTGTTCTTTGTCGACCTCCCGAATCTTACTTGGTTGGTTATTTTTTAGTACGGCTCTCTAGCGCCGCCTTTTGTTGCTTGTTAGGTGTGAGCATTGAATTTTTGTGAATAAATGGTTTGTTTTAGTTCTGTGTTTGATCTGTCTTTTCAAACTCCAGAGTCCCTGTTTTTTTCTTTTCTTTTCTTTTCTTTTCTTTTCTTTTTTTTAAGGGAAATTATGTAGAAGTGTGATATAGGTTGTACATGCCTGTAATCCTATCTCTTGGGAGGTGGGATCAGGATAATTGGGAATTCAAGGTCATCTTGAACTACAGACTGAAGTTTGAGGCCAGCCTGGGTTGCCCTGCCTAAAAAAAAAAAAAAAAAAAAAAAAAAAGGAGAGAGAGAGAGAGAAAAAAAAGGAAAGCCAGTGAGGGGGAAAAAAAGTCAGGACATGCTGTACTTTTACCCAGATTGCATTGCTGTTGCCTGAGGAATGATACTGAGATTGTAAGCATCTGCCACCACACCCAGCTTTCATGGTTCTGGGTTTTGAACTCTGGTCCTCATGCCTGTGAGGCAAGCATTTCAATCGGGCTATCTCAGCACATGCACACATTCTTTTTTTCAGACTAGGTCTCTTATAGCCCAGGCTGACCTTGACCTCCTGATCTTCCTGCCTCACAAGTCGGGTGCGCGGCACCATGCCCAGTTTCCCCCACTGTCTTTTCAAAAGCTCTTGAAGATTAGATCAGATTCAGCAACACCTGGGAAGCCTACAGTGCCTGTACTTGACCACAACAGGCCCTCAAGCTTGGGCACAACGCTAACAGTGAGTTTCATGCGTTTGGGGGTCAAGCATTTACTGAGCACACTCCGTGAGTGTCAGTCACCTTTAGTCGAGTGAGATAGCTTCCTCCAGGATGCACAGACTTAGAACTCTTTCGCTACCTCCTCACCTCCCTGGGTTCTAAATATTGATAGGTTATTGCATTGAGCAGGAAACAAACAAACAAACATAGCTCTCACCTAAAAGGGAACAAGAGATAGTTTATTCTGCAAGCAAGTCTTCATGACAATGGCTTGGGAACACAGATTCAAGTTATTCCAACATGTTCCAGCATGGTAGGAGTTCCAAGAAGGCTTTTATTATTCTAAAAAGGATTTTGATGGCATTTTCATGATTTATCATGCGTGCGCATAGTCAGTGTGGTGGCCAGAGGTCAAACTTGTAGTGGTTGGTTCTTTTTCCATCATTTTGGTCCAGGCGAGCTGTCATTCTGGTCCTTACAAAGTGTATACAGTCGCAGAACAACAACAACAAAAAAATCTTATAAATCAAGGCACTTAAGCCAGGCATGGTGGTGCAGGCCTTTAATCCCAGCACTTGGGAGGTAGAGGCAGGCGTATCGCTGTGAGTTTGAGGCCAGCCTGGTCTACAAAGTGAGTTCAGAACAGTCAAGGCTACACAGAGAAACCCTGTCTTGAAAAAAACAAAACAAAACAAAAATCAAGGCACTTGATTTTTGAGGTGGGCAGTGGTAGTGCCTGCTTTTGATCCTGGCACTCGGGAGCAGATCTCTGTGAGTGCAAAGCCAGCCTTGTCTACAGAGTGAGTTCCAGGACAGACAGAGCTACATAGTGAGACACTGTCTCAAAAAAAAAAAAAAAAAAAAAAATGTAAATGCCTTAGTGGAAACATCAGGTAAGGGGGTTTCAGCCGGGCACTGAGATCTCTGTGACAGGCCTTGGGGCGTCACAGAATAGCATTTTTAATGGTGTGGGCTAGTGGAAGCTAGTGGTATGTCTACATTAGAGACTTGCCTAGGAGCCACAGGGATGACTGTCAGACCAAATCCAGAGGGGAGCAATGGACGCCTGTTAGGAGAGCTAAAACCAAGATAACGTGGCTGCAGACCTGCACCATTGCAACATTCCAGAGTCATGGAAGTTCACAGCCAGATAGTCAGCGTGTAGAGTCTTTAAATAGGTGTAGCTCTTGCCACCCCCAGCTTCAGTTCACACCTGAGATCACACCCTTTGAACATTCCCTAAACCCAACAGTGCTCATTAAATCCTAACGGCAAGCCTAAGAAGGGCAGATTGCAAACCCAGCCTTGAGTAATCACCGACCCATCTGTTCCAGCTTCGTGGGTCTCAAGAAAAACTGTGTTTATAGCAGAGCTGTCTACTCCTCACAGACTAAGCTGTTTGTCTCTGCAGGGCCACATTTCCTGCTTAGCCACTGGAGAAAAGAATAAGAATCAGACCCATGTGCTCATGTGATGGGATGCTGCCTTCCCCTCTAAGAGTCCTTACGATGATCCAACGTTCCTGTTGGAGAATAGGGATTTAGAGTCCCCAGGAGCCTACCTGTAGAATATACTCACAAACGTGTGGAGTCGACGGTGGCCACTGTTTCCGCTGTTTTCTATGAGTCTCCAGGCCAGTGGTTCCCACCCTTCCTGATGCTCTGACCCTTTAATACAATTCCTCCCGTCATGGTGATCCCCAGCCTACAATTATTTTCATTGTTACTTCATAACTAATTTTACTACTATTATCAACCATAATGTAAATGTCCGTGTTCTCTGATCGTCTCAGGAGACCCCTGTGAAAAGGTCATTCAGCCCCCAAAAGGGTCACAACTCAGAGGTTGAGAACCATTGTTCTAGCTCATCAAGTCGTAGTTTTACTGTAAATGAAAGAAAATCCTCAAACCCTGGTTGTAAGTGCTGGGGATGTAGCTCGGTGATAGAAGACGTAATGTTCACAACACCATTAGATCATGGTGTCATTGCCATGTCTCAACTGAGCAATCACGGAGCAAGAGCGACACCTGCTCTCCTCCAAAGAACAAGCTGGCAGGGCAGTCCAGGATTGCCTCCTGAGACAGTAGCTCCTTTCACCTCTGGGCCATTCTCAGTGTGTCTGCTCAGTGTCCTGGCTCAGGATGGATGTTCAGCATGAATCTACACTCCAAACAGGAGAAAAGAGAACATGAGGGAAAGAGGGCGTGGCTCCTACTACTAGAGATACTTCCTAAAATTGCACAAAATCTTTGCATCTACAATTGCAGAACACAGTCACCTGGCCACGCCCAGCCAGAAGGGGCGTGGCTACGTGGTCTGTTTCTATACCATGGACCTTGCCAAGTTAGACAATCTGTTACTAGATAAAGGAACATGGCGGGGGCGGTGGGGGGAGGGTGTCTACGCCGCTTCTTGCCAAAAATGATTTTTAAAAAAATTTTTACATTCATTTACTTATGGGGGTGTGGGTGCCACAGAGTGCATGCGAGTGTAGGTCAGATGAAAACTTGCGGAGTGGGTGGGCTCTCCCTCTGCAAAGTGGGTTCCAAGGATTACACCCCGAGCATCGGGTTTGGCGGCAAGCACCCCATCCATTGAACCATCTTGCCAGCTCCCTTTTCCCCTCTCTGTAGACCAGCCTTCAGTGTTCATAGTTTCTGTCTCACAATTTCCAGAATGGACACAAGATCAGTTCTTAGCCAAAAATTCAGGGACAGAAAACTTGATTGGTTGCATCAGGTCAGGCGATCACCGCCTTAGTCAGAGCACTGTGGTGGCAGGATAGCCGTTTAGAGAGAGCGGAGAGACAGAGAGACACGGAAGGGCTGGGAATGGGGGAGGCACACCTACAATCCCAGCACTTGGGAGGTCTATGGAGAGGGATTAGGAATTCAAGGTTATCTTCCATTACGCGCATGCGCGCACACACACACAGACACACAGAGTCACCTTACATGTGGCCCGTAAGGGTCGAAGCTGGAGGGCACTGGCTATACTGCCAGTCCCTTGCCAATGTTCCTGTATCAGCATTCCTGTCAATGCTCCATGCTGGACTCTGAGGATCAGATTTGATCAGGCCTTGGCTAAAGTAATGTTCTGCATGCAGGGACACACAAAGAGCTTGGCTGAGGCATGAGGCATAGGCAGAGGCAGGAACCCATCTTAGTCATTTGACAGACTCCTGTCTGGGGACACCAGATGCAGAGAAGAGCGAATGTCCCCTTCCTATCGCTCCTGTGTCCAGCCCGCCTCTTTCCTTCCCTCATGCCTCATTGCACTTCTGTTGGCCTGTCACTTGTCCTTGCAGGCCTCTAACCCTTTGTGGCAATCCCGGGGCTCCACAACGGTGTCTTCGGGAGGTCGTTTCCGCTGCCCATCTTGCAGGCACGAGGTTGTCCTGGACCGCCATGGGGTCTACGGCCTGCAGCGGAATCTGCTAGTGGAAAATATCATTGACATCTACAAGCAGGAATCCTCCCGGTAAGGTGCTTGCCTCTCTCAAGGGAAGAGCCCGCACCGTCAGGGATAGAGAGCCGGTGTTAGGTCACCATGGCTGTGATGAGACACCATGACCAGAAACAACGTGGGGAGGAAACAGTTTGCTTGGCTGATACTCCCACATCATAGCCCATTACAGAAGAAAAGTCAGGACAGGAACTCAAACAGGGCAGGAACCTGGAGGCAGAAGCTGATGCTGCTTACTGCCTTGCTTCCCATAGCTTGATCAGTCTACGTTATTATAGAACACAGGACTACCAGCCCAGGGATGGCACCATACCGAAGGGACTGGGCCCTCCCCCATCAATCACTAATTAAGAAAATGGCCAACAGGCTTGCCTACGGCCTCATCTTATGGAAGCATTTTCTTTCTTTCTTTCTTTCTTTTTCTTTTCTTTTTCTTTTTTTTTTTTTTTTTCTTTTTTCTTTTTTTTTTTTTTTTTTTTTTTTTTTTTTTGAGACAGGATTTCTCTGTATAGTCCTGGCTGTCCTAGACTCACTTTGTAAACCAGGCTGGCCTCGAACTCACAGAGATCTACCTGCCTCTGCCTCCTGAATGCTGTGATTAAAGGCATGTGCCACCATGCCTGGCTTTTTTGCAAGTATTTTCTTAACTGAAATTCCCTCCCCTCGGATGACTTTAGCCTGTGTCAAGGTGACACAAAACTGACCAGCACAAGAGTGATGAGGACAATGGAGAAAGGACCCAGAGAGGAGGGGATTACCCCCACACCCACAGAGGCCAGTGTTCAATCTTATTTCGTCCTCCTGGTCTGGGATAAAAAGTCCACCCCAGCATCCTTGACCTCATCAGCTCCCAGGACTTCCTGCCCTGTGGGACATCTTTGTCCACACCCCCCCCATAGGCTCTTTTTGGGTCCAGGCCTCCTTTGAGCATCTTTTCTCCCCCAAAGGGAGAGCACTGTGTAAGTTGCTTACCGTCCGTCACAGCCTGGCTCCCTGACAGTTGCTGCTGCCTTGCCCTCAGGCCGCTACACTCCAAGGCGGAACAGCACCTCATGTGTGAGGAGCACGAGGAGGAGAAGATCAACATCTACTGCCTGAGCTGCGAGGTGCCCACCTGCTCTCTGTGCAAGGTCTTTGGGGCCCACAAAGACTGTGAGGTGGCCCCGCTGCCCACCATCTACAAACGCCAGAAGGTACCTAGGCAAGGAGGGATTCAGGAAGTGGGGCTAGGATAGGACGGTTCTCACTCTACGTTAGGTGATGCGTAGCAGATCGGGGCCCCACAGCCCGAGCTCTGTGCTGGACTGTGCACACAGCGCTGAGGAAGTCACCTGACCTCTCTGGTCCTGACTTTCTTCTCCTGTCCCATAAGGCGAAGCTGATGGTTGCCAGCTATTCTCATAGCATTAGAGGATACATGATAGATAATACACTAGAGGACCAGGCACTCTCGGGGCTTCTAAATCACACAACTAGCTTCTGGATATGCTGTGATTGGCACATGAGAAGAAAAAGGGGGTCCTAGGAGGCGCGAGGGTAGGGTCAGAGAACCTTTGCAAAGAGAATAGATGTCATTTCTCAGATGGCCAGTGCTGGCTAGAGATGGAGGCTATGCCACAAAACCTGCAAAAGGTGAGTGGGTTTAGGACTCCTAGAGCCTCGGTTTGTGTTGGAATCCCAGGATATCAAAGCAGTCAGCTGTAGCAGCTGACTTTTGACAGAAATGAATGCAAATTCTAAGCGGGAGGAAAATACCTCAATGTAGCCCCCTAGGCTGACCGTACATTGAGATCAATAGAATAATCGTCCACAACCAAAGACACACAGAGAAATGTACTGCCCACGTGAAGTTAGCGGGAACAATGGCGAGGTAGACCCTCAGAGAATTCAGATACTGGAATTGTCGATAAACAGGAACCCACCGTGTACAAATGGTTGTAGAAGAAGTAACGCCAGGCATGGTTGGGCACTCTGCAGGCCTAGCTTGCAGGATACTGAGGCAGGAGGGTCTCTAGTACGAGACCAGCCTAGGTTACATAAAGAGTTCCAAGCCAGCCTGGGCTATATGAAGAGACTCTGTTTAAAAAAAAAAAAAGAAATAAAACAACAATAAAAAAGTAGAATTGGCTGTGAGTGGTGGCACATGCCTTTAATCCCAGCACTCAGGGAGCCAGAGGCAGGTGGATCACTGTGAGTTCGAGGCCAGCCTGGTCTACAAAGGGAGTCCAGGACAGCCAAGGCTACACAGGGAAACCCTGTCTCAGAAAAAAAAAAAAAAAAAAAAAAACAACAACAACAACAACAAAGCCAAATAAAATAAAATAAAATAAAGTAGAATTGTATATATAGCACACTTGCCTAGCACAAGACTCTGGATAGATATCCAGAACTGAAAAAATATATATGAAATGACTATGTAATGGCCAATGGCCTGTTGTGTACACTGTAATCTCGTTTACTAGGGAGGCTGAGGGAGGATTAAAAAAAAAAAAAAAAATACAAAAGCAGTTTAGACAGTATAGAAAGCCTAATCAAAGAAAAACCATACCAAAACCAAATGGAAACAGAGATTTGACAAAGAACCAAGTTGAGCTTATAGAAAGTGGTAACTTGAAAAATCAATAGATGGATCAAGGAATGGGCTTCTCAGAAGAAAGAATTACTGAACACAAGAAGTGTACAAGCAACAAACAAACAAACAAACTCAGGGCGCATAGCGCCGGCAAGTGGGAGGCTGAAGATGAGAAGTTCTAACAGTCCTATTTGACTCCCAGAATGACAAGAAAAAGAGGGGGCAGTGTTGTCTGCATGGATAGCTCTAAGCACCTTTCAGAATTAGTGGAAGGCATGACTCTGCTGACACAGCATTTAGCCCAGCCAGAGTCTGGTACACGGTGGGTGTCGAGAGAGTGTTACTCCCCTTCACATGTGGGGTGGGGCAATCCTAGAACCCGCAGGATGCTTTCCCATCCTTCTCCAGTTATCCCAAGATCTTTGTAGATGTCTCTGAATGGGTGAGGCAGGATGAAAGGGTGCAGCTACAAGCCGGGCTTCCAGCTCTAACGGTGGCCCATGTACGTGACAGAGTGAGCTGAGTGACGGCATCGCGATGCTGGTGGCAGGCAATGACCGGGTGCAAGCAGTGATCACACAGATGGAGGAGGTGTGCCAGACCATTGAGGTGAGCTTGGGCAGGGGGTGGTCAAGGGGGGCAGACTAGTCTGTTTGAAGACCCTGGGATTTAAAGAGAACTGTTCTTCTTTGACTTCTAGTCAAGCTGGCCAGAAAGCTTCTGGACTTCAGCTTACAGAGGGTGGGTTGTTTTTAGCCAGGTTGCTCCCAGCACTCACCGGCTCTGTAATGTTGGTCAAGTTCCTTACATTTTCTGTTTGTTTGGGGTTTTGTTGTTGTTGTTGTTTCAAGACAGGGTTTCTTTGTGTAGCCTTGTCTGTCCTGGACTCACTTTGTAGACCAGGCTGGCCTTGAATTCACATCGATCTGCCTGCCTCTGCCTCCCGAGGGCTGGGGATTAAAGGTGTGCGCCACCACTGCCCAGTGCTTACATTTTCTATGCTTTGGTTTTGTTTGGTTTTTGACTATATGAAATAGTGATGACCCGAGAGGTCGGGGTAGGATAATCCCAAATTCTAGGCCAGCCTAAGCAACTTTCGGAGATCCTATCTCTAAATAAACTAAATAAGTAAATAAGCAAGCAGAGTGTGGCCACCCAAAACTATAATGGCAGCACTGTGGAGGCTGAAGCAGGGTCTGTTTGACCCTGTCTCAAAAATAAATAAGTGGGACAGCCTAGTGGTTAAGACAAGGTATTGCTGTTGCAGAGGGCCAGAGTTCAGTTCCCAGCACCTACATTGCATGGCTCAAAACTGCCCGTAACTCCAGCTTGAGGGGATGTCAATTCCTCTGGCCTCCATGGACTCACATGCACCATGCACATTTACCCAATTGAAAATAATACAAATACAAATGTGACAATAAATAAATAAGAAAAGTAAAAAGACAAATGTGAAAGACATGGGGAGTAGGGGCTTATAGGGGAGGGAGGGAGATAAGAGACTGGGAGGGAAGAGTAATTATATCTTATATACATATATACATTAAATATGTATGAAATTACCAGTGAATATATTTAACTAAAATATGTGATGAGAAATAATTGTATACCCTTATTATATAGTTAACCAAATATATTTGAATACTGAGGCAATATTTTCAGTCAATTAATTTTAGAAATGTAGACTATTTTATTTTCTTTTTTTAAACATTAAGAAAAATTTAATCTATTTTTCGTATATACACAGTGTTTTGCCTGCATGTACACCAGAAGAGGGCACCAGATCTCATTATAGATGGTTGTGAGCCACCACGTGGTTGTTGGGAATTGAACTCAGGACCTTTGGAAGAACAACTAGTGTTCTTAACCTCTGAGCCATCTCTCCAGGCCCTGTATTTTCAGTTATGTGTATCTGTGTATGTGTGTGTTCCCATGGTGGTCAGAAGAGCTCATTGGATCCCTCAGAGTTACAGAAAGTTATCATCTGAAGTGACTTCTAGGAACAGAACTCAGGTCCTCTGCACAGACAGGACAGACCAATGGCAGCACAATCTCTCCAGCTCTCTAGGCAAAGTTTATATTTTGAAATATGGCTTAATTTCTTTTTTTTTTTTTTTGGTTTTTCAAAACAGGGTTTCTCTGTGTAGCCTTGGCTATCCTGGAGTCACTTTGTAGACCAGGCTGGCCTCGAACTCACAGCAATCCGCCTGCTCTGCCTCCTGAGTGCTAAGATTAAAGGTGTGCGCCACCATGGCCTGGGGGCTTAATTTCATATGGGACAAAAAATTAGTTTTTTTTAAAATGGCTTTTCAAGGGGCTGGAGAGATAGCTCAGTGGTTAAGAGCACTGGCTGCTCTTCCAGAGGTCCTGAGTTCAATTCCCAGCAACGACATGGTGGCTCACAACTGTCTGAAACTCTAGTTCCAGAGGATCTGACACCTTCTCACAGACACACATGTAGGCAAGACACCAATGTAAATAAAATAAATAAATTATTTTTATTTTAAAAAGTGGTTTTTCAAGACAGAGTTTCTCCATGTACCCCTGGCTGTCCTGGAACTTGCTCTGTAGACCAGGCTGGCCTTGAGCTCTGAGAGATCCTCCTGCATCTGCCTCCAATGTGCTGGGATTAAAGGCGTGTGCCCTCATCACCAGCTAATAGTCAATTTTTGTTGTTGCTCTTGTTGTATTTTCTTTCTTTCTTTCTTTTTTAAGATTTATTTATTATGTATACAATGTTCTGCCTGCATATATGCCTACATGCCAGAAGAGGGCACCAGATCTCATTCTAGATGGTTGTGAGCCACAGTGTGGTTGCTGGGAATTGAACTCAGGACCTCTGGAAGAGCAGCCAGTGCTCTTAACCTCTGAGCCATCTCTCCAGCCCTCTTGTTGTATTTTCAAGATAGGGTTTCTCTGTGTATCTTTGGCTGTCCTGGAACTCATTTTGTAGACCAGGCTGGCCTTGAACACAGAGATCCACCTGAGTGCTGGGATTAAAGGCGTGTGCCACCACTGCTGGATTTAAAGCTCAATTTTAAAAGATGATGCCGAAATGACACAGTTGCTACATCTTTTGTTTTTTTAAGACGTACGTGAAATTAATGCAAAACAGAACCAGGGCCTGGGACATACGTGGCTCCCAGTGAAGCCACTTTGAGATATATTGTCATCATTATTAACTGAAAAGATCTGAGCTGCCGGGCGTGGTGGCACATGCCTTTAACCCCAGCACTCAGAGAAGCAGAGGCAGGTGAATATCTGTGAGTTTGAGGCCACCTTGATCTACAAAGCAAGTCCAGGTCAGCCAAACAAGGCTACACAAAGAAATGTTGTCTTGAAAAAAAACAAAAACAAACAAACAAAAAGCTGAATTCTGCGCCCCTAGTAGGGTCACTTTCCTTCCTGCCTCTCTCCTTGAGTTCTATTAAGTGGGAAGAGGAATAAAATATTCTACAGAGGCAGCTGTAGAGGTGCTTAGCCGCACTTTCCTTCAGACTTTCTCTGATCTTTCAGGACAACAGCCGCAGGCAGAAGCAATTTTTAAACCAGAGGTTCGAGAGCCTGTGCGCGGTGCTAGAGGAGCGGAAGGGCGAGCTCCTCCAAGCGCTGGCCCGGGAGCAAGAGGAGAAGCTGCAGCGTGTGCGGGGCCTCATCCGTCAGTACGGAGACCACTTGGAGGCCTCCTCTAAACTGGTGGAGTCCGCCATCCAATCCATGGAGGAGCCGCAGATGGCTCTCTATCTCCAGGTGGGCGGAATGGAAGGGCTGCAGGCACGCAAGGTCGAGGGACTCGGGGCAGGGGGGAGGGCGGGGGTCAATTACCTCCGGTACTTTCTTGTCACCACGTGCTGGGGGGGGGGTGGAATCACCCTTCCACGCTGTCTCTCAACCTCTCCTTAACGAATTGAGATATGCGCCCCATCCCATCCCCGCAGGACTGGTGAGAATCAGAAATGGGGCTTTGCCGAGGGCTGGCCCAGCGCTCACCTTCGCCCTCCTTTTCTCCCCTGCAGCAGGCCAAGGAGCTGATCAACAAGTGAGTGGACTGCGCGGTAGGAAAGGAAGGGACCCTGTGGATTCTTTCCTTCTGACCTGGGAGGGACTTGAGGAAGCAGAGGAGCCCCTCCCCCTGCTGAACTCTCGTGGCTGTCACAGGGTCGGGGCAATGTCGAAGGTGGAGCTGGCAGGACGGCCAGAGCCAGGCTATGAGAGCATGGAGCAGTTCTCGGTGAGCGTGGAGCACGTGGCCGAAATGCTGCGGACCATCGACTTCCAGCCCGGTGAGGAAGCCCAGGGAGGGACTGTTTAGACCCGCTGAAGGGGTAGGATGTGGGAGCTACGGCTAGAAGAGCCGCAGCTCAACATCACCAGGCCTGCCTTCCACCTAGGCGCCGCGGGTGATGAAGAGGATGAGGAAGTGGCTTTGGACGGGGACGAGGGCAACGCAGGGCTGGAGGAGGAGCGGTTGGATGGGCCAGAAGGTGAGAGTTGGACCAGGGGTTTGGGGTAAGCAAGCTCATGCCCCCTGGCGAGTGCCTTCCTGGAGGCACCAGGGTGCCAAGTCAACAAGAGCCACAAAGCGCGCCCCCTAGCGCGCGGAAAAGCGCTCCCTCTTTCCCAAGGCTTTGGGGACCCTGCGAGATCTCGACAAGTAGAAACCTGGTTGCTTGGGAAAACTGGCTGTTTGGAGGAGGGGGGGGGATCGGGGACGGGCGGGGTGCCTTGTACTTTTGGAGCACCCGCCCACCGAGCTGTCTTTCCCGAACACAGGTCTGCACTGACCCGACCCTGATCCAGAGCTCGCTCCCGCAGTAGGAAGCAAGAGATGCTGAGGATTTGCGCAGAGACCACAGTGCCACCCAGCTCTGCGACCCACCCCCGGGAAGGTTCTCAATAAAGGACTCTTGCCTTGTCCCACGTCCTAGGCCCCTTTCGCTGTCCGCCTCTTAGGCTCAGCTATAGAAGCAGCCTCGCCATCAATCTGCTCTTTCTCAATGCCAGGCCACCTGAAGGGGCGGAAATGAAATACTAGCCCCCTCTCGTGGGCACCTCCCTTACACCATAGGTGGGCTTCTGAGCTGCAGGCTCCGAAAGGTGTCGGGGGGGGGGGGGCGGGTCTCAGACCTCTGAGTTCCGGGATTTGGCGGATTGGGTAAAGGGCCCCCAGGAACTTAACTGATAGCCTTCGTCTCTCGTCCGCCCTTAGCAAGCTTGTCTGTCCTACCGACCTGGGGAGCCCTACTCTCCGAAAAGTTCCTACGCTACTGTAGCTGCCGGTGCCCTCCCCCGGCCCGACACAAGATAGAGGCTCAGTTCTTGGGCAGTTTTATTAAAAAATAGCCACTCAGAGTGTTCAGGGTGACTCTGGGCGGCGCTGCACCACGGGACTAAGCCAGCTCCGATCGTGCGCGCTCCAGCCCAGGGGTAGGTAGGGGAAAGGGTCAAGGCTTTTGTGCCTATCACTTGCCCACCGAGTCGAATATGATGCGGTTCTGCTCCGCGCGTTCGCGCTGGCTCTGTGTCCGAGCTAGCTCCAGCAGGGTCCGCAGCAGGTGGAAGGTGAGGTCGATGGACAGCGGAGGGTCGTCCCTTCGCTGCCGCTCGCTTGCAGTACGGGATCCGGTGCGGCGCGGGAAGCGCTCAGCTAATAGCAAGAGAAGCGCGCGGGCGCCGCCACCTTGATTCCGTGCCCCTGGACTCCATCGCAGATTCGGATCCTGGACCCCAGTCGCTGCCGCAGCCTCTGGGTTCCACTGGCAGCTCCCGGGGTGCAGCTGTGCCAAGAGCAGCAGCACAACCAGGAGCGCAGCGCGTCCCCTCTGCCTCATGATGCCTCCTGCCCTGGACACACAGGGGCAGCATAGGGTGAGGTGTGCTTGAAGCAGCCGCAGGTGACACGAGCCCCTTCTCGCGCACGCCCAGTGCCCCCGCCGGGACCCTCAGCTGTTGCCTGGTGTCCACAGCCTGCCCACCAGCCCCAGCCACGGTGCCAGTCCAGTTCCACCCCTCTCTCCCTCTTTCCCTCCCAGCAGGTCGCAGCGGATGGGCTGAGTGCTGAGTCTTGGTGCTAAGGGAATCTGGATCGTTGCTCCGAGCCACTCACAGGTTGTCGGAGTGTCTGCCCCGTGCAAGATAGTGCTCCAGTTTCTGTCCCCCGGGACGGGCTGAAGACGCCTTGGGGAGCACGGGGTCTGTCCCGGGACCGCCGCCAGCCTTATATAGCACCAGGACAGTTCCGACTGACGTCAGAGAAAGAGCATGAACTGCTTGTAGAAGCAATGACAAGGGCAGCTTCGAGTCCAGCAGCTTCAAGCCCCCAGAGTAGCGCGCATCCTGACGACAGGCTTCGTGTCCCTAGAGCTAGCTTTGGAAGCACCCTGTCTGTAGAGGGAGAAGCTGGCTGAGCCATAAAGATTGGTCGTTTGGGATGCAGAGCCCTTCCCCGACACAGAACAGCCAGAGTGTCTCCAGAACAGGGTAGTCCAGGTTTTCTCTTGGGGGAAGAGGAGGGACTATAGAGCTGTCCTCGGTTCTGAAGTTCTTCGCAGCCAAGAATCTGGCCAAAACTCTGAGGAAAACCCTACGCTGCTTAGACACAGTCCCTAGGCCGCTACCAGGTCCCCAAACTGGGATCATTAATGTTCTGCTGGGAGGAACTGAGCCAACACAGTCCCACCTAAAGGCCGTCCTCTCCAATGGGTCTGTCAGGATTCTTGACGATTTTACAGCAACATAATCTACAGGTTTCAGAATGACATAAACGGGTGTTTGGCTTTCAGATCCTGACGCGCCTGTCTATCCTCCTGGGTTTGCCAAAGCATTATTGTCTTATTAGTAGTATTATTATCTTTTTTCCTCCTAGTAAGATCACTAGGTAGGGAGCCTGGCAATGGTGGCACACATCTTTAATCCCAGCACTTGGGAGGCAGAGGCAGGCAGATCTCAGTGAGATCGAGGCCAGCCTGCTCTACAGAGGGAGTTCTACAACAATAAAGGATACACAAACACCGTCTCAAAAACAAAACAACAACAACAAAAATCCCTAGGTAGGAAGTGGGAAAACTTGGACCCAAGTTCCTGCTCAATCATCAACTCGTGGTATGGCCAGGTTCTTCACTTCTGGAACCACTGGTGTCTATCTTCATAACTGAAGGCCAGGCTTGAACAGCCTCCACGTCTTTGGGAGGGGTTGCGTTGGCTGCCAGCAGAGCATTCCTGATCTCAGTTTAGGTTCCCGCTAGCCAGCCTAGGGACAGCATGTGTGCTGTCCTCTGAAGGGTCTTGCCCATGACCACTGCAGATTCCAGATTTAATGTATCTATTTCTGTGCCTATTAAGACTCTGAGAGGCTCTCACAGGGTACTAGGACCTAGAAATGTTAGGGTGGCAGCCGTTCCAGGCTGGGGATGTTGCTCAGTGTTAAAGCGCTTGGTGAGCATGCACAAGCCTGGAGAAAAAGATGTATCCACAGGAAGAGGGCATAGGTGCTACTTACCGGGACATGGGTGTAAAGTTGGCAAGGTCATATTCTATAAATATTTGTGGAGCGTGTACTGTGTGGTGGGAAGAAAGTCATGCTGCATAATAATGACCTTTAAGTCAATGATGACAAGGTGGCTTCAGGTAATGACAAGAGCTGAATTATCCCCGCCGCCCCCCCCCCCCCAGCAACATTAGCTATCATGTTTTAGTTCCATTCAGTATCCATTTATTTGTGACGATGCTGGTGGGAACATACTACACTGGCAGGAGCATGGAAGATCACTTGTGCAACTATGTACAGTATATACAACTTAGTGACAAATGACTGTGTTACTGGCTTATGAGTTTTCTATATTATTACTTTAGAATGTTCTACCTACCTACACACACACACACACACACACACACACACACACACACACACACACACACACACCTCCCTCTAGAACAGCATGCCACATTATATTGACAGCAGCAGGACACATCTCACACTTTCTGCATTGATTCTGCAACTTTCTGCTGCCATCTGTCTGTGTGTTTTCTATGTGTACACAATGACACAATTGCTAAAGGACACAATTCTCAGTGTGTCTCAGTTAAGTGCCAGAGTGACAGACAGTATTATAAAGGTCTTAGTGATTTCAAAAGCAGCTACATTTATAGAGTGAAATGGGTCACCTCAGAGAGGTCATCAGCCACTCCATATCACAGAAACAGACAGACCCCCTTTTAAAAAGATTTTATTGTACGCTTAGTTATAAGCACGTGTTTAGGTGTGGGTATGTGCGTGTGAGTGCAGGTCCTTCAGAGGTCAGAAGAAGACATCAGCTCTCCTGGAGCTTGAGCTGTAAGCCACCCAATGTGGGAGCTGGGAACCAAACTTGCGTCCTCTGTAGCAGCCTATGCTTTTAACAGCCGAGCCGCTGCTCCGTCCTGATGGGCTCTCTTTGAGGAAGCTGTCCACGCAGCCCAGGGTCAAGGGGCATCAGTGCAGGGTATGAGACAAGGCAAGCTTACAGCTGATGTGCCTTCCAGGACAGGTAGGAGTTCCAGACAACAGCAACACACTGGACAACAGCCAACCTAGGGGACAGGAACACTCCTGTGAAGAGAACGGCAGGGCAGGGAGAGCGGTGCAGCTTTAAACCTCATCCCTCTGAGCCCTGGGGAGGAGGGGTTGGATGGTCCAGACCAGACGCAACCAGTTTAGTCTAGTTCTAGCTCAGAGTTCTTCCTCGCAGATGAAGGCCCTAAAGCTTAAATAACGCCCAGCACTCACTGCTTTCACTTACTAGGTGTGTGTGTGTGTGTGTGTGTGTGTGTGTGTGTGTGTGTGTGTGTGTGTGTGTGTACACGTGTACACACATGGAGGTCAGAAGCCAGCTTTGGGGAGCTGCTCCTCTCCTGTCACCATGTGGGTTCCAAGGAATGGACTCAGGTCATCAGGTCTGGCAGCAAGGGCTCTTCCCCTGAGTCATCTCAGCAGTCCACCAGCAACTCTCTTTCAACAAATGACTCGTCATCCACGCCTCTATCTAGACCTTTCCAAATATATCTGTACACCTTCTATCAGCCAAGATTTCATTGCTAAAAATAATACACTGACTTGCCATATAAAGTAGCCACCTTCATTCATATATATATGTATGTATATATATGAATCATATAGTATATGAATATATATGATTGATGTATTCACTCTCAGGCTCTCATATAGCCCAGGCTAGCCTTGAACTTTTGTAGTCACTAAGTCATTATGTCAAGACAGTCTTGAACTCCTGATCCTCCTGCCTTTGACTCCTTAGTGTTAGGGTAATGACTACCCAGCCTTATGCCTAGCCACCTGTGGAAGAAGCAAGTCTGGTCCCCAACATGCACATTGTACATCTCACAATGCTCTGTAACTCCAGTTCCAGGGAATCTGACACTGTCTTTTGCTGTCTGTGCATTTGCTCACACATGCACATAGCCACACACATTTGAAAAAATTATTTGTTTGATTTAAGACTGGGTCTCAGGGAATAGCCTTGGCTAGCCTGGAAACTTGTTACGCAGATCAGGCTGGCCTCAAACTCATAAAGATCCAAGTGTCTTTACTTCAGAGACTAAAAGTATGAACCACTTAGCAATTAAAAAGATTATCATTTATTATTACTTTATGTACATTGATATTCGCCTGCATGTATGTCCATGTGAGGGTGTCAGATCTCCTGGAACAGGAATTACAGTCAGTTGTGAGCTACCATGTGGTGCTGGGAACTGAACCCAGGTTCTCTGAAAGAACAACCAGTGCTCTTAACTGCTGAGCCAGCTCTCCAGCCCCCAGCAATTTTTTTAAATCTTAAAAAAAATAAACCAATTTAAAAAAAAAACAACACTGAGGGCTGGAGAGATGGCTCAGAGGCTAGGAACATTGGCTGCTCTTCCAGAGGTCTAGAGTTCAATTCCCAGCAACCATATGGCGGCTCACAACCATCTATAATGTGGTTTAATGTGTGCTGTATAAATAAATCTAAAAAAAAAAAATTGAAATAAAACCACTGAATTTTATACTTATTTTTAATTCATGTTGTTTTATCTATTTGGATATATTTTATCTTTAAAGCATTTTTTTGAGTGGCTGGAGAAATGTATCAACAATCAATAGCACTAATTGCTCTTGAAGAGGTCCTGGGTTTGGCTTTTGCAGAGGTCCTGGGAGCCAAACCCAGCACCTACATGGTGGTTTACAACTGTCTGTAAATTCAGTTCCAGGGGATCTGATGTCCTCTTCAGACCTCCGTAGGCACTGGGCATATAGGAGGTGAACATACACTTATATAGGCAAGACATTCATATACAAATATAAGTTTTTTTGAGACAAGACCTAATGTGTCTGAGGAGGGCCTTGAACTTCCCATCTTCCTGTCTCTGCCTCGTAAGTGCTCAGGTTATCGGCATGAGCACCTGTGCCTGGCCCACCTACTTTAACATAGCCTCGCGTTAGCTTTCTGTTTGTTTGCTTGTTTGAGACAAGGTCTCTCTATGCAGCTCCGGCTATCCTGAAACTCATTCTGTAGGCTAGGCTGGCCCCAAAGTCACAGGGATCCACCTGCCTCTGCCTCAAGAGTGCTGGGATAAAGCTCTGAACCGGCTGACTTGGCTTTAGTTTCAAAGAGAGAGCTACCAAAGACCCTGATGTTTAGGATTTAGCCCACAAGTCCTATTCTTTTTAGCTGAGCTGTTTGTGTGACTGTCACCACATGACCTGTGAAAACCTTCACTTTTCCCTGTGCTCTTAAGAGCCTCATCTGGGAGCATTTCCCAGCTCCTCTGAATGCCATGTTTATTTCATGTTTATGGGTATTTTGCCTACATGTATGTGCTACAATAGCCATGGAGGCCAGAATAGGGTGTAGGCTCCTCTGGAAACTGGAGTTACATATAATTGTAAGCCACCGTGTGGGTGCTGGGAATCGAACCTCCATCCTCTGAAAGAGCAGTGAGTTCTCTTAATCATTGCACCACTCTCCAGAGTTCCTGCTTAGGCTCTGCGTCTGCTTTCCATCTAGCTTAGGCTGCCAGTGTACCTCAGCCAGGCATGGTCCCTGCAGATGAGCCCCCAAACATGGAACTTAGGTGGGATGGAAACAAGGCTTGTGAGAGCAGAAGGCTCCCAAGGGAGCTGTCAGGGCCACTCTAAGATGGCCTCTGTCAAGGCTCAAAGGTTCTGATGAAATGCTCGAGACTCTCCTGAGGAGGCCTGACCAGGGCGGAGTGTACTGGCTGAAGGCCTAAAGCAGGGCGAGGTTGAGGTGACCATCATTTTACCTCCAACTGGGAAACAGAACCCTTCCTTCCTGGGTGAGATAGGACGTCTGTCATACCTGTAATGCAGGGGCACTAGGTAGAAATTGGCTAACTGCACAGCAGGCCAGAGCTGTAAGAAGAAAACAGGAAAGTCAGTGGGTGTCCCCTACCTGACTCCAGACTCCCTGTTCTGCCTGGCCCTACTCCACAGTCCACATAAGAAAAGGCTGAAGGTGGGTGCTTCGGGGTCGGGAAAGAGTGATCCTAAAAGAGGGGTTCCTATGCTGTGAGGGCCCCAATCTCAGGATATCTCTCAGGGCATTTCTGGACCGCAGGAGGCTGACCAGGCAGTGGAGGGGTCAACTCTTACATAGTAGTTGGTGATGAGGGCATCAGGGTAGTCCTGCAAAGACAAGGAGGGAGGGGGACAGTTAACACTTACATATCCAAGGGGCTGCCATACCCCTGCATGGATCTCACACGCATGCTTTCTTCCAAGAAGACACTCCTGTCCCACCTCCCAGCCCAAGCTCCTTTCCTTCTGAGCCTGAGCTTGTCCTTGCACACCACTCCTGCCTGCCCCCTTCCCCTGGGGCAGCTAGCCTGCTAGCCAGAGATCACTTACCCGCTGTAGTTTGGCCCAGTTGTCCTGGGCTGACATGCCATTGAGAATCCCTACCAGTGGGAGGAAGCAGCCTAGAAAACAAGGGGCAAAGGCCCCCTAGGGAAGAGGGACCCAGTGAAGGCGCTGCTCGTACCCACCCACCGTCCCAGCCAGGCTCTCCTTCCCAGCTCCCTTTCTCTTCGCTCACCTGATCTAAGAACATCTTCTTCAGGGCATCCGCCTTGGTGGTGCCTGGGATGAAGCGGTCCAAAACCCTGTACCAGCCTCCGAGTACAGGGCCCTGAGAGTAAAGACAAGGTAGCAGGGCACAGGGACAGACCTCTGGCTTTTACATCACAAAGCTCCTCCCCCAGGCGGCAGAAACCAAATCCTCAGGAAGGCAGATTCCAACACCAAAAGAAGGCGCAGGCTGGCCTAGGTGTGAGGGGCCAGTGGAAACAATGGGATGACTCCACTGCCAAGCACTGCAGCCCCACTATAAGCAGAACTTACCACAAAGCCACAGCCCAGGGATACCATGGTCAGGGTCCGGCCTGTCTGGTGGTGCTGGACACCCCGTCTCTCCACCAGTTGCTGTGAGATAATGTCACCTAAGCCCATCAGTGATCCTGTGCAGGGTACACAGTTGCTGTCAGGACATCCCCTGAAAGGTAAGTCGGCTGACCAAATTGAGGCTCGGCACTCTGAGTCCCGGGGCTTCATTCTGGCAAATAACTAGCCCCTTCTTGCTGCCTTGAAGCCCTCTGCTCAAGGATGGTGACATCTCTCATAAGTCTTAAAGGACTTGGGGATGAGGGGTGTGGTAGTGCATGTCCACTTGGGAGGCAGAGGCAGGAGGATTGCTATGAGTTTGAGGTTAGCTTGGGCTACATAGAGAGTCCCAGGCCACTCATAATACATAGTGAGACCGCATCTTAAAACAAACCAACCAACCAACCATGAAGGAAGGAAGCAGGGGAGGGAGGTATAGACAGACAGACAGACACAGGAACTGGGATGAGCAAGCCAGGATCTACAAACATACAGTAAGTTGTAAGGAAACCAGGGCTGAAGCTGTGGACAGAAAAAATCAAAACCCAAAGTCTGGGCTGGAGAGATGGCTCAAGCAGCTAAGAGCACTGACTGCCTTTCCAGAAATCCTGAGTTCAATTCCCAGCAAGCACATGGTGGCTCACAACCATCTATAATGTGATCTGATGCCCTCTTCTGGTGAGCAGGCGCATGTGCAGATAGCCCACTCATATACATAAAATAAATACATCTTAAAAAAAGAAAGAAAGAAAGAAAGAAAGAAAAGAAAACCCAACGTCCATGGCTAAGAGCTGTAGAGGCCAGAACTGAACACTCCACCTAAACCCTCATTCTAGAGATGGGAAATGAAGGCCCATGGTTTCCTGCTGGTACCGGTACTACGGAGGCAGGTAGCTTGACTCCTAGACACTGTCCTTTTGAGAATCCCCAAATAAAACAGATTATGTGCAGGACACCGAGGAACACAGCCTGCCAGCCCAAAGCAAGACTCTGGCCAACATCTTCTGCTCTGGTCTTAGGGGTCTTTATTGGTAGACCACAGCACGGATAATTCTTGCTCCAATGGTGCCAGAGCGGGAGATGTTGAGATGATAAAAGCCTCCTCCACCAGGAAGAGTCCTGGCCACCTATTACACACACAGGAAGAAGAGCCCAGAGTCTCCTTTCACACCCTTGAGTAGGCAACAGGACTTAGAGTCATATCCCCTCGGACCTGGACACCCACTTCCCCTCCCCCAGACTCCCACCTCCAGAAGTAAGACAGAATTGGAGTCATGACTATTTAGAGCCACCTGTTTGTCATGATGGCTTCTAACAAACAGTCCCAGGGCCGCTTGGGAGTGACCGCATGATCTCCAGCTTGGCCATCCATCTCAGTGAGTAATGAGAGTCCCCTCTAGTCCGGAAGCCACCACTGTCCCCATGCCCTCAATTAGCACTGGGCAAACACATCCTTCAATCCCAGTCCTTGGTCTGGGGCTGGCTCTGACGTCCATGCTGGCTGCACATGCAGCCCTGCTCTCCCCCCGCCGGGCCCCCCACTCACCCCGCCACTTCCTCAGAGCAACCTAGTCAGAGGCAGCTGGTGATGGGCAGCCCTTTGAAACCTGGGCAGTTGGCCATTCAGCAAGTCTTCCTCTCCCTCAGCATCCCAGCCAGCCAGCACTGCCTCTCTTCCCCTGAGTCTCCCCCACACAGTCAGGCATGGCCTCCCCAAGGGTAAGGTCAGCATCCCTGGGTGTGGGGGGTGTGGCCAAAGTAGAATCCTAGACATGCTGTCATTCCCCACAGCTAACCAAGCCCCTACCAGGTGCTCAGAAAACAACCAGACAGAAACATGCAGCCCCAAACAGGTTGCCTGGGGGACAGGCATGAAAAACTGACTGGATGCTTAACCTGAGGAACTGTGTCAAGGTCCGAGTATTAGGATGTCAGGTAACCCCAAGTCTGCTGCCTGGCCCTCAATGAGTTAACACTTCCCTGAGGCCCACCACCTCCCAATGCTTGGCCTTGGCTGTCAGCTATGTGCTCAGGACTCTCTCTCTTCAGCTTTCTCTCCCAGGCTAATACTGCAGCCATGCAAAAAGGGAAAAGTGACCCTGAGAAGGATGAAGGCACTTGGGGAGTGAAGGAACAACAGTTCACTTTGATAAAATGGTGACAGTTCACAAAGGAATCCATCAATCCTCACAAAAAGTCTGGTAAGCAGCAATAATTTGTCATCTACCTAAGGAGTCTGGGAAAGATGGCATGACCTAGTAGACAGCACAGTTTGGACCAACTCTTGAGCAAGGAGATCAGAGCACAGGTAGAGGCTATGGGCTACTGAAGGCTCCACATATCAAAGGTGTTTTCTGGGCAGGCAGGGTAGCACATACCTGTAACCTCAGCACTTGGGAGTCAGAGGCAGAAGGATTGTTTCAAGCTCAAAGAGAGCCTGGTCTATATTGTGAGTTCTAGGCTAGCCAGAGCTATGTGGTGAGACCCCATCTCAAGAAAAACAAACCAAACCAAAACAAACAAACAAACAAACAAAAGAAAACAAACAAACCAAGGGCTGGAGAGATAGCTCAGTAGTTATTTGCATTTACAGTTCTTGCAGAGGACTCGGCTTTGGCTCCCAACACTCACATAGCAGCTCACAAACATTTCTGACTCCAGTTTCAAGAGATCCAATGGCCTCTTCTAGTCTCTGGGGGCACTAGGCATAGATGTGGCACGCACGCACGCACACACGCAGGCACATATATGTTTAAAAGCATTAAAAAGCTTCCTATGGCCAGGGCGGTGGTGGCACACGCCTTTAATCCCAGCACCTGGGAGGCAGAGGCAGGTGGATCTCTGTGAGTTCGAGGCCAGCCTGGTCTACACAGTGAGTCCAGAACAGCCAGGACTATAAGATAAATCCTGTCTTGAACACCCCCGCCCCAAAACGTCAATAAGTTAAAGGCAGAACTGGAGTAAAAACCAAGTTCCATGGTTCTAAGAAGCCCTTAGCCATTGAAAAAGGGCTCTTGATTTCCACAAGAGTATATGTGTTCTCCTCTTTTGGTTTTGGAGACACGGTTTCTCTGTGTAGCCTTGGCTGTCCTTAACTTGCTTTGTAGATCATGCTGGCTTTGAATTCACAGAGATCTGCCTGCCGCTGGCTCCCTGAGTGCTGGGATTACAGGTGTGTGTCACCATGCCTGGTTGGGCTCCTCTCTCAAAGTTTTTTTTCTCTTTTTCCTTTTTTTTTAAGGTGTGAGTCCCATGCCATATTGATGACGAGTATCCCATAATATGCACTTATATTTAGACTGTCTCTGATTCCTGGACAGCAAGGGACAGGGGAAAGATTAACCCTTTAGTTAAGGGGTGTCCACTATATGGTATAAGCCAATTCTAGCTGATTGCTTAAGGTGGTTGATAAATTTCCTCTGGGGATGTGGAAGTGACCCACACAGACTCTCAGGCAGCCACAGGAAGGCACCCGGTACTTCTTTCACAGCACAGTACCAGGCGATAGTACATCTTCAGAGTGATAAGGTGAGGAGGGACTCTGTAGGCTCAGTCAGGTCTGTTCATTTCTGACACAGCAGTACCCAGAGGTTTGTCTTCTATTCACAGGAGGTTATGGCCACTGGGCCTGCAGCAACTCCAGAACGGCTAAAAGCTTTGATCCAGGCCAAGAGCAAGGCCTGCATCCCCGGTCCAGGCAAGCCTTCAACAGGAAGGACTCTGACACTGACACTCTTTATCTTATTTTCTCCAGCTCAGAACCCAAACCCTCAAACCCTGCAACCCGTGATACTTCAAGGACATTATCTGGTTAACTAAAATGGGGGAGTGATCTGCTTCCTCCCTCCCTGGACTTGACAGTTGGAGATAGAAGTGGGGTGAGGGGTTGCTGGGCAGTTGTGCCCCAAAGCCAGGCTGGGCACAGAGCCTAGGGAGTAGACACTGGTTCTGAGTATGACATCACGCCTCTGGGTAGGTGCCAGTCCTCATTCGTCACTCCCCGCCTAATCCACTGCCCATCAGTGGAAAAGCCCCAACTTTCCCACCCCCTTCCAAATCTTTTGCTTCCCTTTGTTCCTACACTTGATCCTGCAAAGACTCTGTGTATAAGAAAATAAAGTGTTGATGGAAGGCGCGAATGTAGACAGACAGGAAATGGCTTCCTGGAATGAGAGGAAGGGGTCTGCAGGTACAGCTATTCCTGGCACAGAGCCAGCAGTGCTGCTAACAGAGGGGCCTCCTGGCTAGGGCAGGAGCTTGACGTAACCCTGGGACCCAGAGGCAGCTGAAGCTCTACTGAGAAGCAGAAGCAAATATTCCCTGGGACAGGTCTGAATGCTCAGCTCACTACTGCCCATTGTGACATTGGAGAAAATGTGACAAAGCGGCCAGTTCTGCAGCTTGTCATGTGCAAACCCAGACCAGCTGGGTTGACAGTGTCATCTCAACAATAGTTCTCAAGTACAGGCAGCGGTGCCCTAGATTCCAATGCCAGCTCTAGAACCTGGCTTATGCCTCAGTTTCCCTTTCTGCAGTATCAAGGCTTGTGAGCCTCATTCTCTAGCTCAATTCAGGTCCCAGGGAAATCGCCCACAGCTTAGCTGCTCTGGTGGCCTGCAATGGATGGAAGCGGGCCCTGGGCTCTGCGCCCACTGGAGACTGGAAGAGCCCTCCAGAAAGGAAGGGACGAAGCTGACTCAGACTCTGCAGAACACACAGGCGACCTCTTCCCCAGGCTGCCCAGGTCATGACTCTGGCTTGGCCCCAAACGGTGTATTAGACACTTCCGCTGAACGCTGTCAGATCTTGATTCACCTGTGTCTTGCTCTAGTCATCACTGCGGTTGAGACAGGCAGGCTTCCTGCCGGGCCACCATACCCACGGTCTCCTTGCTAACCCTTTGGGCACGGCATGTGTGTGGAGAAGCACTAGAGGAGTTGTGTTCCCTGGGATGGGATCCTGACCAGTGTGGGATGGAAGCTGGTAGACTAAAGTCTTTTCTCCAGAAATGACTATTCATCCAATAAGGCATTCCAAATTGCTCCTTATTCTGCTCCAAAGTACAGATCACTAGAAGTCCCGAAAGAGCCGATTTAATAAGGCGCCTTCATGTGCACTCCCCTCCTGCCCTTGGGATGGTTTACGTTCTAACCTGCACGTAAGCTCCAGGCCCTGCTTTTTGGAAAACAAAGGCTAAGATGCTTATCCATAGCTGGGCACCCACATGCCTCTGATCTAGGCACTTAAAAGAATGTAGTGGGAGCACTGATGAGTTCAAGGCTAGCCTGAGCTACATAGTGAGACTCTGAATGAAAATAATCAGCTGGGCTGGGCTACGGCGGCACACGCTTTTAGTCCTAGCACTCGGGAGGCAGAGGCAGGCGGATCTCTCTGTGAGTTCGAGGCCAGCCTGGTCTATAGAGTGAGTTCCAGGACAGCCAGGGCTACACAGAGAAACCCTGCCTCAGGAAAACAAAAATAAAACCAATAAACAACAACAAAAGAGGAGTTTGCTGTACGTGGGCTGCCAATAATCATAAGAGGGGGCGACTCCTTGAGCCTTCAAGTTTATTGTACATTTTAAAAAGTTCCAGTCAGCCCCAGGAGAGAACTGACTTCACACAAGCAATACACATGTGCGTGCGCACACACATACACAATAAATAATATTTCTAAAAGGTACAAAAAGATAAGCACATTGGCCACGTTCTTTCCTAGCATCTGTGAGGCTGTACTTCCCCCTTTAGTACTTTGAGTAAACAAATAACACTCCCAAGGCTTCTTCCCAGAGATAGCTCCTGTAACTGACCTTCTAAGTTCTAAATGAGGGAACTGAGGCCCAGAGGGGCTTATTGACGTGGACTAATTAGGCAGCTACTAAGTGCTGTGCTGAGATTCAGATCTTGGCCTTCTAGTTCCAAGTCTGAAATCTCTGTTCTGTTTCCCAGTGTGAGCCATCCCATGGGACCTCTGGAGCCACTGTGCTCTGAAGACAGTCCAAAAGGTTAGGTGAGCTAACTTTATTTGTAGGTTGGTCCAAATACCCTATCAGCAAGGAAGGAAAAGTCTGAGAGAAATGCTAAGAGGCTACAGGTTGCTTCGGGAACAAATGAAGACGCTGGAGTTTCAGGAGCAGTGTGGCACGAGACCACAGCACGGGCAGCCGGAAACCCCAGTGAGCCACATGTCTGCACTTGTGCCCCTCAGAGCTTTAGCTCCTGCCTTTGTCAGCTATGGGTCATTTAGGCAGGGAAATATGACTGTCCTTTCCTCTCTATTCTTGATGGCCACAAGAGGGACCTTCTATCTGGCAACTAGGGGCCCTGAGGGAATCTGAGGCTGGGCAAAGGGCCCAGCGTGTCAGTTCCCATCACAGCCACACAGTCCAGTATGAGTCACCACACACTCAGCCAGGTGAGTCATGCAGGCCGGACACTGAGGACAAGAGGCGGATGGGCACAGGATGCCACTGAGGGGCTAGAGGGGAGCGAAGGAGTGACCTCCTCACCAGTTGTGCAGTAAGTGCAGTTTCTAGTGCTAATAATGTAGGGCTGTTCTGTTAACAGGGCTGGTGTTCTACCCTAGCCTTTAGCCTCCCTCCTTCCTCTCAGAAGCCCGTAGCCCTCCTTGGACTATGGGTTCGTTCTCCAAACATAGGCAAGATGTGTTTATGACCTGATCACCCACTGCACTACTCTGATGATCAGAGACCCGCTGATACTTCCTGGTCCTGTCCTCTTGTTAACCAGAAAAAGGAAGGCAGAAACACTCACAGGAGGAACTCTGGGAGGCCCCTGCTACATCACTGGGCATGGAGTGAAAAGGCCCCAGTTAGTATGCTGAGGTACGTAAGCAAAGCAAAAAGATGATGTAGGCTACTCAGGAAAGTGGTCATCCAGTCAGCTGTGGTGGCTTACACTCATAATGACAGCATTCAGGAGGCTGAGATGGGTCTGCTACAAGTTCAAGGCCAGCCTGGCTACATAGTGAATTCCAGGTCAGCCGGGGCTAGTGTCTGATTCTTGTCTAAAACTAAAAGCGAAAATTTAAAACGTGGACTATCTGAACTGAGAAGAAGGACTCAAAGAGGCCTAAGCTGAGCACTGACATATAAGTGTTCAGTTTTAATAATATTTAAACTTCAGACACCTAGAGTAAGTTACTTCAGCTCCTGGTGAGTGCGTCAGCTAATGAGGACTCATTCCAACCAACAGATGTAGGGCTCCCATGACACAATGCATGTATACAATATGGTTGACACACTGTAAAATGTACGAAAAAACCACTTAGCTTCCCAAGGTGGGGGTCTCTTGGGCGAAATGCTTTTAAGAATGGACTCCATAGGCTGGGTGGTGGCGGCACACTCCTTTAATCCCAGCACTTGGGAGGAAGAGATGGGGAGATCTCTAAATTGAAGGTACTTCAGAGCGAGTGAGTTCCAGGACAGCCAGGGATACACAGAGAAATAATCAAAACAAACAAACAAAAAAATCCAGGCACGGTGGTGCAAACCTTTAATCCCAGCACTCCAGAGGCAGAGGCAGGTGGATCACTGTGAGTTGGAGGCCAGCCTGGTTTACAGAGTGAGTCTAGGACTGCCAAGGATACACAGAGAAACCCTGTCTCAAAAAAATTACTTAAGTTTTTGAGGAATTCAAGTTGTTTTTTTAAAAAAAAAAAATTATTTATCTTAATGAATATAAGTAATCTGTCTTCACACACACCCACAAGAGGGCATCAGATCCAATTACAGAAGGTTGTGAGCCACCATATAAATGCTGGGAATCGAACTCAGGACCTCTGGAAGTGCAGCCAGTGTACTTAACCTCTGAGCCATCTCTCCAGCCTTTTTTTTTTTTTTTTAAAGACTTTAAGACTGTGTATCTCTTTTAATGTTATCATTTTAGATTGTGTGTATGTGAACTGTGTGTAGGCTTGTGCAAGTGACTGCAGGTGCCACAAGTGGCTGGAGGTGACAGATGCCCCTGGAGCTACCAACATGGGTCCTGAGTCTTCCTCAAGAGCAGTATGTGCTGTTAACCTCTGAGCCATCTCTCTATCCGCCTCCCTTCCAGTGTGTATCTCTTAGGAATAGCTTTGGGACCTCACTCTCCAAAACAGACAGATTAGTTTGGGATGAGAGAAAGTCAACTTCTCCACCAGGCTTAACAGGAGGAAATGGGTGACAGGATGTGGGCCTCGTCCTCCTCAAGTCAACCTGATCTAATTAGACTCTGGTTCCAGAGAGACACTCACCAGCTGTCAGAACCTGGACTTTCCACGGATGTGCTGCCAGGGCCCTCTGGTAAGCCCGCCAGAGCGCCATGCCTCCTGTCAAGCCAAGAGGATAAGTCACTCTCACTGCTCCTCTTCCTCTCACCCAGTAAAGAACGCCCCTGCCATTTCCTTATGCTCACTCTCCTTACCTGCAAAATCTGCAGGTGACAAGAGGCCCCAGAAAGGCTGCTTACTGGGCAGTGTCCTGCATCATGGTCACTGTACAACTGGAGAAGAGGCAGTTTTGAGTAACTTTCGGAACTCCCCAAACCCGATCCTGAATCAAGGCTGCCTGGGGGGCTCCAGTCTTGATCCAGACACTCATTAGGTTAGGCTACTCTGGCTTCCATCCAGAGTCTGGGTCTCACCTCCCAAGTAAAGACGATAGGTGCCCAAATTCAGACTCAGTTGGAATTAAACCCCATCCTGAGTGCAACTTCACACCGGAAATAAACCAACGACTTGGGTTTGTAAGGTCACATGACTTGCATGAGCTCAGGGCCCACAGTGCTTCAAGCCAGTGACTGCAAAGAACCCGCCACTCACCTGAGTGCCAGCTACGCGTGGAACCTTTTCCCACGTGACTGTGACTCTACGACCGGAGCGGGTCCAGGAACTTCCGTATACAGCTCCGCCCCTTCCGCCCGCCTGCGTGCTGTTGTTTGGACACTTGCAGTCCGGAATGGAAGTAGGTGGGGCCCTTGACATCCGCAGGAAGGTGGCTCAGCTGGCCATCTAGTAGTAGGCAGCCCCCTTCTCGTGGGCTGCACCAAACACCGGTGTGGGGCCCTGTCTGAGCGTCCCTGTACGTGGCCTGTCCCGCCCCTTCCACACTGTTAGCTTGTAGGTCTCACTGTCCCGGTCCCCCGGGGCGGTCTGACCACCCTTCGCAGTTTGTGAATTTGAATGCTGGTTTAGTGTAGGTGTCCGCACGTTGTGTCTCTGTATTGTACCTTAGAGTCAACGGTAATCTCCCAAATGGGCAGAACTGGGACTTGTATTTTTGTTCTTTATACCAAGTTTTGCCTGAAATGATTTTCAACGTGGTCACGTCCACGAGAACCACTGGCATAACAGAACCTGACAGCGCCTATGCTAGCTGTTTTGACTGGGGCTGCTCAGCCGTGGTCATTTGATTTGTAAAGTGACCGGCCTGCAGTTATCAGGGCTCCTCAAATTCTAAGGATGTACAAGGGACACACCCAATACTTGGCGTGGTGGTGCACGCCCTTAATCCCAGCACTAGGGAGACAGAGGCAGTTGGATCGCTGTGAGTTCGAGGTCAGCCTGTTTTACAAAGCGAGTCTAGGACAGGCAAGGCTACAGAGAAACCCTGTCTCAAGAAACAAAGAAAAAAAAAGAGAGACCCACCCAATGGAGGTTTACACACACACCCCTCTCCCCAGAGATGGTTTCTGTGTAGCCTTGGCTGTCGTGGACTCTGGTAGACCAGGCTGGCCTTGAACTCTGCCTGTCTCTGCCTCAGAATGCTGGGTTTACAGGCTCGTGCCACGCCCCGGAGATGAGGTTGTTTTAAGTGTTTTTACATTGGTTTTAGGCATACAAACGTTCAACTAGTTTAGGAAATCAGTCTCCCTCCAGCTATAACACCCAACCCCTGTAAATACCTTTTCTAGGTAGATAATAATGTATCCATTGCCAGGTCTTTTGTATTTTTTCCAGACAGGGTTTTGCTGCAGCCTTGGTTGTCCTACCTCAAACTCATTGCCTATGCCTCCCCGAGTGTTGGGATAAAAGTGGTGCACCAGCATACCCAGCTCATTCCCAAATTTTGAGAAAGGTCAACTTTCCTGCTCTCCATCCACCTACTGCTCATTTACTCAACTCCCATGATTAATGAAGGATGAATAGAGAGAGGAAGTATTCGGGGATTCAGATTGCTGTGTTCAGACCATGCTAAAGGAATTTCACTAGTAGATGAATTAGGAGATCACATGTGCAAGGCTGGAAAGGTGTATTTAACAAGAGTATATGGATTCAAACCCCAGTGTCAGTTTTTGTTGGCTATGTGACCTTCTTCAGATTGCTTAGCCTCTCAGAATCATTACATAAAATGTACTACCTCAGAGCTCAGTAAATGCACACAAAGCACCCCAAACAGAACAAATGCTTAATACCATTTACCCATCCCATTTTCTCCTCTGGAGCACATGGAGATCCCCACCACCCACCACTGGAGAAATACGAAAAGTTCCTTAGTGAAATCGGATCTGGGTGCTTTTGGAGGTGAGGGGGTATGAGGTGGGTGGGAACTGAACACAAGGTCTTGTACATGTTAAGCACATGCTCTTCCACGGAGCTACACTCTAACCCTGAGCTGGGATCTTGAAGGATGGACAGGATTTAGATATTGGAAACTGATAACTGGAGAACTCAACAGACTAAATAAGGCACAAAGCACGGGATAAGCAAGAGCCAATGGAGTATAAAGTGGGTACAGTGGGAAGAAACAAAGGGGGTGGGGATGGACTGAGGGTAACAGGTTCATGGGAAAGGAAAAGGGACAGAGCAGGAACACACCACCAGGGGCAGGGCTGCCAGCCCCAGCCTACAACCTCAGCCTTTAGTTCCTAGGCCCCACCTTCTCTACCACTGGAAAAAGGGCAACATGGATGTGCTGTGTCAAGGGATTGCTTTGCAGGATGAGCCAAGCTTCTCTGCAATGGAAGGCACTTCTTTATTAGTTAAAAAAAAAAAAAAAAAAAAAAGCAAGCCCGACACAGCCTGATCTGGATCACAACAGAGTGGTACACACTTGGCTTCTAACACCAACACGGATTGTGGACCTGGTTTCCTACAGGTCTGCTTCCTCTTCTGCACCGGAAGGGGAGTGAACTACTTGAGTCTCTTCTTAGACAGTTTCTGGCATTTGACAAATCTTCTATACTACTCAGGCAAAAAGCTGTTCCCAGTTATAACAGACAAGTCTTGAGTGCTCTAAATCTAGGTTTTGTTTCAGGCATACTAATCTAGACTGCATCCCTTCCAAGAGGAAGCAGGCTTCCTGTTTCCTAAGATGGTCTACCTACTTCCTCCCAAACCTCAGCCTGTACGCCTGTGTTCCACGACTGTGATTTGGCGATTTCACATCACTGGAGCTGCCTGTGTTTTTGAGGCAGTATCAGTCATGTGAGGTGCAGCTATCCACAAAGGACTCTACTGAGATAACAATACGTTATTGGGTTCTAAATACTTTCTATACAGAGTTTAAACATGTTTAATATGTCAACAATGTGACCATATCATGAAGATCAAAAATCATGACTTGTAAAAGAATGATTGAAATAACTAAAGATATTTAATCTAGAGAAAAAAAATGACTTGGGAAAACACATGATAGCTACTGTTAAGTACTGAAAAGGGCACCACAGGGCAGAATTACTCCATTTCCTAACACCCATTAATAAAATTAGTAGAGGTATACTCTGACTTGATATAAAGGAAGATTTGTTTTGTTTTTACTTTTTGGTTTTATGAGATAGCCCAGACTGAACACAAATTTGTGATCCTCCTGCCTTGGCTTCCCAAGTGCTGAGATTACAGGTGTGCACCACTATACCCAGCTTCAAAAATTTTAGAAACATTGCTGTCTAGGAGTGTTCTAGTAGAGTCAAACGTCGGTGGTTGGGACTATGTCATAAGCAGAAGCAATAAGTGCTAGCTGCTGTCCTATTGGCAGGGAATTTATGGTGTTCCTCAGTTAAAGTCCAATAAGTTACTGTCATCCCCACTGGGCCTGTGTTGTTGGTTATTCTAAAGAGGAAGATTGGAAGGCAATAACATCAAATCCTGGAAATAGACAGGAGCCTTCATAAAGATATCCTTTCCGACTCTCCAAACACCCACTCACAAGTGGTCTCAAAAACACCCAGTACCTTTACTTAGCTTTACCTCCTTCACAATATGCTCAATATGAGCAATTTGACTCTCAAGCCTAGGTCAGACCTGAGTGTTTCTTGTGAGCCATGGTTTTAGGAATTGTTATGGAGGGGAGCCCCCCTACCTGCAGGGAGCTGTGACCATAGAAGTCTGTGGAAGGAGAGGGATTTAAGGAGTTCTGGGCAGGTAGGCCTAAAGATTTAGGCCTGGCACCATCACTGTCCAGGAAGGGCCCAGGTCCTATGCTCTGTGCATGGGAGCCATTTGTTCTTGGCAGACTTCAATCCAAGAGTTCTGGGTGGACCGGGCTAGGGATTGGGGAGAAGGCAATGGCTGGTTGGAGAGAAACCAGGCCCTTCAGTTGGAAAAGATGGTTGGAACATAGCATTGAAGTTGGCTCGGCTTTCAAGCTGTACACGGTGGGCCAATGGGGAGGTGAGTCCACGGACAAAATGGATCCGAACCAGCCCTGACTGCCCCCCAGATACCAGCCATCCATAGGAGTCCAGGTTTGGGCTGAAACGTACCTATGAAGAGACAAGAACCATGAAGAGCCTCAGGAGCTGTACCTTTGGGTGATTCCCTAGCTACATAAGCTTTAAAAATAGGTCACCACACCTTTAACCCCAGCACTTGGAGGGTAGAGGCAGGTGACCATCCTGGTCTACAAAGTGAGTTCCAGGACAGCCAGGACTACAAAGATAGTCCCTGTCTCAAGAACACCCAAACCAACCAATAAATAAAAGTCACAATCAGGAGGACTGGACCATGAGAGAGACAGTCAGTGCATGAGGTCTGTACCCTGACCCAGGAGGGGTTATCAGTGCTGCTTTCCCTCTAGCCACCCCTGCTGCCTTTTAATCCCTCATCTCACTGATGACAGGCAGAGTGGAGGATGGGAAACATGCAAGACAAGACTCTCACCTTGTGAATAGCTTCAAGTTGCAGCCTATCCAGGCAAAGCTGAGAATGCCCCTCGCCTTCCTGCATGCGCAACATCGGTTCTCTACGGAGTAGGTTGTGGAAGGAACTCTGGGGAATGGAAGTGGAATTCCTTAGGGTCCTCTGTTTTCTAAGGTTTCTATCTTTTCTAATGCCACAATGAATTGTAGCCACAACTTACCAGATCTGTGTCTTGAAAGAGCAAGTAGTGGTGGTTGATGGTTTCGGTGTAAGTTCTTGCTTTGGGAGGATTGGGAGTCTCAGAGGAAGTCGATGAGTAGTCCTGGTCTTCAGGGTTGTCCTGGTATGGTATCAAATCTGCTTTATATATAGGCTAGAGAGAAGATTGTAAGATTAGAGTTTATTTTTTTTACTTACAACTATGTACATTCACACATGCCAAGGGGAACATGTAGATAGAGGTCAAAGAACAGCTTAGGGGAGTCAATTCCCTCTTCCATCCCATGAGTCCTGGGGATTGAACTCAGCTCACAGGCTTGGCAGCTAGTGTCTTTATATGCCGAGCCATTTCTCAGCCAAGACTTTAAAATACTGAACACAAACGCAAAAAGGAAACTAGCTTACTGTGGCAAAGTCTCAAAAGCAGAAAGAATAAATAGGCACTGGGGCTAGTATGAGGGCTATGGATAAAGGCTCTGGCTGTTAAGCCTGATGACAGAGTTTAATCTCCAGGGTTTAAATGGTGGAGAGAGGGCTGGAGAGATGGCTCAGAGGTTAAGCACTGGCTGTTGTTCCAAAGGTCTTGGGTTCAATTCCCAGCAACCACAAGGTAGCTCATAACTATCTATTATAAAATCTGGTACCCTCTTCTGGCCTGCCGGCTTACAGGCAAGCAGAATACTGTATATATAATCAATCAATCAATCAATCAACGGTGGCAAGACAAAGAATTGACTCTTGAAAGTTGCCCTCTGGCCACACAGGAACCATGCACACCAACTCTCATATACACTTGAAATACGTGTAATAATGACAGTAACCACTTCTTAAAAAACGCTCAGTTCCAATGGAATAGAGAAGATTACACATAACTCCTTACCACAACAAGGACAGTAAGAGAGCTTGGAGACCAAGCACTAGTTTGCATTCTACCAAGAGTTGGTAAGGTAAAGATGATATGGATGCTCATATACTTACAAATCTCCTTTCTGCAGGCTTCTTGACATTGATTGGGTTTGATGCCATATCAGGTAAAATAGCTGCAATGAGCTCCCCAGATATATCTCCTGCAGCTACCGTCCCAAGCCAGTCTGAACCTGAAAGACTCTAATACGAAGAGACATATTTATTTCATCCATCTACTCATTCTTGTGATAATGACTATATAGTCTGAGGTTGAGGAGAAAGATAAAGACAAGTCACGTCCCTACTGACAGCTATCATATACCGGCTCCTCCTTGTGCCCTGACTGTGCCTTTGCTACTGTCTGCTCCTGACTACTACAGTGAGCAAATGAGCATTGCCCGCACACTGAAAGAAGAGGCTCACCCAGACGGTGCCTTTTCGTGGAGCAGTAAAGTAGGCCTTAAAACCAAGGTAACCAGCATCGATGTAATGAATTCCACAGAGCCCGTAACTAAAAGAGAGAGAGAGATAAAATAAGGCCTCCTTCTTCTCAGAGTTAAGTATGTTTTTTCCAGAATTCAGATTTCTCAGTCTCAGCCAACAAACTCAACCTTCCTTTCCCCACTATCTGACATGCTTTGTGCCCAAACCCAAACAGCCTGTCCCCAGAACTCATATCTTCATCTTGTCGTACGAGGCATAGCAGTTGTCTTGAGCCACTGTAACACCATTGTAGGGGAGCAGCCAGGAAAGCTCTGTACTCAAGAAGCGCTTGATACAGTTTATTGGTTCATAAGGTCGTCGAAGATCCCAGAATTTGATTTTCCGGTCACTCCCCGCAGAAACTAGGAAATGACTAAAAAGATGGGAGATCAGATCCAAGCCAGTCAGCCTGCTGCAGGCCTCCTTCCACACCGCCCCCACCTGCACCCCCACCCCTCTTATTCTGTACCTGTTAGCTTTGCACCACTGAATTGTACGAACAGCCTGGTCATGGGCTAGGAAACACTGGAAAGGGTAGAGCTTTAAGGAGCCATCAGAGAGGCATATCCGTTGGAGGGGTGAGTTAGTGGGAAGATTCCAGAAAACTACCATGCCTGCAATAGGGATAGAATATATAGGCATTAAAGCAGGTCTCAGCCTGTGAGTCCCACAGGCTTGGCAAACCTCTATCTCTAAAAGTACTTACATTATGATTCACAACAGTAGCAAAATAATTTGATGGTTTGGGGGGCGGGGTCACTACAACATGAGGAGCTGTCTTAAAGGGTCGAAGCACTAGGAAGGTTGAGAACTGCTGCACTAGAGGAAGGCTCTAGAGTCTGTGGTCTCATTTCTTTCTTTAGGATCCCAGAGTTTATCTCCTATTCTCAAATCCAAACTACAGCGAAAGAGTAGGGATGGTGATGACTGGCTGAGCTCCCCCTCCCAGCTCAAACATCCAACCTAGCAGCGACTAAAAAGGGACAGCTCAGTGCTGGACTTGCATTTGAAATGGTTTAAGACTGAGCCTATCTGATGGCTGCTAAATAAAGAGATTTTTAAAAAATTTAATTATGTGTATATGTGAGTGTCAAGTACCCATGGATGTCAGAAGAGAGCTTTGGATCTCCTTAGAGCAAGAATTGCAGGTGGCTGTGAGCTGCCTGGTGTGGGTGCTGAACTCAGGTCCTCTGCAATAGCAGTGCATGCTCTTAAGTGCTGAGTCAGCTCTTGGGCACATATCCCTGACATGGTGCCACATGTTTACAGTCTCAGCATTTGGGCTGAGTCAGGGACACACTGTGAAACCCTACCTCAACAAAACAAACAAAAGCCCTGTAGAATAGCAGATGTCAAACCATAGCCAGCAAGTCAGACACATACAGTACTGCCTGTTTTGTTTTGATAGTAGGGACTGAACTGCCTCTTGTATGCCAGGCAAGTGCTCACCCCCAGAGTCATATGCTCTCTTTCTTTTTTTTTGGGGGGGGGGTGATGGGGGAGTCTTTTTTGAGTCAGTTTCTCTGTGTAGCCTTGGCTGTCCTGGAACTTGCTGTGTAGAGCAGGCTGGCCTTGAACTCACTGAGATCCGCCTGCCTCTGCCTCCCAAGTGCTGGGATTAAAGGCCTGCGCCACCACCGCCCGGCTACGTCATATTCTTTTGAGACAGCATCTTAGTATGCAGCCTAGGTTGACCTCAAACTCACAGTATCCTCCTGCCTTTGCCTCCAATGTGTTGGGAATAGTTATAAGCCATACACTTGGCCTAGGCTGCCTGTTTTGGTAAAGCATACTGAAACAGTGTCACACTTACTCATTTATGCAATGTCTAGGGTTGATAACATATCCAAATTGCATAATTTAGGACCAGCAATTGCAAATTAGCTCACAAAACCTAAAATCATTACTACTGGCTCATTATATAAAATTTCTAATTCTGTTCTACAACATTAACAAAAGCAACAAAATGCAGAGGAAAAGACAACAAATGGACAAAAAAAACAACTTGGTTGACTAAAATTAGGCTGGCAAAGGAGCAGTACTCAAATGTAGTTTAGGTATCAAATGAAAATAAAATATAAAAAAACTGGGCGCAGGGCATGCCTATAATCCTAGCATTTGGCAGGCAGATTGCGAGGCCAGCCTGGTCTACAAAGGGAGTCCATGACAGCCCCGGTTACACAGAGAAACCCTGTCTTGAAAACAAAAAACAAAAAAATAAAAAAAGACTCCAAGCATGTGCCATTATGGCTAGTTTATTCAGAGCTGGGGGTTGTTCTCAGGGGCTTAGGACATACAAGGTAAGCACTCTATCAACTGACCTACATCCCAGCCCTACTTTTTTTTTTTTTTTTTTTTAAAGATTTGTTTATATATTATGTACACAGTGTTCTGCCTGCATGCCAGAAGAGGGCACCAGATCTCATTATAGATGGTTGTGAGGCACCATGTGAACCTTTGGAAGAGTAGCTAATGTTCTTAACCTCTGAGCCATCTCTCTAACCCCCAGCCCTACTCTTAATAATCTTCTGAGTGGGAAAAAAAATTACAGTGAATATTCTTTTCTTTGTGTAATTTTTACATTGCTTGCTTTTTTTTTTTCCTGCTTTTTGAGACAGGGTTTCTTTATGTTATCTTGGTCGTCCTAGACTTGCTTTGTAGACTAGGTTGGCCTCAAACCCACAACAACCCACCTGCCTCTGCCTTCTGAGTGTTGGGATCAAAGGTGTGTACCACCACACCTGGACATTGCTTGAATTCTTATATTTATTTTATGTGCATGAGAATTTTGTTTAGCTGTTTATTAGTACACTATACGCATGCCTAGTGCCCAGAGACCAGAAAAGGGTTTAAAGTCCCTATCATTGGAATTATATATGGTTGTAAGCTGCTAGGTAGGTGCTAGGAACCAAACCCAGGTCCTCTGCAAGAACAGCAATGCACCCACTACTGAGCCATCTCTCCAGCTCTGCTTGAATATTTTTAACTTTAATATAATGTCAGCCATAAGAGGAAACAATCCAAACCCAAGCATATATAAAAAGCTTAAAGACCAATTGGTCTTTGTTTTGTTTTTACCATTATAGTATCCAGCAGCCAGGTGGTGGTGGGGCCTGGTAGGCATCCAAGCCAGGCTAAGGCACTGACCACATTCAGAGGGGTCTGAAGCTTGCACAGACCCCACCTGAAGGGTTGCCAAACACTGTACCTGTAAGAAGACAAAAGGTAAATTAGGGTTAGCAGGTCCATACTGTTTGAAACAAGACTCTAATCAGTTTGTTGGCTTTTTTGTTTGTGTATATGAACGTGCATGCATAAGCCTCTTCACCACCGATGTCTGGTGCCTGTGAAGTCAGAGGCGTCAGATCTCCTGGAGTTATGGTTGATTGTGAGCCACAATGTAGGTGCTAGGAACCACACCTAGGTCCTCTGTAAATGCACAAAGTGCTCTTAAGCGCTGAGCCAGGGCCTCTCTTTATAGCCCTGGCTGCCTTGGAACTCACTCTGCCTCCTGAGTGCTGGGTTTAAGGTGTGTACCACCCACCACTTGGTTTCAAACCAGTTCTTAATCCAGAAAGGGGACACTTTTCAGCAGTGAATGACTCACTGCAGAATCCATAAAGCAAGGCTCCACTAAGATAATACTCACCTTGTAGATGGCAGGCTTCATAGCATCTGTGAGGGAAGAAAAGCAATAAACAGCTGATGCTCTGGATGCAGAGGGCCTTGTTTTGGTAATCGGGATCTCATGCCCGGCCAATGAGCTTTCTTCATCCTTCCTCTCAACATCAAACCTCTGACCTATCTCCAGCTGCCCAGCCCCATCTCCTGCCCCTTCTTCCCCAACACTAGCTTTCCTCTATGAGAACTGCTACTCCTTCACCTTCCTGTTTCTAGAACTCTACTTATTTGCTTGGAACTTTTTTTTGCATTATGCACTTGCTCTTTTCTTACTGACCGGCTCCTGCATTACTATATAAATGAGCCCTACTGTCTCCTCTAAAAGGGTTAAACACATAAAGCCAGGTGTAGTAATCTCAGAACATGGGAGGTAGGAGGAGGAAAGGAAGTTCAAAGTCATCCTCAGGTACATGGCAAGTTCACAACAGCCTGGGCTACTACATAAGTCTCAGCCTCAAAAAACAAAACAAAACAAAAATAAAACCCCAAACACATAAAACTTCCCTTTGGCCCTTATTTATGCCAGTCACCCCCCTTATTTATTTGTCTCTCTTTTTTTTCTTTTCTTTTTTCCCCCAGATTGTCTCCTTTTATATCCACACTTTTTCTTTTTTCTTTATTATTGTTTTGAGACAGGGCCTCTACATAGCTCTGGCTGTCCTGAACTCAGAGATCCATTTGCTTGCCTTCCAAGTGCCCTGCTATATCCAAACTTTCTAAAAAAATTATCTATGAGGCATGTCTAATCTCCAGGCCACATGCAGCTAAAAATAGCTAAGAATGTGGCTCAATGCGTAATTCAACTGTGAAGTTGTGGGAATTAACTCTGCAGATCTCACAGCACAATGTCCAAGGCTGGACACGCCTGAGTTCCTATGTCCCTTCAACTATTCCTCCACAAGAGCACCACACACAAAACTTCCCAGGGCCTAACCCCAGGCGCCACCTTCTAAAGTACTCAGTACTGCTGCGGTAAAAAACAGGACCCAGCAGGACGTGGTGGCACACGCCTTTAACCCCAGCACTCGGGAGGCAGAGGCAGGTGGATCACCCTGAGTTCAAAGCTAGCCTGGTTTACAAAGTGAGTTCCAGAACAGCCAAGGCTACACAGAGAAACCCTGTTTCAAAGGGGGTGGAGGTAGGTGGGAAGAAAGAAAAAAAAAAAGAAAAAGGGGAAAGAAAAAGACACTGTATAGACGAGGACCTACAACTCAAGGAGCCCTGAGATCAGCATTGGGAAAAAAATGGAGGAGAGAGGAAGAGAGTCCCATCTGTCAGCCTCAACCCTTAACAAGTCAACTCTTTTTTGTTTTTTGTTTTTTGTTTTTTTGTTGTTTTTTGAGACAGGGTTTCTCTGTGTAGCCTTGACTATCCTGGACTCGCTTTGTAGACCAGGCTGGCCTTGAACTCACATCGATCCGCCTGCCCCTGCCTCCTGAGTGCTGGGATTAAGGGAGTGCACCACCACAGCCCAGCTAACAAGTCAACTCTTTTTTTTTTTTTGGTTTTTCGAGACAGGGTTTCTTTGTGTAGCCTTGGCCATCCTGGACTCACTTTGTAGACCAGGCTGGCCTCGAACTCACATTGATCTGCCTGCCTCTGCCTCCCAAGTGCTGGGATTAAAGGCGCGCGCCACCACGCCCGGCGTACAAGTCAACTCTTTACACAGTCATGGACATAGAATATGGAAGAGGGAGAGGTGACTGGTAAAATGCTAATGGGTGCAGTTAGTCTGTGAAAGAGAAGAATTCAAGCTCAAGAATGAACAACAAAGTCATAGTGCTGTCATAAAAGCTTGCGTGCCATGCTTTTACGCTAGAGGCTGTACTTAGAGGAGGTCACAGGAGGCAGACAGGCCTGAGGGCTCCGGCTACCACCACTGCAGCTCTGCTACTTGCCTGGGGGCTGCTGAGCCAGGAGGGCCTCAGGATGCGGGAGACTGAACAGCAGCACCTTCCCATCCGAGCAGGCCAGAGCCAAGAGACCCAGCCGGGGCAGGAGAGGAGCCTGGAGGGTGAGAGCAGATCTGTGCTGAGGCTTGCTGCTTTCAGGTGCCTCTCAGAAAACCCGAGGCTCTGGTCCCTTAAAACATGACATGGGATTGCTGGAAAAACCCACTCACCGAACTCTAACCTTCCTTCCTCCAACCCTAAGTACTCCCAGGGCTAGCCCAGTCAACTACAAGTACCTTCCGTAGGGTTTCTGGATGTTCCCATGCCCCACTGGGGCAGAACTTGAGGTCCCAGATACAGCCACTGTCACAAGCAATCCCATAGACAAAATGGGCCCTATTGCCAGGACTGGAGAAAGAAAGACGGGCAGACAGTAGGTAGGAAGAGTCTAGGGCCAATGGAGCTCCACTTCCTTGTCTTGTCTCAGCCCAATGCAGCCCCTTCCCAGCCTTGTTTCTCCCTCACCCACCTGCCTGTGGCAGTGTCCCAGCCCCACCTCACCAGCTTTCTTGCTGCAATGTCCCAAGGCCCCAGAGCTGCAGCAGCCCAGGGCCCGCGTGAAGCTGGCTCAGTGGGTGTGTCTCATTCATGTCAGGGCTGGAGAAAAGGGCCACATACTGTGAGGCTGCTGACCCTTCAGGCACTGGGCACCAGTCCAGAGCCCAGAGCGGTCCTCCTGTGAAGAAGGACACATCCCAGCGCTCTGGATGTGCTGTGATCGAACTAAACCTGGAGAAAAGTCAGAGAAACAGAGATGTTAGGACAAATGGAGAGTTCACTGGAACAAGTCTGTCCAGCTTAGGCAAGGGTCTGAAAAGCAGACAGTCTACGGTTGGAGCAGGACTCTGCTTTGAGTCACACCTCCCAGCTTCTCTCTGAGAACTGCAACTCATCTTCAAAGAGGAGAGGCTGTTTGTTCATGCTAAATGCATGTCATCTAGTGAACTGGCCTGCCCAAGTCTCCCAAGCTTGCCTGGGCCCAGCTTGCAGAGAAATCCTGGCCTGAGATAGCTGGGACCCTATCCTCAGAACCAACCAGGATCAGCACTCAGGAGAGGACAGGGCTGACTGCTATCCCTTGCAACAACAGTCTTGCCTACTTCTCTCTTCCAGAATCAGAAGAAAGGCCAAGCTGCTGGCTCTTACCTGTTTATTCGGTAGATTGTGCCGTCCTCGGGGATCCCTTCCCGTTGTACAGAAAACAGGGGAGACTTCTCCTCCTGGGGCAGGTAGGGAGCTGCTTCTCTGTGGGAAGCAAAAACTTTAGCTTGAACTGAGAAAGAAGAATTTCGCCATCACAGAATTCCCACTATATAACCTAGACTCCTTTGTCACTTGTCTGTCATCTCCTTCAAGGCTTTGTTGATGCTTAATTCTGCCAACCTGACAGGACCTAACCCCCCCCCCCCCCCAAGCCTATGAGCGCACCAGGGAAGGATTATTTAGATTAGGCTGGCCTCGGGGTATGTTTGTGAGCAGTTCTCTTAACTAGTTTAACTGAAATGGGACAATTCACCCTAAATGTGGCCAACGCCATCCCATGAGCGTGGGTCCTGGACTACAGACAGTGACAGCTGGCTGAGCACAAGCATCCACTGTTCTCTCCTCCCAGATGCCAGGACTTCCCCACCATGAGGGACTGCAGCTTCGAACTGTGAGCCCAAAGAAATGCTATCTCCTTTAACTTGCTTTTGTCAGGGTATTTAAAAAAAAAATTGTTTTTTTTTTTTTTTTTAAATCTCAGCAATAGAAAAGCAATATAGTTTCAGATGCCAGTTCAACTTACAGTTCAGATAACAATTGCCACTTCCAGGCTACTGGAATCCACTCAGCAAACTCCCAGAATGAATGCTGTTGTTCTCGGCTAGAGGGTCAAAAGCACCATCATTGGAAAAGGACAGAGACTACAACAGCGCTCTCTAAGACCATTCTCTCTGACGGCAGGAATCATCTGCGGGTTAGAAGTAGCTACCAGCACTTAAAATGTGCTCAAGAATTAAGAGCCCAGGAGATCTTTCCCTTTTAACAGTGTCTTAGTAATGAACGCCACCACAATGTTCCACACACAAGCAAGGGCTTCTCTTTCTAGATGGTCCTTATCCCCCCCTCCAGCCCCCTACCCTCAGGCCTGTCCCCAAATCTCACAGGTCCTTGGTGAGGTGGAGGCACTTCCAAACAGGAGCCATGATGTAATTGGGTAAGCCATTGGGAGCCATACCCCGGCAGTGTGGTTTCTGTTTCTAAGGACCAAATTAAAAAAAAATATAAAGAAAAGAACATTCTAGGTTGGAGAAAGTCCCAGAAGATAGCTTTCTTTCTCAGGTTTTTAACATTCTTTGGCATTACATATCCTCCTGACTGCCCTACCAGCATCTCATAGATTTGAGCTCCAATTACTCTATCAAAGCACGATCTGTTCAACTTCCTCCAGCCTCCAAGCCATCTGGACTCTCATGCTTCCTCAAACTCCTGCCCTGTGGGACAGTACTGTACTCCTCCCCCATCCAGCACTCCTTCATAGGCTGTCCCTCCTTTGATAGGGCAGGTCAAGCAGAGTACTCTATATACAGTCTGCCCAGGGATGACTTCCACCTTTAAGCCCAGTTATAAAGCTTACTTCATTATAAACTTGGCTCAGTCACAACTTTTCTACAAGCTACAGGTCTACAGAGCCATATTAAGGACTAAGGCAAGAAGAAAAATCAGAAATCAAACGAATTAAAAAGTAAATAGTCTGAGCATGATGGCACAAGCCTTTAAATCCCACTACTTGGGAGGCAAAGGCAGGTGAACGTCTGTGAATTCCAGGACAGCCTGGTCTACAGAGGGAGTTCTAGAGGGCTGGAGAGATGGTTCAGTGGTTAAGAGCACTCAATGACTTCTCTTCCAGAGAACCCAGGTTCAATTCCCAGCACCCACATGATGGCTCACAACTGTCTATTACTCTTATACCAGGGGACCTGACTCCCTATAGACATACATGCTAACAAACACCAATGTACATAAAAATAAAATAAACAAATTATATATAAACACACACACAAACATATATAACCCAACACCACCACCAAAACCCCCAAACAAAGTGAGTTCCAGGCCAGCCGGGCTGTTAAATAGAGAAACCCTGTCTCGAAAAACCAACACCCGGGCTGGGCGTGGTGGTGCACGCCTTTTTATCCCTGCACTCTGGAGGCAGAGGCAGGCAGATCGATGTGAGTTCGAGGCCAGTCTGGTCCACAGAGCTAGTCCAGGACAGCTAGGACTATATAAAGAAACCCTGTCTCGAAAAACCAAAAAAACCAAAACCAAAACCAAAACCAAAAAAAAAAAGAAAAAGCAAACACCAAAGGAGCGGGGAGCCCAAGTATGGGAGCTCATGTTTCTAACCCCAGAATTTGGGTTAAAAAAAAAGAGAGAGAGAGAGAGAGAAAAGAGAGAGAGAGAGAGAGACAGACAGACACCCAACAGGGGGTAAAAATACAGTGGAGAATGGGGTAAGGGTGACCTTCAAGGTTTACCTGTAGCCTCCATACCTTAGCACACACGGAAACGTGTGTACATACACATATGGGCACTCTTGTGTACCTACCCAATAAAGTTCCTGTCTAAGCTGGGTGCAGTGGTGCACATCTGTAGTGCTAGTACTAAGAACACTGAGGGAGGAGAATTGAGTTTGAGACCAATCTGAACTAAACGGAGTTAAAGGACAGCTTGAGGTACAACAGGAACATGTCTCAAAAAGTTCCTGCTTTAAGTTTTTTAGGGCTGGCAAGATGGCTCAGCAGGCTAAGTGCTTGCTGCCAAGTTTGATAACCTGCTTTAAGTCCCTAGGCACCACAGTGGTGCAAAGAAATTATTCCTCCACACTTACTTTGTAGCATGCAAGTTCCCACACACTTTCTGGATTATATCCTGTGTGTGTGTGTGTGTGTGTGTGTGTGTGTGTGTGTGTGTGTGTACGTACACATACTTTTAAAATATTCTGAATTTGTTGTGTTAATTTTTATTATAAAATGTAAAACTGGGGGCTGGAGAGATGGCTCAGAGGTTAAGGGCACAAGGGCACGAACTGCTCCTTCAGAGGTCCTGAGTTCAATTCCCAGCAACCACATGGTGGCTCACAACCACCTATAATGTGATCTGATGCCCTCTTCTGGTGTGCAAGTGTACGTGTAGCCAAAGCACTGTATACATAAGAAATAAATAAATCTTAAAAAAGGAAAAAAAAAAAAAAAAAAAAAAAAAAAAAAAAACAAAACCTGATTTCAAAGAATCACTTATCCTGACTACTGGGGGTTTCAGTGTTCCCTTAAGTATGCACTCAGGCAAGCGAGGCAAGAGTCATGTCATGTCATGGAGACCAATTAAACTCCACCTATCACAAAGGCATGCTGCCACCACACAGCTGGAGCCTCATAGGGTACTCCCCTTTCTTCATCTCCCCAATCTTGTTCATTCTTTTCTCTTCCTCATCCGTCCTTACCTCTGTTTCCTTCACTGGGTGATCCAGGACTCTGCAACCTTTCATCTGGATAACAGAAAGCTGTGTTCTGAATGTCAACTGCAGCTTGTCCTAGTTCCTAACCATGCTACTTTTTTACTTACAAAGACTCTGCAGCTTTAGGTGGGAATGTTAAACAGTTTTGGAAAGTGTCAGGCCTTGTGGCCCAGGCTGATACTGTTAACTGCTCAAGGGGCAGAAAGATGCAAACTCAAGGTCTGCCTGGGCTGCAGGATGAGCTTAGGGTCACCCTGAGAAACTTAGTGAAACCATGTCTCAAAATTTAAAATAGAAAAGTGAAAGATGCAAAAAATAAATAAATAAACAAACAAATAAATAAATAGGAGAGTTGTGCTCAGCAAGAGCACTTGCCTAGTATGCACAAGCCTTGGGGTTCAACCACAAAAGAAGAAAGTTCTAGATATGGATACAATAGTATAGATACTTTTAAAGCCACAGAATCCCACATTTTAAAATGTTATGTTTATGTTATGTATACTTATCCTCTCAAAAACAAACAAGAGCAGCATGTGCTGGCACCTACCAATGTAAGTCCTTTTATCCTCTCTATCAGTGTCCCTACATCATCCCAGACCCTGATCTCCCGCTACAACCACCTTCTGGAGAAACACTGCCCTGGAAACCTGTACTTGCCCATCAAGGCCCAGCTCAAGTGTCATTCCTCTGTGAAACCTGAGCAGTCAGTTCCCCTCCCCCACGTCTAAGTCACTCTGTAGCATTCAGTAGACTGAGAACTGTGTGAGAGACAGGATCCTTGTTCATACGTGTCTTCTCATTCCAGAGTGAGTCATCTTATTCCCTATGTCCTTCCTGTATAAGCTCTCCAACACCTTACATGTTTGAAGTGCTGGCTAACCACAAAGTCATCCTCTTGGGTACTTGGATGCTCCCTAACATTCCCATTTTCCCATCATTCTGTTGTTGTTGATTCACATTACCCCTGCAGCGGGTCCTCGTGGGGTGCTTCGGGGTGCAACAGGCTCAGGATCAGATGAGTTCTCACTTGGGGCCTCACTTTCTTCTTCATCTTCACCCTCGACCTGAAGAATAAAGTCTTCATCCCGAGCGCTTCCATCCTCTTCACCCTGAGAGGCTGCTTGCCGGATCTTCTTGGGTTTGGTGGGGCTGCTCACCTTGGGGCTCTTAGGACCAGACAGCGGAGCAGGTAGGGCTGTTGAGAGTTCTTCAGCCAGTTCCTGAAGGTACAGAAGTGCCCTGTGGGACAGGGTGGAGTCAGAGCCATCCTCACAAACAGTTAACAGAAGCCACATTTCTAAGCTTTATTTTTATTTTATTGATCTCAGTAATATTGTGAAGCAGCCACCAGTTTCCCCTTCCCTCCAATAGATGCAGAAACAGAAATCTAGGAAAATTAAGTTACTTGGCATAGTTAAGCCAGATACCAAGGAATATGAATCTAAGTTTTCTACTCTAGGCCAATGCACTCTTTACTCTACCACACAGAACATAAGGGCAAGGGAAAGGAGGAAAGGCACATAATAAACACTGAAATATATTGAGCGGTAAAAGCAATGAAGACCTGGGGGAAGTCTGTGAAAAATGTGATGGAGAGCCAGGTGTGCTGGCACACGCCTGCAATCCCAGCACTCGGGAGGCTGAGGTGGGAGGATCGCAAGCTCGAGGCCAACCTGGGTTAGGCAGCGACACCCTGTCTCAAAACAAAAACAAAACAAACAAAAAATGTGATGGAGTACGAGGTACAGAAAGAAATCACTTAGATACAAAAAGTTAGCAACACATACCACAAAAGTGGCTCTTAAGAGCCAAAGGGTTGCCCCCACCCAGAACCCAGACACCATCCCTACTTACCTGATACCTCACCAGTCTTCCCATCTCTCCAACATCTGCCCCACCCCCCCTCTCCGCCACCTCCCCTCCACCAGGCTGTGTCCCACAATCCTTACACTTGGGCAGCCCTTCGGCGGGGTCGTTCCCCAGAAGGGGTCTCAAAGTCCTCTGGGGGCCTCTTTGGATGTGGAGACTCTGGCTGATCTAGGCCTTTGGACAACTTCAATAGTAGCAGGTCTCCCTTGGACTTTTGACTCCGTTTCTTAGGCATGGGGGTGGACAGAGGGTTGGACTGATCTAAGAGACCAGGAACCAGAGGGGTGGATGGAGGTTTACGTTGCTGAGGCCTTTTAGGGCCTCTTGGTGTCCTACCACCTCTCTTCCCGGAAGGCTTTGTCGCCCTAGGGTTTGAGACCTTTGACATCTCTGAAGAAAGATCTGTAGAGAAGAACATGGCGTGTGAGGTGGGATCTTGGAGCACAGCGCACTGCACCCTAGTTTTAAGAGCCTATGAGCTCACGATGGTCTTTCTTTCACTAAGCTAAGCATGGGAAGACAACAAGAGTGAGGCAAGGCACATACCTTGCTGTTCCAACCTGGCGAGGCTTTCCTGCTCTGGAGGAAGCCTCCTCTTGTCAGAAGAATCTTCAAATCCAGGCAAAGGAGTGGGAAGCGACATCTCGAGGGAAGCCTCCACACCGGATGCTTCTGAGGAGGCCTTGACATCCAGCTGCTTTAGCTCTTCTTGTCCAGGAGAGTCTACCACAATCATGTTCCCCACGGGGTCGGCCTCCCCCAGGGCAACATAGCCGACCCCGCAGGTATCCATCAGCACCCCCCAAAATGGCTTCCCTGCATACAGAGATACAGCTGTGAGTGGAGCACAGGAGCTATCTGTAGAGGCTCAGATTTTCCTCTTTTCCCCTTCATCCCACAACCAGAAGCCCAAGCATCCTGACCGTTCATTCATTCATTCACTAACTCCTGGAGTGGCAAGACAGCTTAGTAGGTTAGGATGCTTGCTGCCAAGCCTGGTGACTTGAGTCCAACCTCCTTCATCCACATGGCATGTGTAAGAGGTCAACCAACCTCTACAAGCTATAGTCTGACCTCCAGCCACATGCTCACATGTGTGCCCCCTCAAAAAACAAATACATGTGCGCGCACACGCACACACACACATACACACACACACAGTATTGTGTGGAGCACTGTTCTAGGAACTAGAAAGTGACAATTAAGACAAACAAGGAGCTGGGCATGGTAGTGTACACCTATAATCCCAGCTCCTGGGAAGCTGAGGCAGGAGAGATCCTCTGAGTTTGAAATCAGCCTGGGCTACACACACACCCGTTTCAGAAACAAAACAGAAACCAGGCAGGCTACTTCTTGAGGTTTACGCTCTCATGCAGCAGACAATAAACAGTAAGTGAACAGATAACAATAAACTATCACTAACTGCTTACTATATGCCAAATAATGCAACACTTTATGAATGTTACTTAAACCTCATGTATTTTATAAGGATATGGAAGCAAATATACAAGTAAATTCTCACTAAAAAATAATAAAATAAATCATATTTAGATCTCCTACCACAGTGGAAAGGAGACAAAAAGTATGCACCTCTAGGGAAGAATTGGAACTTCCTAAACAGGGGCCAAGCAGGGGCAAAGGTGCAGTGAAGTCCCAACAACTATGGAAAATGAAGCAAAAGCTTAACTTGAGCCCAGGACTTTGGGGCCAGCTTGGGGTATAACACAACAAGACTCTAACTATTAAATACGAAAGAGGTGCCAGACACTAGGAAACTTAGAGCAGGCTGAAGTAGGACACCTAGCGGTGACATCATGCCTCTGACGGTCAGTAAAGGAACAGATCTCCTAAGAGGTAGGTGGGGTAGTGCACTTTGAAATCCCACCACTTGGGGTGGCAGGAGTTCAAGACTAGGCTAGGTTACATCAGATCAAGAACAACAAACAAACCAAAACCAAAAAGAGTAAGAGGCTTTTGTAACCTAGCCATCAATGTGACATTTGAATTGGGGATAGTGGATGCCTGAGCTATCACTTTAAGAGAACGTTTTTATACGAAATAATGGGCTAACGTATTCTGAATTTTTATGAACCAGAAACATCAGATATACAAGCACAGACCAAGGAGATTGGCAGAAGCCAAACACTGACCAATACCCAAACACCTAAGCAGATGCAACCCTGTAACGGTTCAGTTCTGGGTCAGGGCAACCTATTTGACTTTGACAAAGGAAAAGAAAAATAGTTCAAATTCCAGGAGGGAAGCCTCCATAGGTTGAGACATAACTAAAAGATAAAGAATTCACCAGCCTCAGTGGGAAAATGTGCTCATATAAATACTAAAAGAAATATGTAAGTCAAAGTGCCAGCTATCTTCTGATCAGTAGCTAGAGTTAGATTATAAACGACAGCAGTTAAAGCCTCTAACTCAACCTGAGGAGGGTACAGCGTAACTTCGTATGCTAAAGATACTGCATATGATGTCACTGTTCTTTGGTTAAAAAAAAACCTATATCACATTCACAACCAATAATAAGCCCAAAAGGATCCAGTGTGAGTGAGACCAATGCGCAGACAGGACAGGAAGAAAAAAAAAGTTGAAAAGTACCTTTCAAAAGAACTATTCCAGAAAACAGAAGAAAATTTTCAGCAAACACAAAAACTACAGGATCTAGGGAACAAGAGAAAACAACGGCAAGGAGGTTAAGTAAACTGGAGTCGCAGGGAGAGGAATCAAGTAAAAAACAAAAATCTTAAAAACGAGGGAAAGAGTGATAAAAATGACATAAATAGCCAGGCGTGGTGGAGCACACCTGTAATCCCAGCACTCGAGAGGCAGAGGCAGGCAGATCTCTGTGAGTTCGAGGCCAGCCTGGTCTACAAAGTGAGTCCAGGACAGGCAGGGCTACACAGAGAAACCCTGTCTCGAAAAAACCAAACAAACAAACAACATAAATGGAAAAAGAGAAGATGAGAAGCTAACAATTAGTAATTTATGGGCTTTGCTGGTTTTTTGCTTTATTTTGTTTTAGACAAGTTCAAACTGGCTTTGACCTGACAAAAATGGCCTGCTTCTGCTGGGATTAAAAGTGTGCTCCTTCATCCCTGGTTTAAACTTGGGAGGTGTTGTGAGGAGATCAGGAGTTCAAGACCAGTCTGGGAAACTAAGACACCCTGCCTCACAAATAAAGAAGAAATGAGAATAAAATAAAATAAAATAAAAAGTAAGAAGGCTGGAGAGATAGCTCAGTGTTAAAGAAAACAAACAAACAACAAGAGAGCAAAACTTCAAAAATTTTGAAGAGAATGGGGCTGGTAGCACATGCCTTTAATTGTTGTGAGTTCAAGGCCAGCTTGGTCTACATCAGTATTTCTAGACAAGCCAGGGCTACATAATTAAGACCCTGTTTTAAACCTTAGGGAGGCAGAGACAGGCAGATCTCTGTGAGTTTGAGGCCAGCCTAGTCTACAAGAGTGAGTCCAGGACAACCATGGCTACCAGAGAAATCCTGTCTCAAAAGAGGAAAAAAAAAAAAAAAAGAATTTGTTTTAAACAAAACAAAAAATGTAATAGAGAGATTGCAGCACACCTGTGATACCAGCAGTGGAAGGTATCAAAGGCAGGAGGATGGAGACTTCCAGGCCAGGATAAAGCCTCTTCTCAAATACTAACACAAGTTAGTTCTCAATTTATGGGCCAAAAGGCTTACTGGGCTTCTGGAGATGGCTCAGCAGTTAGGAGCACTTGCTGCTCTTGCAGAGGACTTGGGTTTGGTTCCCAGCACCCATGAGGTAGCTGACAACCAACCATAGCTCTAAGTCCAAAGGATCTGATGCCTTCTAAGCTCTGAGGGTACCAGGCATACAAGTGGTACACATAAATACATGCAGGCAAAGCACCCATAAACATTAAATAAGTGGCTTATTGTGCATAAAAGGAAGTAAAAAAATCAATAATTACAAAACAAATCCGAGTGAAAACATTAAACTTCAAAAGGGACCATCTACATGCATCTTGGCACTTTTGGCAGACATCTCTTACAGAGCAAAAGCCATCAGGCCTGTTTCAAAGTTCCCAAAAATACTGAAGTCAGAAAATAACCAATTACAGGCTTGAGGAAAATGTCTTCGCTAAGCTGATATCATTTATGTAAAAGTAACAATCAGCATGACATCCTGGATATGCAAGTTTGAGAATTTTTTTCTTTTCTATGAGCTAGAGAAATGATTCAGGGGGAAAGCACTTGCTTATCATTTCCCAAAGCCATGGGTCCAATCCCCACAACAGGAAGGAAGGAAGGAAGGAAGGGAGGGAGGAAGGACTTCCTAATAGAGAAGCTGTGATATCAAAAGACTGCTGGCATTTACGACAGTGAAACTTAAATCAAGATTAAGGAACTATGGTAACTATAGCTATGAAACAGATTCTAACTTCAAATTTTGAAGGTTTCAGTTGGCCACGATGGTGAATTCTTATAATCTCAGCCCGTGGGCGCTAAAGTAAAAGGATCTGGAGATCTAGACCAACCTGGAATAAAAATCTGTCTAAACGAAGGGTCCTGCTGAGCCAGGCATGGCGTCACACACCTTTAGTCCCAGCACTCAGGAGGCAGAGGCAGAGGCAGGCTGATCTCTGAGTTCGAGGCCAGCCTTGTCTACAGAGTGAGGCCAGAACAGCCAAGGCTACACAGAGAAACTCTGTCTCAAAAAATCTTTACAAAAAAAGAGAGAAAAGGGTCTTGCATAATAAATAACAACAAAACAATATGTGACTGTAGTGACCCAAGACTAACTCTACCTTCTTTTGAAAGTTTATAATATCTTTCCCATCTGGGCTGGGAGTGGGTGGGGTGGCGGCCCACGCTTTTAATCCTATCACTTGGCAGGCAGAGGCAGGTGGATCTCTGTGAGTTCAAGGCCAGCCTGGTCTACTAAGTGAGTCCAGGACAGCCAAGGCTACACAGAGAAATCTTGTGTGTGTGTGTGTGGGGGGGGGGGACCTCTTGCCCATCCAGTTTATTACAGTAGTCAAACTTGATGCATGAATTGACATATACTTTTCACTGAGTGACTCAACATAGATACATAAATAAAATTTAAAAAGTGGCCGGGCATGATAGTACATGCCTTTAATCCCAGCACTTGGGAGGCAGCACGCAGATCACTGTGAGTTCAAGGCCAGCCTGGTCTACAAAGCAACTCCAGGACAGCCAAAGCTACATAGAGAAACCTTGTCTCAAAAAAAAAAAAAAAAAAAAAAGAAAAAAGAAAAAAGAAAAAAATTCCCTTTAAAGATTCACTTCTTGAGGCTGGCAAATTGGCTCACACCTGTCACACTAACACTCAGGGAGGGAGTGGCAGGCATATCTCTGTGAGTTCGAGGTCAGCATGGTCTACAAAAACGTACAAGACAGCCAAGGCTACACTTGTCTTCAGACAAAACAAAAAACAAACAAACAAAAAAGATTCACTTCTTATAAAAGGCAGTGGCAGTGAGTGGTGTAATTTCTATTTAGAGTTTTACAATACAAACTTTGGACAGATAGTAAAGGAAGAAATGCTTGAGAAATTATAATTTGAGTTTTTACATCCCAAACTGTCTGATTGCCTTGCTGCTTCAGGCTGCAAACCTAACCTACTCTGGCAAAAGAGAAACAATTAGATGATTATACTACGTCCTAAACTCACTTCACACACACGAGTTTAATACACCGTTTTCCAAAGTATTCTTTTTTTTCTTTTTTGGTTTTTCAAGACACGGTTTCTCTGTGTAGCCTAGGCTGTCCTAGACTCGCTTTGTAGACCAGGCTGGCCTCGAACTCAAGGCAACCCGCTTGCCTCTGCCTCCAGAATGCTGGGATTAAAGGTGTGCACCACCACACCCGGCGCCTTCCAAAGTATGTTTATCATGCAACTGTTGACATAATCAGATAATTTACCTAGCACAAAATCGAACATTTTTGTTTGCACAGAAACCTGCAACTCACGCTTTCATTTTATACTGCTAGATATTAAAAGAGTGTAAGCTTGAAAAGTAGAACAACTTAAAACTATTAGAAAACCGTCACTACAGTTGATAATGCTAAAAGGTAACGACCGCAAAAGATTTAAATTTATGTAACAATATATCCCCAAGGGCAAACATATCTGGTTATATCCTAAACCTCTCCAGCAAAGTGAATTACCTCCTGTGGGGGTATTGCCCAGCAGACGGCCAACTTGCCGCGGGATAAAAGGACCAGACAAGGAAACGTAACTGGCCCTTAGCTGCGCCAATGGGGTTGCAGCGCGCGGGGCACAACCCCCGGGGTTAGAGCCTCTTGGAGGAAAAGGCTGGGACACACTAAGAGGGGAAATGAGCACAATAGGGACTGATTGCAACCAGTCTAGACACCACCATCTGCCATCCTAGCCGTGGGGGCAGCTTTCGCCACTTGCCTGAGCAGGAGGCGAGCCCTGATTTCGCTAAGACTGCGGACAACAGCAGGTACACCGAGTCCAAGGGTCCAACGTAACTAGTCCAACGTAAGCAGCGCGGAAGCCTGAACCAAGGTTACCGCGCTACATACACCGCGTGGGGGAAGAGGGAAAGACAGGCTGGCAGAGATGGGGGATGCTCAGAGCCCACAGTGGAGACGGAGGTGAGAGCTCGACGGTTTCCGGGAGAAGCGCAAAGGCTAGGAGGCGCGCTGCTTTGCGCGGGGGTAAGAGAGGAACCGGGAATCGGTTCCCAATGCCTTAGCGCTACGGCGAAAGAAGGGGAGGAGTAATTCTGGGTCCCCCGCACACCCCGTTGCGGTACACTCACCCGCGCCAAAGTCCTTCCGGAAGTCCAAGTTCGAAGATGGCGCCGCCTGTCGGGTCGCGGTTTTATGACGAAATCTTGATCGGCTCTTCCTTGCCCCGCCCCCAGGACAAGGTAAATGCAAGCTTGGTAGGGAATGTGTTCCCTGCCGAGCTTTCTATTAGACTCTGTGTTCCATAATGCAGCGCGGCGCGGCGCTGAGCCCTCCGACGCCTGCGAGCAGGAGCGCGGCTTCCGCGGCCCGGGGACACTGCAGGGCCTCATGGGAATTTCAGTGACCGGAAGGGGAGGTCGGCGCCTGCGCGGCACCGTGGCTTTCCCCAGAGGCCTTGCCGAAAAGCTTTTGAGGACGAGCTTTCCGACCTGCCTTCCCACCCGGGTTGCTGGCCTTGTGGCGGCCACACTGATTAGTAGGGCTTCTCTTATGGTCCAGCCCTCGTAGGCCAGGCTGTCCTTGAACTCACAGAGACCCGCCTACCTCCCGAGTGCTGGGGCTAAAGGCGTGTGCCAACACTCCGGGCTTTCCTTCTTTTTTGTGGGGGGGGGGGGGGTATGGGGGGGGGCGGGGGTCCGGGACTCTTAGCTGCAACCAGACTTGGCGGACTAGGAGAAAAACCCTCATCGCCGGCTGCCAGAGATCTAATGACTTTCTGTTGCAAGCGAATGAACCAAGACAGGAAGAAAATAAAAGATTGGGAAGAGGCCAAGGAAAAGAAGTGGGGAGGAGGTGGAGGGATGGCGGGCGGGAGGAGGGCCGGGTGCGTAGCCTGGCGGGGTAGACTGCAATTCTAAAGAGTGCCAGGCCTCTCACCATCCCCTCACTGGGAGGTGGCCTACGAAGGAGGAAACTAGTACAGCAAGTTTGCCTGAGCCATTTAAAACCGTATAAATTTAACAAGTCTGCCCTTCCCCAGACGGGGCGTGAATAAAATGAACAGGAAGAGATGGAATAAGTAAGCTTTTCCCTTTCCAAATAGTCTTGTCGGTTACTATTCTGCTTGTATACTAGTTCCCTTTGTTAAACATTTGGGGAAGTGTAGAAGTCGGACATAATGGTGCACAGCACTGGGCAGATGGAGGCAAGAGGATCAGCAGTTCAAAGTCATCCTTGACTGTTTGGAAGTTGAGGCTAGCCTGTACTATATGAGACCATGTCTGGACCTGAAGAGAAGGCCCAGCCGTTAAAGGCTAGGTTCACAATAAAAAATATAAGAGACCTTGTCTCAGAAAAATGAAAAAGAAGGTGTGTGTCGTACCCACCAGTAGTCCTTAGGTCCTCAGGCCTGAAGTAGGAAGCTCTCTTGAGTCCAGGACTTCAGGCCCCTACCTGGGTAATTTTGTCTCCTAAACAAACAAACAAACAAACTGGCGTGGCACATGTCTTTAGTCCCAGCACTTGGGAGGCAGAGGGCAGGCCTGGTCTACATAGTGAATCTGGGACAGCCAAAGCTATACAGAGAGACCCTGTCTCGAACTCCGCCCCTTCTGCTCCCAAAGGAAAGCTTGTCGAAATCTACAAGAAAAGTAAGAGGACACCCCATTCTCTCATATTCCCTTATGTCAAGAAGACAGTATTTTGAGTGACTTTCTTCTTTTAGGTATTGGCACCTAAACATTTTAGGAAGTTAAAGATTTACTACTGTGATGAACAAAAATCTCTCAAAATCCTGCTGCCTCTGATTAAGTTCCATTTGGTTTTGTCACAAAGTATTTTAAATTAATAACTTTAATTTTCAAAAAAGATTCTTGTAGCTCAAAATTAAGATACAAAGGGCATCAAGTGAAGACTATTTTCAAATTTCTCCAACCCCACAGGCAATTCACCCATTTTTTATTGTTGATCCAACACATTTTATGTGTTTATACTCAAATTCCCTTCTTTCTCATCTTTCCTCACCCTAGGTGGCTTGAACTCATCAGTGACCTGCCTCATTGGCAAACCTCAATGCCGGTTATCTTTTTTTTTTTAAGGATTTATTTATACAGTGTTCTGCCTGCGTGTGTACCTGCAGGCCAGAAGAGGGCACCATTATAGATGGTTATGAGCCACCAAGTGGGTGCTGGGAATTGAACTCAGGACCTCTGGAGAACAACCAGTGCTCGTAACCTTTGAGCCATCTCCCCAGGCCCTATCTGGGTACTTCTCCTCTTCTTCTTCCTCCTCCTCTTCCTCCTCCTCCTCCTCCTTCTTTAAGGCAAAGTTTCTCTGTGTAGCCTTGGCTGTCCTAGACTTGCTTTGTAGACCAGGCTGGCCTCGAACTCACAGCAATCCACCTGCATCTGCCTCCCGAGTGCTGGGATTAAAGGCGTGCACAACCATGCCTGGCTGAAAGCATTCTTTTAGGTGTTCTCTCTCTAATCAATCTCTCTCTCTCTCTCTCTCTCTCTGTCTCTCCCCCTCCCCCCATGGTTTCTCAGTGTAGTCCTGGCTGTCCTGGACTCAGTTTGTAGACCAGGCTAACCTCAAACCCACAGAAATCCACCTGCCTCTGCCTCCTGAGTGCTGGGATTACAGGCATGTCTCTAATTTTTTTTTTCCGAGACAGGGTTGCTGGCCTCGAACTCACAGTGATCCGCCTGCCTCTGCCTCCTGAGTTCTGGGATTAAAGGCATGCACCATCGCGCCCGGCTGTCTCTAATTTCTTGTTATCTTTCTAAAGCATGAACCTACCCTTGTTGATTTGCTCTAATTTGACAACTGGGTGGCATATTCGGATATAAAAATCCCAGAAGCACAGGGCGGGGCATGATTGTGCACTCCTTTAATCCCAGCACTCAGGAGGCAGAGATAGACAGATCGCTGTGAGTTCAAGGCCAGGCTGGTCTACAAAATTGAGTCCAAGATAGCCAGGACTGTTACACAGAGAAACCCTTTCTCAAAAAACCTAAAATCAATCAATCAATCAATCAATCCCAGGAGCTCGTACTGACATAAAAATAAAACATGCCACCAAGTATGGTAGCCCAAAGCCTGGAGTCCCAGCACTTAGAAGGCTAAGATAGTTTCAAGGATAGCTTGACCTATGTGACAAGACCATGTCTGAAAAACAAAACCCAGAAACATAAGGGAACAGTTAAGTACTCATCCTGCCTTTCCAGTATGGCTTAGAGTTTAGAAAAACAAGCTGCTTGAGGAACTTACTCTTTTTTTCTCTCCTTTTTTGAGTTATGTAGGAGCCTATGCTGGGCACAAATTCATGACTTTCCTGCCTCAGCCTTCCCTGTGCTGTCTTACAGGCATGTGCCATCACACCCTTTAAATCGAGTGCACTTATGAAATATGGAAAGAGAGAGTTAGAAAAAAAAGTTTATATTTCAGTGAAATTATTCAGATAATCATTAGCAGTTGGGTAATGATTGGTTGGGTAGATGAAAGGTTCAAGGAAACCTTAAAATGCCAGGACACACTTATCACTAAAAGCAAACTCACGCACATATTTGTGTGCTTCCTGATACAAAGCAGTGTGAAGCACTGTGACCCGTTTATGTATCCTGAACAGGAAACTACAGGGCTTAGGGAGTTTAAAAGAAACCTCTAGGGATGGAAGTGTAAGACCTATGGACTAGGCAGGTGAGATGCTCTACCACTGAGCCACATCCCAGCCCTGCTTTTTGGTCTATAACAATCAGTTGTATGTATTTACTTGTATTTAAATGACCTCCTGTAAAAAGCCAATTTTGAGAAAAGAATGGACATTTGTTTTTGGGTTAGATATTACTAAGAAAACATTATTTGGCATGTGTAAACTCCCATATTTTTAAAAGACACATTGACATCTGCAAGAATGAAAATGATTAATTTCTGTGATTTGCTATACAGTAACTACAGCAAGGAAAAAAATAAGGACTGGAGGAGAAACTTGTCTTAACCTTACGGCTACCCTCATGTACCTGCACCCACACAATTAAATGTAATAAAGACAAAAGAAGGCTGGTTTGTGGCAGAATCCAGCACTTGCAAAGTGGCAGTGGGAGGAGCTGGAGTTCAAGGGCAGCATCAGCTACACTGCTCAAGGCTGTGAGACTTGTATCAAAGGAAACAAAAATGACAAGTTTTTATAATTGTCGCATCTAATGAGGAGAATTCTACCTTTATCCTTCATGAAAATGTATTATTAATTATTAATTATAAAAGTATTATTTAATATTGACTTATTGTTTTGTAAATCAGCAGTTACTCCTTGACCAGCGTTATACCCAAATAACTACACAGAGAGATAGGATATATTTAATTATCCTAGAGCATAATACTGAGCAATAACTACCCTATCCTAAACCTCCAATAGTATAGCTTCCTCCCATTCAGATTTCCCACATTATACTTGCTTCTTTATTCAGCTCCTAGGTATGGTTCATCTCTCTTGGTGTTTTCTCAGTCCTCACCACATGCCTCCTTCCTTCCCTTCCTGCTCTTTCTCGTCTCCTTAGTTGACCAGAACGTTCTACACTATTCTCTGTCTTGCTCAGCATTGGCTAGCAAGCAAAATTTGGATTTTATTGGTAATACAAAGAACAAATGTTAGCCAGACATGGTGGCACACGCCTTTAATCCCAGCACTCGGGAGGCAGAGGCAGGCAGATCACTGAGTCCGAGGCCAGCCTGGGCTACAAAGCAAATCTAGGACAGCCAAGGCTACACAGAGAAACCCTATCTCAAAACAGCAAAAACAACAAAAACCAGACAAACAAAACAAAGAACAAATGGTGACGTGTTTACACACACTTGAGACAGGAGACACTTAGAATAAACATCACAATGCAATGTCCATACTGAAACCAGATAGTGAAGTAGAGAGATCAGCATTAGAATGAGCCAGGGTAAACCCTGCACAGTCCACAAGAACATTATGCCAACAAATTTCAAAACAAACCAAAACACACACCACACCTTTACAGGCAACATAGGTGATTTCTGTTCCATAGATACCAGTAGCTGAGCTCTCAGCCAAGCCCCAGTCTACCTATGTAGCTTTAGCTCTCAGCATTAAACTTCTGTCCTAGCATCATCATACTTGACCCTGAAACTAAGCTACTTCTTCTGTTGATCTGCCTCCTGATTCTTTTGTTTGTTTGTTTTTGTGACAGGGTTTCTCTGTGTAAATAGGCCTGGCTGTCCTGGAACTCTCTTTGTAGAACAGGCTGGCCTTGAACTCACAGATAGGTCCTTGCCTCTGCCTCCCTGAGTGCTGGGATTAAAGGCCTGTATCACCACACCTGGCTGCCACCTGATTCTTTCTTTTTCTTTTCTTTCTTTCTTTTTTTTTTTTTTCCCCCAAGACAGGGTTTCTCTGTGTAGCCTTGGCTGTCCTGGACTCACTTTGTAGACCAGGCTAGCCTCAAACTCACAGCGATCCACCTGCCTCTGCCTCCCGAGTGCTGGAATTAAAGGCGTGTACCAACACGTCTGATTCTTTTACTGAGAAAATATTTTTCTTTTCTTTTTTTCTTTTTGTTTTTGGAGAGAGTTCCAAGACAGGGTTTCTCTGTGTAGCCTTGCCTGTCCTGGACTCCCTTTGTATGTTAACCTGAAGGGCATAGCAGAGCCAGATATTGTGGTTTGTACTTGTCCCAGCAATCTTCAGCGCTTGGAAGATGGGAGGAAAGCCAACACTTTTTTTTTTAATGTGTATGTGTGTATGCCTGTGTGAGTTTATTTGCACCATATATATTCAAGTGCCTTTGAAGGCCAGAGAGCATCAGATCCCTGGAACTGGAAGTAGATGAGGCACCTGACGTGAGTTCTGGAAACTCTGCAAGCGTAACAAGTAACCCCCCTTTGGGGGAAGGGAGTTGAGACAGCTCTAAGCTATATAATCTTAAGGATGATTTGGATTCAGACTGCTTGTGACCACATCCTGACTTAAATTATGATATAAACAACTTCTTTATGCCTCAGCAGTAATGCCTTGTAACTGACTCCTTTTTTTAATCAGTAAGATTTCATATAGATGTATCAATTTAACAGTATAAAAGGGAAAAGTGCTGGGCTGGGTGGCACATGCCTGTGATCCCAGCATAGGGTAGGCAGAGGTAGAGGCAGGTGGCTGTGAGTTCAGGGCCAGCATGGTCTACAAAATGAGTAGGCTACACAGAACAATTCTGTCTCTAAAAACAAAACAAAACAAAACAAAAAGGCTGGAGAGATGGCTCAGAGGTTAATCGTACTGGCTGCTCTTCCAAAGGTCCTGAGTTCAATTCCCAGCAAGCACATGGTGGTATAATGCCCAAGTCGTGAAACCCCAAAAGACCACCAGGAATCAGCCAGATGCAAATCACATAGGGTCTCATTTATTAGTCAAGCTCAGAGCCTGGACCGTCAGCTCCCTCATGAGAAGAGAAGATGGTGGCCAGTAGTGCTAGGGGAACAGGGTTTTTAAAGGAAAAATTGCAGGTGGGGGTTTCTAAGTGGTTTTCTAAGCCTTGCTGTTACATGATAGGTCGGAGGGGTACAGAAATGTTGCCCTTTACACTGATTGTCTTGGGGACCAGGGCTAGACTGTGGGGGAGATTTTTTGTTTGTTCTGGTCACTGTGACCTGTAGCTCTGATTGGTTGGCCTGGGGTGCAAGCTCTCAGGGCAGATTACTAGCTGTATGTTTTTTGCTCTCCCTGGAAACTCCGAGGGTGGGGATGGGGCGGGGGGGTCAAATTAGCAGACCCTGAACACAAAATGTCATTGGTTTGGTCTCTACAGTGGCTCACCACCATCTATAATGAGATCTATTCTCTCCTGGTGTGCAGGTGTATGTGGAGGCAGAACACTGTACACATAGTAAATAAATCGTGTTTTTTTTTAAATGGGGGAGGGAGTATTTATTTATTTATTTTTATGTGTATTGCCTGCATATATGTCTAAATGAGGGTGTCAGATCTTGGAGTTACAGGGGGCTGTAAGTTGCTATGTGGGTGCTGAGCCCAGGTCCTCTGGAAGAACAATCAGTACTCTTAACCACTGAACTGTCTCTCCACCTTTCCAGCATAAGCATTTCTGACATAAATGCCAATTTAGAGCTAGGAGTGGTGGTGCACACCTTTTTAATCTCAGCACTGGGGAAGCAGAGGCAAGCGGGATCTGAGTTCAAGGCCAGCCTGATCTACAGAAGTGAGTTCCAGGACAGCCAGGGCTACACAGAGAAACCCTGTCTCAGGAAAGACCAATAAATAAATGTATCACTAAGGCTAGGACTTGTGCTGGGGATGGCTCCGAAGCCTTGATCCAGGTGAGCTATAACTAAGCTCTAGCTCTGCTCTTGGCTTTTTGACTTGGTCTTTCTGCTTCTGCATCTACGTCCCACCATAGCTCCTTGTGACTTACACCTCAGGTACTACACAAATACCAGCACTAATGACTCAAGACATGAATAGTTTTTTGTTAAAAAAATTTTTTTTATATCCAGGCATGGTGGTACACACCTTTCATCCCAGCACTTGGGAGGCAGAGGTAAGTGGATCTCTGTGAGTTCGAGGCCAGACTGGTCTACAAAGAGAGTTCTAGGACAGCCAGGGCTAATACACAGAGAAACCCTGTTTTGAGAAAAAAATAATAATAAATAAAAATTTTATGTTTTTAAATTATACTTATTTAGGTTTTTGTTTTTGAGACAGGGATTTTCTGTGTACTTCTATAACTTTCAGTATACTTCCTGGCCTCAAACTCAGATCTTGTCTCTGCCTCCAGAGTGCTGGGATTAACAGCATGTGCCACCATGCCCAGCTACTACGTGTATGCACATTTTGTCTATCTGTATGTGCATCACATACATGCCTGGTGCCCAAGGAGGTCAGAAGAGGGCATTGGATATTCTGAAACTGAGTTACAGATGGGTGTGAACCACCATATGGGTGCTGGGTATTGAACACTGTCCTCTGGAAAAATAGCCAGTGTTCTTAACTAATGAGCTACTTCTCCAGCCCTAGTAGTTGGTTTTTCGAAACAGGCTGTCCTGGACTTACTTTGTAGACCAGGCTGGCCTTGAATTCACAGCAATCCGCCTGCCTCTGTCTCTCGAGTGCTGGTAGTAGTTGTTTTTGAAACAAGGTCTCACTTTGTAGCCCTAGCTGGCTTGGAACTCACTATGTAGAACAGGCTGGCCTTTAATTTTACAGAGATTGGGGGCAGGGGAAAATTTTATAGAGACTGGCTAACCCTGCTGGGATTAAAGGGGAGTTCTGGGAATGCCACACGCCTGGCCTATGAATAGGTTTGATACCTAAGCGAACCATCTTGCTCCAAAGCACTGGCTTAGAGTCAACCACCTGAAAAGGGTTTCCATACATAGGTTCCCAGGGGGTGTGAGGGGTTGCAGAGTGTGAGTTCCTGACCTAAGAGGCAGAGATGCTCAGACATACAAAGGCAGCAGAGTTAAGGGATAGGGAGTAGGTTTTTATTGACCCTATTTCCCTTTCACTGGTCACTGCTCTTGACCCGAAGGACAACAGGCACAGAGCTGCAAGGGATCATGCCCAACTCTGTGATCACCAGATCCACGAGTTCAGGTGGAGTCACATCATAGACCAGATTCAACAACCGGAGCGATGGATGGTTCTGCCAGTTAGCCAGGGCCACCTGCTCTCTCCGCTTGCACTGCAGATCATCAGGGTCATCTGCAATAGTGAGTGGGCCTGTTAACATCCTTTTAGAAAAACAGTCAGGGTTTAATTTCCTTTCCTCTCTCAAGTATCCTCAGGCTCCAACAGCCTCAGCTGGTTACTGACCTCTGCTCTGCTTACCTAGCTCGTTGGAGACGAAGGCATCAGTCTGCACACGCTCACAGAACTTGTACGTTTCACAGCAGACCAGTACTGGAACATTATACGCTCGAGCCACCAGGGCCAGCTGTGCTGTCCCTACCCGTGACATCACAGATCCATTGGCCAGGAGTGCATGAGCTCCTAATAGCACCTTAGAAACCTGTTAGTGTAGAGTGGGAAGAAAGATGCTATGTTCTATCAGCATATAATGAAGTCCCCTGCCTCTGCCATCTTGTATTGTCCCAGAGTAGTGAAACTGCCCCGTTCCTTTCAGTGGCTGCTGCTTTAACATAGTGTTCTTGTAATAGCTAAACTGTACTTCTGCATGTAGCAGTTGCTTCTCTGTATCTCTCTCTCTCCCTTTTGTTTTTGTTTCGAGACAGGGTTTCTCTGTATAGATAGCCCTGACTGGAACTCACTCTTTAGACCAGGCTGGCCTTGAACTCAAGAGATCTGTCTGCCTCTGCCTTCGAAGTGTTAGTATCACCATCACACCTGCTTTTTCTATTAAGGATAAAAGGTGTTAGGTGTCACCTTTAATCTCAGTACTTGGGAGGCAAAAGCAAGCAGATCTCTGTGGATTCCCCAGGCCGGCTAGGACTACATGAGACTTTGTCTTTTTAAAAAAAAAAAAAAAAAAAAAAAGCTACCCAGAGAAACCCTGCCCCTCCCCCAACATAAATAAACATAATAAAAGGTAAGGGTCAATGAGGTGCCTCAATGGGTGGTCACTGCCAACCTTGGCAACCTGAGTTCTGTCCTCAGGATGTGAATGTGGGAAGAGCCGACCCTTCCAAAGGGTGTCCTCTGACTTCCACACAGAAGCCAGGGCGTACTGCCTCTGCCTACTCCCAGCCTCTCCCCCACTCCCTGCCACAATAAAGAAATGCAAACAGGGAAAAAGAACAACACATAAGGTTACTGTGCCTGTGCTACTACACCCTTCCTTTTCATCTCTGGAGTTCCTCTCCTGTGAGGACTCTCACCTCTGGGAGCACGTAGGAGGCTGCAGGAATCAGCAGGTAGGAGGTAGGGACCCCAGCACGAACAAGAGAACGGAGCATGTGCCTTCCCTCAAGCCGGGGCCTGCTGTCCACCACCACCACCCGAAACCGCCTGCCCTCGACCCAAGCCTCCCGGAGAATCCGTGACACCAGGGATGAGCTAGATATGGAGGGAGAAGAGGTGTTATAAACGCGACTAGCTGGTGGCCTGTTCAAGGCCAGGGCAGACGTGTCCTCTGACGGTTGCCCTCCCCAGTTTCCTCAGTCAGTGTCGACCCTACCATCCATACACCAGGATCACGTCCCCATCGCTGATCTTCTTAGAGGCAAATCGTGAAATTGCCTGAGCTGCAAGCACAATCTTCTCTTGTACATACCGGTCAATGGCTTCTCCAAGTTCTGACTTGGCCTAAATGTCGAGAGAACATGGATACAGTTCACTTTCTGCTTGTCATGCCATATGTGCCAATCATGATCCTAGCACTCAGGAAGCAGGAGGATCTCTGAGTTTGAGGCCAACTTGGTCAGGACAGCTGAGACCACATACTCAAAACAAAAACAAAAAACTACCATGCCCTTTGCTTGAATACGTCTATAACAATGGGCCTGAACTGGACCCCAAGATGGCAGGAATGCAAGTGACGAAACACTTCCCTAAGCAGCAACTAGGGCTGTGCCAATTCATGTCTTCTGAGAGTTCAGAATGTGCTGCTCATCCTAACCACAGGTGCAGCCTTGCCTTTCCCATTCCCAGAGTCCTTCATCACCTCCTCTTCCCGCTTGGAGCTGCTCATGCCAGTAATTTCCTTGTTAAGGAACTTGATGGCGTTGCACATGCTTGCTGACAGGGGGCGGCACTGGGTCAGGAAGCTGCAACAACAATGCCCCAGGTTTGCGCAACTGGTTAGGACTTAAAAGAGAACAGCAAGAAGAAAGCAGAGAAGGCCACAAGAAGGGACCGCATAAGGTGCAAATGGAGCTGCACCCCAGGGCTCACCTGATGTAGGGCTTTAGTTTATTTACAAGATCCCTGGAGAGGTCCTCACTGGGAGGTGTTGTGTAATCCTGAATCACCTACAGAATACACAAATGGGTCATCAAAATGTCCTTAAGGACGGTCTCTGAAATGGGGCAGAGGCAAGCTTCCCTGGGGAAATGTTCAGAGTGTGAGAGTCATTCCTTCTTTGTCCCAGAGATGACCAGGGTGGGGGATTGGGGGTAGGGGTGGGAAAGACATACTAGGGCAATCTTAGGGAGTGGGGCGGAGTCAGAGACAAGAACAGGGCATACCTGTTGCAAGGCGCGGAGCAGTGCGATGCAGCGGGCATTGGAGCCACTGACAAGGCCCTGGGAGTACTGCAGACCAAGTCGTACCATGGCTGGGTGGATCACAGAGGATGGGATGCTGATGGGACGGTGGTGTCACAGACTTTTTAAGGGAACTTGAGTACCTCTCGCCCACCGCCCCTCATGAAAAGGAATTTCCTTTACTAGCACAGACACCCCATTCCCTGCAGTTTTACCTTGAGTTTGAACCCCACCTACCCACACTTTCCAGCTACTTTAAACACTGAGTTCCTCAATCTCCTCAGACTTGGAACTTACGAAAACTTCCCTAAGACCCTACCTCATGTACTGGGTCAAGGAGTTTTGTCTGCTGTACTGGGGTAGGTGGGAGAAGAGACTGACTTTGGATCCATAATCCTTTCGTGTAGGAACCTTGAGAAAACAAAGGAAAGGGACTAAATGGGACAAAGCCCGGTAGAAAGCAAACTCATTTCTTTGACCCTAATATGTGCTTTCCCAGACCCTTTCTTCGCCCAGGGCAATTCTCCAAACACCAAAGCCACTTCCTACCTGTTGTCCATCTGGTTTTCTAACAAGCCTCCTCAGGAGTGTGGGGTCATCAACCTGGGTGTGCTCAGGGAGACGCTTCCCTCCTGAAAGTTAATGATATGCTTTCAAGATGCCGAACGTCTCAAAATGGGTGATGCGTTTTCAGTGCGTGTGGGACTGCGTGGAAAACAGGAAGTCGGGAAGATGGAGCTTTTGGGGTGCGGGGGGAGTAAAAATAGGGGTAGGGATGGAGTTAGCAGGAAAACTTTAAACTCTGTACCCCATGGGAAGCATGGGAGCCCGAGTTGGTTACAAGAATTTGGAGTGACTGGAGTTTGAACATGAGGAGAAGATACCTGAGGTGGCTTCTCCAGCCGTGCTGGGGCAGGCCTGAGGAGGAGGGCCGCCTTGTTCCCCCTTTCTTGCCTGTTTCAGGGCCCGCTCTGCCTCCTGCTTGGCTCTCCTTTCGGCGCGAAGTTCTGCCTTACTCCTGCCAGGTGGAACTTTCTCCCCAGCAGTGCCTCCCGGTTGACTACCAGGTCCCGGGAGTTCTCTGGTTGCATCTGCTAAAGACAGCGAGAAGAGGTGCCCAAGCCCTAGGATGCCGAACTCTTTGCCCCAACTAACGTTTCCCTTTAATTTATCTATTTACAGAGATCTGCCTGCCCTTGCCTCCTGGGCACCGGGACTCGGCTTTGTCTGCTTGCCACTGCCTTCCAAGTAACCTCTTCCATCTTTGTTTAAATCAACTGTTCCTTCTCCCCTTCCAAATCCCTCAACCAGCGTCCCTACCCCAGCTCTTTAAAAAGTCCCCTCACCTTGACACTGAGCTGCGGATACAGCAGAGCCAATTTCTTGGTCTGTCCCCTTTTCCTCCTTCCGTTTCTTCTTCTGCTGTTTCTTTTCTTTCCGAAGCTGAAGCTTCTCTTCTTGGGTCATCTCCCGCCCCGCTGCCTGAGACACAGACACGGGAACTGCTCTTCCTCAGGCCATTCCAAAGGCGTATCAATATTGGATGCTTACTAGATTCCCACAGGTTAAGTCCCTACCCCTCTCTGACTTACAAGTCTACATCTCACAGGGAGACAAACTTCTTCAGAGCCATAGGCACACGCCATAAAGCTCTGTAAAATCTCCTGGTTCTACTGAGAAATGAACTGAAAAGGGTGGGAGATGGAGCCGAATGAAGGTGACACAGCTTTCTGTGCAGCGCTTGGCAGGCGACTTGGGAGGTCTCCCTCACTTACCCCGGGCCGAGGAGAAAGTTCTGCCTTCATCTCGGATCTCGATTCTGCATCAGAAAACAGGGCACAGAGTGAGCCAGAGAGGCTCCGGGAGGGCTTGGGGAGACTCGTCGGCGCAGCTGGCTGCTGGGTTGGCATGACCACAGCTCGGCTGCCGGGCGCGAGGCGCTCCGGGATCCGCGTGGGGACGCACTGTGCGACAGGATCAAAGGACAGGCGGGGGAGGAAAAGGGTCAGTCACCCTTCTGGGAACAGCCGGCAAGCGGCGCCGAGCCCTAGATGATGTAAATCAGAGTCCCGAGATGGGCAGAACCCGTGCGGCAAGGCCCAAAAGCTCTCGGTACCCGGCACCAGCGACCCGGCGCTTATCTGCTCCAGTACCAGTTGGTGCATCCAGCCCCTCACTCACCTTCGCGGACAGCCACCGCCACAGCAGCCATGATTGTGGGTCCTAGGCTCCTCCCGCCGAGGTCACTCAAACTACAGCGCCACCTGGGAGGCAGGCTCCCCAGCCGTCTCCCGCGGAGTCAGTCCCCAGCGGACTACAACTTCCGGCGTGCCCTGGGTCCCGCCCCCGGCTACGGATCGCGATGAGAACCACGGGATGTTGGTTCCCAATTAGGATACTCTCCGGCCCTCAACTACAGCTCCCAGCATGCCGAGGTTGGTGCTCTACGAGCCGACGTCCTACAGCCCTCCCACCACGGAGTTCAGGTCCCCCAAAATGGCGAGCTGGGCTACGGAGAGGCGCTGAGTGGCGGAGGCGAGCAAGCAGAGCCGCTGCGGCCCTGGTAGTACGGAGCTCCGCCTTAGGGAACATGCACTTTTCCATTCCTGAAACCGAGTCCCGCAGCGGGGACAGCGGCGGCTCCGCCTACGTGGTGAGAAGCTGCTAGAGCTGGGCTGGGGCGGGGTTAACGGGCCGGAGCCCTCGGAGCGGCCTCCTGCCTTCAAACTAACCTGGAAGCCATCTCATGTCTCAGCTTCGTACAGAAGTCACCCCAAGCTCCAGTAGGTTCTTTGGGCGATTGCTATCCCCGGGCCGCAAGCGCCCTGTTGGTGGGCATCACTGTCATCTGCAAGAGGGAGACTGTCGCACAAATGCCTGAGTTTCCCCTGGACTAGGCCTTTTGCTAGGAACCCTGGGGGGGGGGGGGGGGGGAGAAAACAGGCTAAATGCCGGGACGTCTCAGAGCCTTGCGAAAACGGATGTCAGACAACTTCCGGCCAGGTTTCTAGGGGCAAGAGGTGGTTTGGACTTTGACCCTGAGATGTTTGCGTGCTTTTGTATCTCCAGGCCTATAACATTCACGTGAATGGAGTCCTGCACTGTCGGGTGCGCTACAGCCAGCTCCTGGGCCTACACGAGCAGGTGGGACTAGCTCTCTCCGGTCTAGACGCAACTTCAAGCCCTTCCGTACTCATGGCATTAACCCGCTTTCACTGCATTCCCCTTTAATCATCGCCACTGTGAAAAGTGTGCCTTGTTAGCGTGACATTTCAGGGGAACTCCCTAAGCAGCTTGTCTCTCACAATTCCTGCTCCTCCCCAGCCTTACATCCGCATCCCTTTTCTGAGCTGTCTGCTTTGCACGGAGAAACCAAACCCTGTTAGCCAAAACACATTTCTTCTGTTACCTAAGCTACAACTTAGAAATTCATTTCCCTGCTTAATCCACACTATTTGGCTGATTCCCTTGATTGTTCTTGGCTTCTTTGAGCGTATACCTGTTCCAAGGGTCATGTATCAATGATGCAACGATTCCTTTCCTCACCGGACGGTGAACTGTCTTTAACTCTGTAGAGAGCCCTGGTTCTAATGATAACTAATTGTCAGTCCTGAGCAAGTTACCTAATTTCTTTGGGCCTCAGTTTTTTCAGATGAAAAATAAATTCCCCAATCAGCAAAGTCCCTTCAACAGACTGTATGAGCATACTATGACTTTATTATTTGTGTACATGAATGCTCTCTACATCCTGTGAGGGTTCAGTGAACAGTCTTGCTAGAAAAATCAGAGGGCTCTCGGGCCCCATGAAAACTCACTGTACAGTGTGAATGTGCTTATACACATGAGCACATACAAAAAACTTACACTTGAGATCCTGAGTCTGCCAAAGTCATCTTTCCTCACATGGCCACTTTAGAGTTGTTAGGGGAACTCAGGAGGCCTTGGAGGAATCTCAGCTGCCACCTCCTAGTTCCGATGTTAATGTGAAGAATTGTACCTCTTTCCCTACATAGCTTCGGAAGGAGTATGGGGCCAACGTGCTTCCTGCATTCCCCCCAAAGAAGCTTTTCTCCCTGACGCCTGCAGAGGTAGAGCAGAGACGCGAGCAGTTAGAGAAGTACATGCAAGCTGGTGAGTGGACGGGTGAGATCCAGGCTGTCTGAGAGCCGCCTCCATCAGGCAGCCTGCGCTAACGGTTACACCTAGGAAGCCTCTTGCCTGATGCTAATTAACAAAGCGAGTAGCCATCATGGAGTTTAAACTCCATAGCAGTAAAGCAACCTGCAGATGGATCGCTATGGGAAATGCTAGCATGACGTTAGTTTGAAGAGTGATTCAGGTTGGTGGGGAGAACTTTGTATCTGATACGCGTTAGATTAACATCGCTGTTATTTTCCTAGTTCTGTAGACTGGACTCAACTAGATGGCAGCCAAGGGTGGGGCAGGTGAAGAATTTATGCAAACAGTGTGTGAGGTGAGGCCAGCTGGGGGATGTGGCAGGCCACCATCAGCCCAGGATATGGGGTTGGGGGACCCTACTAAGAGGAGGACTTGGGGAGGCCAAGGCTGAGTCATAAGTTACCGGAATGTCATTCTCTTGACCCCACAGTTCGGCAAGACCCGTTGCTTGGGAGCAGTGAGACCTTTAATAGTTTTCTACGTCGGGCCCAACAGGTAAGGCTCTGTTGGTAGAACCGTATTTAAAGGAAAGACCTGCCCGGTGCCCTGTCATTTTAATTACATGGTTACTTCCTGGTCTGCCCCCCCCCTCCCTTTTTTTTTCCCCAAAGAAGCTTCTGACGTACCACTGATGTCAAGGGAAGTCTAGCCTGTATTTAAGGATGATGATACTAGAGGGGGCCAGGAAAGTGGGGTTCATCTGAGCTGGAACCTAGACCTTAATTAACACAGGCAGGGCCTCGCATCTGCATCTGTTTATACAGGAGACACAACAGGTCCCCACAGAGGAGGTTTCCTTGGAAGTGCTGCTCAGCAATGGACAGAAAGTTCTAGTCAATGTGCTAACTTCTGACCAGACCGAAGATGTTCTGGAGGTGAGGCGCTTGTTGAGCACGGCCCGTCTGCCCAGTGCACACTAGGCTCTGCACTGAAATACCTGGTTGGATAAGCTGTACTTCCTGTTCCCAGGCTGTGGCTGCAAAGCTGGATCTTCCAGATGACTTGATCGGATATTTTAGTCTCTTCCTCGTTCGAGAAAAAGAAGACGGAGCCTTTTCTTGTGAGTGTCTCTGGCTTTTACTGCTTACGCTTCCGGCCGTGAGTTCCATCCAACGCATCTCAGAATGGAACATTTCCTCCCAGCACTTGTGCTGGTTTCCCTTCCTCTTTAGCCTGGTCACATTTTCCTTTTTTACTCTGTAGTTGTACGGAAGCTGCAGGAGTTTGAGCTGCCTTACGTATCTGTCACCAGTCTTCGGAGTCAAGAGTATAAGATTGTGCTCAGAAAGAGGTCAGGGCTGGGCCTTAAAGCAGGAGAGCCTGGGTTGGATGGCTGGGTCACACACTGCAGTAGCTTCCTCTGGCCGAGGGAATAACACTGGAGGTTCTACCCACTTCTCCCACTATTACTTAGCCCCATAGTTGCAGTTGCTTCTGTTCGCCCATTTTCGATTCTACCTCTGCCTTACCCCTACTTAGCCCCGTTACCCATTTCCACCCCTTGGCCTCACAGTTATTGGGACTCTGCCTATGACGACGATGTCATGGAGAACCGGGTTGGCCTGAACCTGCTTTATGCTCAGGTGAGCTTGGAGCTGCCTCAGAACCCTTGCCCTGAAATGACTATGGTATTCCATTTTCTCAAGAAAACTCCCTCCAAGTCTGGTTCCCAGTTCGTGGGGAAGTTTCTAGAATATGGTCAGAGCTCCTGGCACAACTTTGACTCTGTAAACTGCTATGGTCAGGGTCTCACTGCAGTTGGTTCTCAAGTGTGGACAGGCTGACAGAGCTCACTTTGATCACTTCAGAAGAACTACTAACGCGGAGCCCCCACTCACTGTCCCCACTGTTTGCAGACCGTGTCAGATATTGAGCATGGGTGGATCCTGGTCACCAAAGAGCAGCACCGGCAGCTGAAATCTCTGCAAGAGAAGGTCTCCAAGAAGGAGGTGAGCTTTTTAGCCTTGTCTCCCGGCAAGGGGTCCCTACCTCCGAGCTAACCCTCCCCTTTGTGACTCACTCTACCTGGTGACCATTTTTCAGTTCTTGCGGCTGGCGCAAACCCTGCGGCACTATGGTTATTTGCGCTTTGATGCCTGTGTGGCTGACTTCCCAGAGAAGGACTGCCCTGTGGTGGTCAGTGCGGGCAACAGTGAGCTCAGTCTCCAGCTGCGACTGCCCGGCCAGCAGCTCCGTGAAGGCTCCTTCCGGGTTACCCGCATGCGGTGCTGGAGGGTAACCTCCTCTGTGAGTTTTTCTTTTTGAGACAATTTCTAGCTATGTTCCTATTACTGTCGTGGAACTGCGTAGCCCAGTCACCCTTGAACTCATGGTCCTCCTGCCTCAACTTCCCAAAGGCTGGGATTAGCACACCTGCCTTTCTTCGGGGAGGGGAGGCATTCTGAGATGGGGACCTGGCAAGCTTTGAGCTTCCAGGCTGCAGAGGTCCACAAGTTGGCCAAAATGAATCCTATGGGTCCTGTTCTCTTCTAGGTGCCACTCCCCAGCGGAAGCACGAGCAGTCCCAGCCGGGGTCGGGGTGAGGTGCGCCTGGAACTGGCTTTTGAATACCTCATGAGCAAAGACCGGCTACAGTGGGTCACCATCACCAGCCCACAGGTGTGAGCCCACCTTCAGAGCTCTTATGGAACCTTTAAGTCCCAAAGTCTAGGCTTCCAGGACTCTGAGTAGGAGGAGACCCGGCTAGGGATGGCTTCTCTCATGAGCCTTCTCCTCCCCTCAGGCCATTATGATGAGCATCTGCCTGCAGTCCATGGTGGACGAGCTCATGGTGAAGAAATCTGGGGGCAGTATCAGGAAGGTAAGTGGCCAGTGGGGACGAAGCCGCTGAGTGCCTGTGTTCTCCTAGCTCATCCTACGAGTATGGTTTCTCTTGAGATGGAGGGGAAATGGTTGGGCTCTGAAGAGAATTATCCTGGGTCTGTCCTCAGATGCTGCGTCGGCGGGTGGGGGGCACCCTGAGACGGTCAGACAGCCAGCAAGCAGTGAAGTCCCCGCCATTGCTCGTAAGTTAATGTTAGTGCCTTAGCCCCCAGCCCTGCCTCGCCTCTCCTCTGCTCCTAACCTAATTGCTCTGCCTCTGCCCCAGGAGTCACCAGATGCCAGCCGGGAATCCATGGTCAAACTCTCAGTGAGTTGCTAAGGTTGGCTGGGGGGAGGGGGGACTCACATGCTACCAGCCTCTGACCCTTCTCTGTCTGTTACAGAGTAAGCTGAGCGCCGTGAGCTTGAGGGGAATTGGCAGTCCCAGCACAGATGCCAGTGCCAGTGCCGTCCATGGCAATTTCGCCTTCGAGGGCATTGGAGATGAGGATCTGTAATCTCAACTGCTCGGATGTCTGCCCTCTGCCCCAGAGGAAATTTACACAGACTTGCCCTGTGCCTATGCTCCCAAGTTAGGGGAGGATTTTCCTATTCCCTTCCTACTTCTTTTCCCCCGTCTTGGCCAGGGGCCTCCTAACCTACCTTCCCTTTCCTGGGCTGGCTACACAAAAGATCACTGTCTCTTTTTCAGAGCTGGCCCTTGATGCCAAAATTAGTATTTAGTATTTTGCACAAAGTCCAAGGGACCATGTCTGCCTGCCTTGGGGAGGACCCGCAGCTCCCCATGGGCTGCTTCTGGCTTTTTAGGGCCAGGCCATGGGCAGAGGGTGGGCAGAGGTCTGTGAGTGGTCCGACCAGCTCCCCATCATTAAACTCAGCCTGACTGCTGCCTACCTTTGGCTCCCTCTCACTGCCCCTATCATAGCAAGGGCTACGCTGAGGGTAAGGCCTAAGTGTTTGCCATTGCCAATTCAGCATAGACATGGCTTTGTTAGTGTTTCCTTTATTATAAAGCACTGAAATAAGTTAAAACAGGTGAGAAGCTGGGCAGTCCCCAGCCAGTTCATCCACAGCCCCTGGGAGCAATTGTGGTGATTCCAAGGTCCTCATCACTGAGCTCGTTAAGTGCATGAGCAAGGCCCCTTGGTCCATATGGCTCCTGCCCATGAGGTTCAGGCTGGTCCATATGGTTCCTAGGTTAGTCTGTGTGGAGCCCCTGGCCAGCGGGGGAGGAGGGGGAAGGTGGTTTCTAGAGTCCATTTGTATAAAAAGCAGGCGTAGGGCTAATTCCTAGGGCCCCAGGTACAAGAACCTAGTTCAAGGCGAGTCTGTATGGAGAGCCCTGCCACCTGCAGCACCCAGGGCTGCTGCGCCCCGAGTGCTCAAAACCGAGGGTGGGCTGTGAGGTGGGGCCCAGCCCTCAGGGGCAGAGAGACCAGATCCGCCTGCCCCACCATGGCCGTGCACCTTCTGATGGCGCTTGTAGTTGTCCCAGTGGCCTGTGGTATAGGCGCAGGTGGCACAGCGGAAGGGCTTCTCACCCGTATGGCGCAGCATATGACGTTTGAGGTTCATGCTCTGGTTGCAGCTGTAGTTGCAAAGGCTACACCGAAAAGGTTTGTCACCAGAGTGGATGCGACCATGACGCTTGAGGTTGGCTAGGTTGCCACAGGCGTATGGACAGAGCGGGCACTTGTAGGGCTTCTCTCCTGTGTGGACGCGCTGGTGCCGTTTCAGGTTATCCAGATGAGCGGAGGCATACGGACAGCGGGCACAGCGGAAGGGTTTCTCACCACTGTGAGTCTTCATGTGCCGAGCCAGGTGGTTGGGATAGTGAGTGGCAAAGGGACAGAGACTACAGGCAAAGCCTTTGTCGCTGGGGCCCTGGGGCCCCCCACTGGCACCCCCTCCTGCCTCTCCTCGCATGCAGCGCCCACACATGGCAGTTCCCAACCGGCTGCCCTCACCCTCCTCCAGTTCTTGTCCACAACCCCGGCAGGTCCAAGGGAACAGCAGCTCTGGCAGTGGTTCTGATCCAGCACCACACAAACCCTCCCCTTCACCCCGCAGCTGCCCACAGTCTGGCAGGAAACTGGCACCACCTGGTGGCACATGGAGGCTCAAATCAGGAAGGATCAGCGCATCTGTGGGAACAATAAGACACGGGCCATTAATCCAAGTATCCCATTGCTACCCACCACGTCCCAGGATCTCTGCGTCCTGCTTGTTACCTTCTGGTCGACGGGGCATTGTCCCCTCCTGCTCTGTGGGACTGGGAGGCCGGGTTGGTCGTGGAGCACAGCATCGGAAGCCACAGGTCGGGCATGGAGGAGCGGGAGGCCCTGTGTGGGTGCGCTGATGCCGCCTCAGGTTGCCCAGGCTGCTGCAGGCAAAGGGGCAGTGGGGACAGCGGTAGGGCTTCTCGCCAGTATGGGTGCGGGTGTGTCGCGTCAGGTTGACGAGCTGGGCTGAGGCGTAGGGACAGCGGCCACAGCGGAACGGCTTCTCCCCGCTGTGTGTCTGCATGTGCCGCTTCAGGTGGCTCGAGTAGTGGGACACGAAGGCGCAGAGGCGGCATGAGTACAGTAGCCGTGGGGGCAGCGGGGGCCCCCCACCCGGCCCTCCTGCCCCACAACACGGCCCCTCACCTGTCGGCCCCCCACACAGCTGACAGGCTGGGCCTGGCCTCTCACCCCTGGCCTCCCCTGGACCCCTGGCCGGCTCCTCAACTTCACTCTCGGCACTTAATGCCCGGCCGCCCCCAGACTCGTCATCACTCAGCCCATAGGGAAGTCCTGGTCTGGCCCCCTGAGAGTCTCCTGGTGAGAGAAACAAGAAACCAAATCAGCATGGTTGAAGACCAAGTTCCAAACTCTCCTTTCTTATGGCCCTACTTATTCTGCCCAACCCATCATTTGGTTTAAAAAACAAACAACCCAAACCTTTAAAAAGCTCTCCCATGCAACCTACATATCCCCTACACTGCCTTCAGAACATTCAGCCTGTCCACCTTCCTGAGCTTAATTACTGATCTATGCTGTTTCTGATAAATGGAAAAAATCAAGGGCATGAAGTGGATTGCAGGCTGATGTCAAGCAACATTAGTTCTTGAGATAAGTGAAAATATATAGGTCCCTGAGATCATTTTTGTAAGCACTGGTTCAGTAAAGCTTTTTATATAAGGCCGATTATAAGATGAAACTCATCTCAAGGAGGCACAATTTGGAGAAAACAGAAGCAACATAGTGCAAATTACACAGAAAGGGCAGACTCCTTTAAATGGGTTCTCTTGTCTTAAAAAAAAAAAAAAAAAAAAAAAACCCAAGGAAGAAATGAGAAACTTTAGGGTAGAAACTGAAACCATCTCTGAGTACACAGGATCCGCTGCTACCGTGAAAGAGTAGCTTGTTTACATAATGTTTTCCATGACTCTCTTGAGGTGCATATAGAAGAATTGGGGCTGGGGGCAAGGTTATTAAAAGGGCATTAACTTTGGCCGAGTGCATCACACACCCTTGTATTCATGTCACCTTTAGCTAGACCCACAACTTCGCGTTAGCAAAATGCTGCTAAGGGACTCCTAGCCAAGTAGTCCTAGGTTATGGAAGGAAGTGGTGTTTTGGTCACTGACACTAACTTTAAAGGGTTGAGTCACCAATAGCCATTAATCCTTAAACACACCTTCAGAGTCTCTCTCAAAGCCCATGAGCTGGTCGTTGTGGCTGTCACCTTCCTCCTCTTCCTCTTCAAACTCCAGATCTTGGCCTAGTAGCAAATCACTCTCCAACACCAGGGCCCCAGGTCCTTCGTCGAAGGAATCTTCAGTGTCCACTAAAGAGGGGAAGGTGCTTGTGGAATCTCCCTCCCAAGCCATGCCCAGAATCCGAACCAGGGAGTCAGGCGTGGCGAACTGCACTTCCCGGACTCGATGACCCTCTCGGGTTCCCTTAATACTTTGGTGGAGAGCTATGATCCCAGATCACCCGACCCCAACCCTCAGGAGTCCCCCTCCACCCTGACCTGGACCCACTCTACTGACCCCACCCCTATTCCTCCCGACTCAAGGCCCCTGACCCCTGACCTTTGACCCCCTCGCATTTCACGGGCTGCGGGTGGCTTTGCTTCCTTCGGGGCATCGTGACCGGCTCCAGCCCGACGCGCCTCCGGCCCGAGGCCGCCGAGCCCCGCCCCTCCTAGTTCGGCCCAGCCGCCGGCCGTCGCTCTCAGGGTCCACGAACCGGCCCCATACACCGGTGCGGGCACTGGGCAGCCCCCGGCCCTGGCCCCGGAGCCCAGCTCAGGTTGCTCCCGCCGCCGCCGCCGCTTCCATTCATGGAACCCCCTGCCCCCCTTTGGAGACCAGCTGGTACCTCCGTACCCGCTTCCGCTTCCGCCGCCGCACGGCCAGACGGGACACGTAGTTCGTGCAGTGCACTACGGGAGCACAGCCGCAGCATGACCGGGAAGTGATTGTGATGCGCTGCTAGCCGACCAACCAGAAGCTACCGAAGTAGGCCAGCCAGCCAGCCAGGCAGAAGGTACCCTGCCCCCTCTTGTGTACGAACTAGGAAGTCATGCCTGAGAGCGAGCAGCACCAGGATGGCCTCCAGTGAGCGGTGTGCTCAGGAGTTAACTTCTGCCTCCAGCTCCTGCTCCCCTCCAGAGGCGCGGAACTCATATACAGGCACGCACAAACAGCTCCTGAGGTGCTCCCGTATGGGGCCAAGGTAGGAGAGTAAAAAAGGACACTATAGGCACGATTAGGTTTTGTTTGGCCTTTAGTCTGAAAAAGTGTTGCTTGAAAGTGTACAACAGAGCGGGTGCAAGCGGCTAGGGGTCACAGAGCCGCCAATAAAAAAGAATGTCCTTAAATAAAGTGTTCACAGAGTAAAAATCAGAACTACCAGTCCTTCCCTCCAACACAATAGAGCACAGGCACAGAACCGACCGTCGATGAGCCCAAGGAGTAAGGAGGAGGCTGGAGAGGACAGCAGAGGCTCCCAGGCTGCCGCACGGAGGGAGAGCCCTCTTTGGAATGGGCTGAGGAAAGCCACCCAGCCCCCTGCACACCTCATACCCACTGCTAAGGCTAAAAGAAAAAGACAAAACTCAGTCTCAGGTCCAAGGGCTCAGAAAACAGTCCAGGTGGGCAGGGTCAGGATGGCTACTAGTCCCGCTTGGCCTTTTTCTTGTCACTGTTGCCATTCTCTTCAGCCCCCTCTGTGGAGAGCGCCTCCTCAAGTTTTCTCTTGCCACTCTCTGGTGGCTGCTCTGTGTTTCGGGGCTTGAAGCAAATGATGATGCACGTCATGTTGTCACACCCTGTACCATCCCCAGAAGTGTCTGGTGCCAGGCACTGATCCAGCAGCTACAGAAAGATTGAGGCAGTTAGGCACAGGGTTTTGCACAGCTTCCTGGGAACCTACAGTACCACAACAAGGCTTGGCCTTACTGACACAGGGTGGCAGAAGGGGAAGGAATGGGCAACACACATCACAAAACAGATACTTGTGAATTTTTGAGGCCTAAGGCTACATCAGGGAAATGACAGATCCAGGGTTTTAATCGAGGTCTTCTAGTGTGTCTCTGAGTGACTGACTAGTAATACTCCCAGCCTCTGGTCTCCCCACAAGTACAGAGAAGCTGTGTCTGTGTAGACCAGGCACCCTCCTCCAACTTCAGACTCACCTCTTCCACAATGGATGACAATAACCGAAGCTCCCCATTTTCATCACGCTGGCTGATCTTTGATTGAATAAAGTCTACAACCTCCTGGCTGCTCATCACATTCCTGGGTCAAAAAAAACAAAAACAAAAACAAAAACAAAAACAAAAAACCAACAGTCAGAATCCAGAGTCCCACCAAGGCAGAGCAGAGGAGGCATGTAGGCAGCAGTATATTGATGCAGGCCAACTTCAACATCTGAGGAAATGCTCCTCAGCTCGGCCTTAGGCTTGATTGTTTTAACAAGAAGCCAACCTCAAAGCTACCCTGCTGCAGCTCCAAGCCTTACTGAAGTAAGGCTGCAGAAGGACAGGTGTCTAAGGGCTTCCCTTCCACCAGTGCTCACCAGATGCCATCGCAAGCAATGACCATAAACTCATGGTCATCAGTGAGAGTCAGCACCTTGATGTCAGGAAGGGCAGAAATCATCTGTTCCTCAGGTGGCAAGTTTTTGTTTCTTTTGTAGAAGTGGTCTCCTGAAAGGCCAGAGTGTTGAGCAGTTTGAATACTTCTCAAACGTGTATTAGAGGCAAATCAAGTCTTTAAAAGCATCATGACTTTGTGGAATGGAGAACTTTAAGTTCTAGCTTTTCCAGCTTCAGAGCTGCTCTCAGAACAAAGAGCTCATCTGCCTTTTTTTTTTTTTAATCGCCCAGAACACTGTAAGAAGTATAACTTCACCATTTCACAAAGATGTTTAAGGACACAAATTATCTGTGATTGTTCTAAAGGGCCCAGCACCTAGAACATTAAGCTTTGCTATTGGTAGTCTGGGACAGAAGGCAAGACCCCAAGATTTCCCTGGTTTCTTAGACCTTACCAATGGCCCTAGAGAGGTTGAGGCCTCCGTTGACTCGTCCATCCATGGTGACCTTGCCACCAGCATTCTTGATTCGTGCTAGCTCCACTTCATCCTCTGGTTTGTGGTCATAGGACATATCTAAGGCTTTGCCAGCCTCGGACACCACACAGCGAGAGTCTCCTGCATTGGCCACAATCAACTGCTTCCCTCGTATCAGAGCCACCACTGCTGTTGTGCCACTGTCAGAGCCAGGCTTAAGAGGAAGAAAGAGAGCCGTGTGGAAGTGTTTAGGTATGAGTGCACTCTCATCAACCATCTGTACTAGAGAGCTTTAAGAGCTGTCCAGAGACAACATGCTCCCTGGCCTTTTTTCAGGCAGTTCTACCCAGATTTCCCATGTAGTTTTTATTGCAGAATTAATCCTCCTGATCATGCATTAAAGACTAAAATACCAAGGGGATATACTTAAAATAAAAATCAGATGATTTACACTTGCTGCTTCTCCTTTCCAAAAATTACTAATCCCCTTCCTCCACACACCTCCTCTTTGCCTTCCATTCCAGGTACCATCATCTCTTCTTCATCATCATCTTCTTCAGCCTCCTCAGTGTCATCCTCATCTTCCTCGTTCTCTGCCTCCTCACTGCTGTAGCCATCCTCTTCCTCACTACATTCCTAACAGGAGGATTCCAAGCTATTGAGATTGGGATATTGAGCACCCCCCCCCCACCATCCCAATCTTCAATATCATGGAAATCTTGAGGTAGGGGACAGGCTAGGGCAAGCATGATAAGCTGACATTCTGAACTAGGCTCAGATGTCATCAGCAAAAACCCCAGGGAAGACCAAACCACCCAGTCAAAATACCTTCTAGAAAATAAACTGCTAGAAAAGAAAGACATCCAAACAGCCTAAAGTAATAATTTAAAAAATGGCCTTCCTGTTCTCTAGGAGTCAGATCCTGAAAGGCCAGAACTCTTATGCCAGAGAGACACCTCAGTGGGTAAAGCCTGGCAATCCAACCCAGGGTCAGTCCTCTGAACTCCCATGGTAGGAGGAGAAAGCTCTCTTTCTCTCAAATTGTCCTCTAACCTCCACAGGTATGCCCTGCTACTCAGGTACACCAGACAGGACACAAAATTAAATAAATGTTTTTATTTTTAAATTTTAAAGAAAAGCTATTCTTCTGAATATAAACTCAACAACAACAACAACAAAGGTAAGAGGGTTAAAGGTACTTGCAATGGAGGAGACGATGCACTTGAAAGGCTAAGACTTAGCACCCACGAGTCTTGGGAAATGATGTTAAATACAAGGAAGATGGGGTGAGATGGCCCACAGGGTAAATTAGGTGCTTGGTGCCAAGCCCAGTAACCTGATATTGAACCCTAAGACTCACGAAAGAAGTAGAGAACTGACTCACGCAAGTTATATCTTTTCCCTCTGCCTCAACAAGCCATGGAACTACACCCGAGTGCGCTCTGTCTCTCTCTCTCTCTCTCTCTCTCTCTCTCTCTCTCTCTCTCTCTCTCTCTCTCTCTCTCCACACACACACACACAAATAAAAACTTTAAAGAGAGTTGAAAGAAGCTTGGAATGGTACCAAACAGGCCCTCACTGCAACTTCAGCATTTGCTTCTTGTCACAGGCTCTTACCTCACTGTCATCCTCTTCCTCCTCCACCTCATCTGATTCATCCTCACTGTCCTCAAAGAACTTGGACTTAGCAACTCGAGACAGCTTGTCAGAGGCTGAAGAGCAGGAAGGTCCAGCCTCACCAGTAGTAGTAGCAGTACCAGGTTCACCAATCTGGCCTGCCTCAGTCCCATGTTCCGAGTTGGAGGAAGGGCCTGTGTGGCCTTTGGCTGTGGGGCCATTTTCCTGGGAAGGAGTTTCCCTAGATGGGTCCTCAGGTCCAGCCTCCCCATTGAGGCCCTGGGGCCCTGGGTCATCGCCCATCCCAGTTCCCGATTTGGTGTGGGGAGGCCCCTTCTGACAGTTCTGCCCATATCGGGTCAGCAGCTCTTCAATTGTCATGGTAGCTTCTTCATGCAGCAATGCAGCCTCCTCATTGTCCACTGCAGGGAGGAGGCTGAATCAGAGCCCACATCCCAAACTCCTCACAGGATGTCAGTCTCCTTCACTAATTCAACACTTCTTGCACACTGAGGCTGAACTTCCCCAATAACTTCTCCTTTAAGGCTCCACTTGCCCTCGATTTTCCTCAGTAGTTTTCTTCTAATGTGTCTCTCCTTTCTTAGTCCAAGGAACAACAGGTGTACTTCCCCACTGTACCTCTGATTTGTATTTAAGTTAAAATCTTTACTCCGACTGAGGACCCAGGAAGCCCATATGCTAGCTTACAAGAAGGGCTGAGTTGTAATATATGGCTATCAAGGCTAGCTGCCCAGTCTTGAAGAAAAAGTCAGCATATATATAACAATAAGAACCAGGAAAACCTCATCAAAATGACAAAATATATATGCAAAAATGCTTAGAGCTATGTACTGGACAAAGGCCAATTCTCTTTATAACACACGTAGTGTACAAGGTGGGTTTTTTTGTTTTGTTTTGTTTTTTGTTTTTTTGCTTTTTCCCCCAGACAGGGTTTCTCTGTGTAGCTCTGGGTGTCCTGGACTCACTCTGTAGACCAGGCTGGCCTCAAACTCACAAAGATCAGCCTACATCTGCCTCCCCTAGTACTGGGATTACAGGCATGTGCTACTGTGCCCAGTGTATAGGGGTTTTTTGTTTTTAAAATTTTTTCAAGACAGGGTTTCTCTGTGTAGTCTTGCCTGTCCTGGAACTTACTTTGTAGACCAGGCTGCCCTTGAACTCACAGACATCTCTGCCTCCTTTACCTTTCAAGCGCAGGATTAAAGGCTTGTCACCACTGTCTAACTCATAAGGTTCTCTCTTTTTGTTTTTTGAGACAGGGTTTCCCTGGATATCCTGGAACTTTCTTTGTAGACCAGGCTGGCTTTGCACTCAGAGATCTGCCTGCCTCTACCTCCTGAGTGCTGGGATTAAAGGCGTATGCTAACACACCTGGTGGTGGTTCTTTTAATTAATTTTTAAAAAAATCCTGACCACTGTTTCCCCTCCTTCCTCCTCTGTTTTTATTCATAAAAGGGCAAGCATCCCATGGATATCAAACAAACATGGCATATCTAGTTGCAGCAAGATTTGGTATCTCCCCTTGTATTAAGGCTGGACAAGGCAACCCAGTATGAGGAAAAGGATCCTAAAAGCCAGCAAGAGTCAGGGACAGCCCCTATTCCCACATAAAGAGCAAGCTATTTGATGATTTTAACATATGCAGAGGGCCTAGGTCAGTCCTGCGCAGGCTCCCTGATTGTTAGTTCAGTCTCTGTGAGCCCCTATAAACCCATGTTAGTCCTGGGGTTTACTTAATGTGAAAATTCCTCAGGTGCCTAGGAAGCCATCTTATCTTGGAATGTATGATAATAAACTGCTCATTTCTTTCTAACATGGATGCCACACTCACCATCATCCTCATCTGCTACTTTTTCTTTATCATCCTCATCTTCAGTGGGTCTCCCCGCAATCTGTGCCAGTTCCTTAATGACTTCCTCTGTGGTCAATTTGGCATCGATAGCCAAGAAGGCATCTTCTAAAGCCTGAATATAAGCAAAATACTATAAGACAAATACAGCGGGTACAAATCAACTGCCCAATATACAAAATTGTAGGCACACAATTGGGATGAAAGCACAGGGGTGGTCAATTACACTAAGACATATATAAATAGATAAAATGGTTTAAGAGACCCGAGAATAAGGAAAGTCTAAAAATACCCAAGTGGGAAGGAGCTTGGTTTGGGCATAGAACTCTTAAAGAAAAAAAAAAAAGATCTATTATGTACACAGTGTTCTGCCTGCATGTAACACCTGCACACCAGAAGAGGGTACCAGATCTCATTGTAGATGTGGTTGCCGGGAATGAACTCATGGCCTTTGGAAGAGCAGCAAGTGCTCTTAACCTCTGAGCCATCTCTCCATCCCAATGGACATAGAAGTCTTTAAGAAGAAATACAACAGATAATCAATAGCTACAGAGCAAAGGAAAGCCAAAGTTTGGAAAACAAGGGAGAACTCTCCAAGTGGAGAATTAAGAGTGTAGGAAGACAGACCTTCTGGAGCTTGCCTTCCTTGTAGGCCTTCTGATCTTTGATAATATCAGGAAGATATTTGGCACAGTACAAGGCAACTTCTTCCCCTAAAAGAAAGGTTTTATTAACAAAACAGTGCTACACACACACACACAAGGACACACAGGTGCTGAATACCTTAGCATACCTGAGACCTAGCTGGTTAAGTCAAGGGGAAGGTCTGACCCTGAAAACATTTCAATATCATTTTTCTCTGAGGAGTGTATTAGTATATCCCTTGGCATTTTAACTATTAAACTTAGTTCAGTCCTGTAAGTGAAAGAACAAAAAATCCCCTTTCTTGCCCATTGGTAAGTCTTTGATGAGGTCTTAGACTGCTACCAATATGATCTGCTAAAGTTACCTCCATGTCCATCGTAGACAGAAAACATGGCTGTCTCATTGTCCAGCTCAGGAATACAGTTGTGAGCATCCTAGAAGAAGAAAACATAATCAGAATGTTTCATCAAGTTCAAACACTATTTCTCCTATATTTCTGGTCACAAAGTACTTTGATAGATATCTTTGTAGTATAACTGTTCTTTGGCTGGCCAAACATGGACTAGAAATGAGAAAGCAAGGTAGAGTGATAAAAGAATACAGGAAGTTGGGTGGTGGTGGCACACACCTTTAATCCTAGCACTTGGGAGGCAGAGATGGGCAAATCTCTTGAGTTCAAGGCCAGCCTGGTCTACAGAGCAAGTTCCATGACAGCCAGAAAAGAAAACCTGTCTTGAAAAACCACGAACAGGAGGGGAAAGAAGAGGATAAGAAAGGGATTAGAAACACAGGCTCAGACACCACCTCTGTAAAACAGCATCCTCCTCTCAAGACCTAGACCTGACCCTTTGGATCTAGAGAGCTTTAAAGTTACTTCTGAGCCTAAACTAAGGTGCCTGCTGCCAAGCCTATCTACTTAAGCTTGACCCCTGGTACTCACATGTGTGGTAGAGGGAAAGAACAAATTCCCAAAACTTGTCCTCTGACCACACATGTTATCATGAACACCTTCCCTCCAAACTAAACAAATAAATATGTGTGATAAAAAACAAATAAATAGAGCCGGGCGTGGTGGCGCACACCTTTAATCCCAGCACTCGGGAGGCAGAGGCAGGCGGATTGCTGTAAGTTCGAGGCCAGCCTGGTCTACAAAGTGAGTCCAGGATAGCCAAGGCTACACAGAGAAACCCTGTCTCAAAAAACAAAACAAACAAACAAAAAAACAAAAACAAAAAAAACACAAACAAACAAAAAACCAAAAACAAACAAAAAAAAACCACACAAATAAATAAAGCTACTGGGCTTGAGAGATGGCTCAGCAGTTAAAAGCACTGACTGCTCTTCCAGAAAACCTGGGATCAATTCACAGCATCCACATGGCAGCTCACAACTGTAACTCTTGTTCCAGGGGATCTGACACCCTCACACAGACATACATGCAGTAAAGCACCAATGTACATAACATAAATAATTTTTAAAAGGTTACTTCTAGACCCATTCTCTGAATAAATAGTAAAATCCAAGGAAGAAAATGTTAAAGAGGATAGCAAGAAGACCTCCTTGGCACCTTACAAACTTGAAAAATAACAAACTCCTACAGAAGGCTATAACAGTATCGGTCAGACAATATTGTGCTAAACAACTTTTTTAGAAGCACAGTGGTGGCGCATGCCTTTAATTCCAGCACTCTGTGGCAGAGGTAGGCAGATCTCTGACTTCAAGGCCAGCCTGGTCTACAGAATGAATTCCAGAACAGCCAGGAGTACAGAGAAACCTTGTCTTGAGGGGAAAAACAAAACAAAACAAAAAAACACCCACCCAAAGCACCTTAGCATCTTATCAAATTCACCCCAAAGCTTAACTCAAGAAGTTACCCACAGCTTAGAGAAATTAGATTTACAGAGCAATTTTCTTCACAACAAATTCAATTCCAATGGCTTAGCACATCTGAAAAGAAGCTGAAAAAGGCCCTGGCAACACTAACATTTTTCCACTAAAAGAAAAGAAAGCAAAATAAAACAAAACAAAAACCCCACAAGTTTGATCATATTCTAACAAATTTCTACTGCTTCAAACTAATGTCCCAAGGCAGAACGAAGTTCAAGTAGGACTGTCAGCCTTTGGTAAAGTGCACTGCAGCGTATTCTACAACACCCCGCAACACCCCAAGCTTCCTTCGGATACTCTCTTCAGACAGAAGAGATGAATGCAAGTCAACATTGTGCTTTGGTTACTTACCTTGCATGAGTTATTTTCAACCATTTTTCCTTCATTTAAAAATTTCTATCAATAGTGAAAAATCTGAATATAGTAATTCTATTGGAGCTGAACTAAGACTATGGCATAGTTCTTGGGTAAAAAATAAGACATCAGGCATGAAAGAAAGACATCAAAAAAGGACTTTTGCTCAGCGATGGTGGTGCACACCTTTAATCCCAGCATTTGGGAGGCAGAGGCAGGCAGATCTCTGTGAGTTTGAGACCAGCCTGGTCTACAGAGAGTCCAGGACAGCCAAGGCTACACAGAGAAACCCTGTCTCAAAAAAATACAAAACAAAACAACAACCAAACAAACAAAAAACCCAATTTCCCCCCTCTCATGAGGTGACAGTCCACTGTATTATGTCATTTGCTAGATACTCTGTTCTGAAATGTGGCACGTGGCTCACACTTTTCTTGTCTATCCTTTTTTTGTGAAGAGAAATGCCCATAACAGAGTCCTCTCACATCCAGGTCTCAGTTCCTAGAATGATTACTTTCACTTTCAGTGAGATTATAGATCTACATTATTTGGAATTGTTCCACCTTCTCTAGGAACTTTAATCTCACTTACATCTTTACTCAGAACCCTTACGCTTGGCTTTTTGGTCCTTTTCTGAGCCACAGCCAAGTATTTCGACACTATGTCTTAGCAATCTAGAAAAACTCATCCAACCTTGTATTACTGCCAACTGCTTTCTTTAGCCCTGTATCAGAAATACTAAGTACTGTTGGTCACAAAATGTATGAGATCAGCTAGTCTCAAGTCTTTCCCAAACTGTTCAAGTTCTCGATGCTGTTCTCTCACTCGTAGCTGACAGGCTAGCCTCTTCCTCATTTTCCTTTATGAGAAAGAAATGCCCTGTCTTCAATATCCTACCTGAAGGTTTCTTTCTACCTTTATATAAACTTTCCTTTATCTCTGGTTCTTCTCTTCCTAGATTAACATTTCCTCTTTTAAGTCCTGATCTCAAACCCTTCTCTGTCAAGATTTTATTTACAGCAAAAGTATGTAAGAGTGACCCTAACTTAAAGGTGTGTGCTACCATGCCCAGCTCTTTCAACATTTATTAAGCTTACTCACTTTACTTTTTGTGTGTTTTGTCTGCATGTTTGTATGTATACCATGTGTACGCTTGATGCCCACAGGGGTCAGAAGGGGGCATTGGATCCCCTGGAATGAGAGTTACAGATGGCTGTGAACCATCATGTGAATGTTGGGAATTGGACCCGAGTCCCCTGTGAGAGCAACTAGTGTTCTTAATCTCTTAAATCACCTGTTGAGCCCTAGGCTTATTTCTTTCTGTGGAATTTTAACTCCCCCAGCCAATACCTAATAGCAGTCCATCTTTAACTTCCTAGCTGTCATTCACCTATTAGAGTGCTGCTGCACTATCCTTGGTAGCTTGCTTTGCTTTAAGGCACTCAGCCACCCCTACCCACATGTATAACCCAATCTCCTAGTTCTAAAGCCATTCTCCAATCACTCCACTTTTAACACAAATACTCCTTCCACTACCTAGCGAAGAAATATGTACTGTCCTTCTTGTTAACACTATCTCCTCTACTTACTCCTGTGCCTGTTATATTACTCTACATCTCAATGACGGTAAGAGGCCTTTCCCAAATACACCAATGTTCTAACTTGCAGCATTTCTTGTCTTTCCCAGTAACTGGGCACTGACCAAAGCCAGACTTGGAACCAGCAGGCCAGAGCAAAGACTGTCTTAAATTTCTTTATTGCTCTGGGGTTTAACGGTACTATGATAGCGCCTCCATTCCTCCTTAGGACAGTACAATGGTTTAGATATGCTTTCCTGTCTAGAGGTATATATGCTCTATAAAGGCCATGCCCCCAGTGTGGTAGGGTTAAGGTAATCAAACCTTAAAATAAGACCTAGTAGAGGGAATTTAGGTAGAGGCTCCAAACTGAACAGAGTACTGTTGACTTGCAAGAATGGGTCGAGTCTGGTAGGGTGTATTACTCCCACAAGGTTGCTTATCATGAAGAGAGAGACATAGAGAGAGCTTGAGCCATCTCTGGTCTCTTGCTTCCTATGTCTTAACAAATTATCTTTTTTACATGTGTTCTTAACATTTGCCACATTGTTCTCACCAGAGTGGAGCAGACTTTAGCATCATGCTTGAACCTCCAAATTGTGAACTAAAACTTTTCTTTATAAAGTACACAGTTTCACCTATTTTGTCACAGCAATGCAAAACATTAACAAAGATGAAGTGTTCCCAAACGTCTCAGGACAACTACCTTAAAGATATCTTCTCCTTCACTTGCTGCACGAAACCCAGAAATATAACACAGTTAAGTATTATGATGTCCAGAAGAGATGACTCAGAATACACACAACATGAGTCACTTGAATAAGGTATTAGGTCTTGGTCTTACTAAGTCATATATCCCATAGCCCCTCTGACATTCTAAGCAATGCATGCATCAATATTAATAAAGGGTTAGTTAATTCTCTTCTCTAATGTCAATCTCCTGATAGCTGTCCTATGATATATACATTTACTTAAACCCTTTGTCAAGTCAAGATGAGATCCATCCTTCCTTCCTTGGCAGGGTTTCTCTGTGTAGCCCTGGCTGTCCTGGAACTCACTCTGTAGACCAGACTGACCTTGAACTCAGAGATCAGCCTGCCTCTGCCTCCTGAGTGCTGGGATTAAAGGCATGTGCTACCATGCCCAGCTGACATGCACAAGTTATCCTCTGATCCTCACATGTGCACTGTGGTATGTGAATGGCTCCTCATATATACACATAAAAAATAATAAAAATAAACCAAAAAGCGCTACAAAATATGTAATATCTTATAGCTTTAAAAATTAGGTTCATGCCAGGTGGTAGTGGCACACACCTTGAACCCTAGCACTTGAGAGGCACAGGCAGATGACTGAGTTCGAGACCAGCCTGTTCTACAAAGTGAGGCCAGGCCAGCCAAGGCTACACAGAGAAACCCTGTCTCAAAAAACAAACAAACAAACAAACAAAAATCACACAAACAAACAAACAATTAGGTTCATTCAAGCTGGAGAGATGGCTCAGTTGGTTTAAAAAAAAAAGGGGGGGGGAGCCCACCATGCAACAAAGTTCTGATTCCCAGGAGGTTCGGTGGGGGAGGGGGAGATAAAAACAAACAAACAAACAAACAAACAAACAAAAAACCTAGCCAGGAATGGTAGCATACACCTATTATAATCCCATTATTTGGGAGGCATGAAGACTACCACAAATTAAGAGGCCAACATAGGGCCAACCAGGGAGCAGAAAGCAATAAAAAATAAGTTTCCAACCAAAAGTACAGGCTAATCATTGGTGAATTCTACAAATAAAAACATTAATATAATTGGTCCTATTAGGTAACCCAAGTAATCTATTTTTAAAAAATAGTTTATTTTATGTGCATTGGTGTTTTGTCTGCATGTATGTCTATGAGAGGGTGTTGGATCATCTGGAACTGGAGTTACAGACAGTTATGAGCTGCCATGTGGGTGCTGGAAATTGAACTCAGAACCTCTCGAAGACCAGCCATCTCTCCAGCCCCACATTAAGCAACCTAGAGACAATTTAAACATTATAGGAAGGTATAGATAAATTACATGGAAATATAACAATATTATTATTACTATCATTACTATTATTATTAACTTGATTTTGAGACAGGGCCTTACTATGTAGCCTTGGCTGGCCTGGAACTCACTATAAAAACCAGGCTAGCCAGAGCTCTGACTGCCTCTGCATCCAGAATGCTGGGTTGAAGAATGCAACACCATACGCACCTCATTTTATATAAGGCATTTGAGAATCTTATCAACAGGGTATTCTGAACACCAGGGTCTTTGTGGATTCTAAGAGACACACGTACCAATTCTTTACAAATTCTCCAAAACATAGATTAAGCAGCAATATTTCCAACTCATTCTATGAGGTCTTATTACCCTCATACTAAAACCAAACTAGTGGGGCAGTGGTGGTGTATGCTGTTAACTCCAGCACTCAAGAGGCAGAGGCAGGCAGCCTCTGTTACAGTTAATTGTATCTGGTCGGGCCTAGGATGCCAGTAACTGACACAATAAGACTGAACTGTATCCACACATCTCTCTGAATTCAAGACTGGCCTGATCTACAGAGTGAGTTCCAGGGTAACCAGGGCTTTATAGAGACCCTGTCTCAAAAACAAAAATTTCAACAAAATAGTAGCCAACTAAATCCAGCAACACTTCAAAAGGGTTATTTATACTCAGTGACCAAAGGAATCCATATGCCGCATATAAGATAGGCTTAGCATGCAAAATTAGTTAATGCTATATATCATATATTAAAAATGGTGAGCTTAATAGATTAAAAATAAAAAAAGCATTTGACAAGGCTGGAGAGATAACAGCCATTAAGAGTACTTACTGCTCTATCAGGAATGGAGGTCAAATCCTATCACCCACATTAGGCAGCTCACAAATACCTGAAAATCTAATTCCAAGTAATTCTACAACCCCTCCTGGACACTGGGCACCTGCACATACACACATACAAACAGACATAAATAAACAGCACTTAACAAAGCCTAATAAAGTCCATTCACGACAAAAAAAACTCACCCAAACTAGAGGGGAAAACCCTCATCCTGGTAAGGGCTTATCTACAAGGGATGGAGATACAGCTCAGTGGTAGTATTCTCACAATACCAAAAACTTATGTGGCCTCAAAGTTTTTCCTTACACACGAGGCAATGGACAGGAAGTTCGAGCAATTCCTTCCCTAGGTTCAATTAGTTTGCTAGTGCAAATCACAGAATTCAGGGAAGCATTTAGTGGGTATCACTGAACCTTCCACAGACTGAGGATCACATTTTTCAAGAATATCCATACATCCAGCTACCATATGTTCCCTGAACTCCTGACTAATCAAATTATTGGCCACTGGTCATTAACTGATCAGCTCTACTGTCCCAAGAAGTTAAGGATGTATGCTGTAAGCCCTAACTATCTACTATACCTCAGTATTTCTTGTGATAAGCCCTCATCCTAGAGATGCATACATGCATACATACTCATACACCAGCTATCACTCAGTTTTATAATAGCATACAAAAAGGCACTACATTGATGACTTCAAGGACTTTAATATGACAGAAGATCCAGGAGTAGGGCAAATATACATTTCCTAATATCACTCATAGCAATTCCATTCATACATATATACCCAGGATATATATCCACACAAAAAGTTGTACTTGTCCGTGCTGGGGATGGTCTTGTACACTATGTATTCAGACGCTGATTCCTGTGCCCCCAGTTCTCGTTGCAGTAGAAATGTGGGCATTATCACTTCTATAAAGAATCTCCTGCCCCTTTTTTTGTTTGTTTGTTTGTTCAGGTTTTTCAAGACAGGGTTTCTCTGTGTAACAGCCCTGGCTATCTAGGACTCACTCTGTAGACCAGGCTGGCCTTGAACTGACAGATTTGCCTGCCTCTGCCTCTCAAACTGCTGGGATTATAGGCGTGCGCCACTGCACCTGAATCTTCTGTCTTAATACTTTGTAAAAATTATTCTCTGATAGTTAATAAAGAAGCTGATTAGCCAATAGCTGGGCAGGAGAGTCAGAGGGTCTCAGGAAGAGGCCAGAGAGGAAGGCTGCCATGAGGACAGAAAGATACAGCAGAAGGCCGAAGTGAGAAGTCCTGAGTTCAATTCCCAGCAACCACATGGTGGCTTACAACCATCTATAATGAGATCTGATGCCCTCTTCTGGCCTGCAGGTGTACATGCAGCATAACACTGTATACATAATAAATAATTTTTTAAAATTACAGAGAAATATTCAGCTACTAGAATGATAGAATGAGTCAGAATACATCAATGACACTATAAATATCATACACTAGGTCTGGTGGAGATAGCGCCCTGCTTAAGAGCATTTGTTATTCTTGCAGAACCAAAACCTGGTGGCTCACAACTATTTGTAGCTCCAGCTCCAGAGGATCCAATACCCTTTTCTGACTTTATGGGCACAAGATATACATTCCTGTGAGGAGTTCAAGGTCATCTTCAGCCACACAGAAAGTTTGAGCTACATGAGACAGTCTCAAACAGTCATGCAAGCTTTTTTTTTTTTTTTTAAAGTTATTTATGATGTATACAGCGCTCTGCCTGCATATACACATACACGCCAGACGAGGGCATCAGATCACATTATAGACGGTTGTGACCCACCATGTGGTTGCTGGGAATTGAACCCAGGACCTTTGGAAGGGCAGTCAGTGCTCTTAACCTCTGAGCCATCTCTCCAGCCCCACACGCTTCTTAAAGAGTTTCCTATTTAGTGTTATATTCAATCTTTAAAAAAAAAAAAAAAGTATTTTTATTTTATGTGTACAGGCATTTTGCCTGAAATGTGCATCTTTGCATTGCCTTGTGTACCTGGTGCCTGAAGAGGCCTGGAGAGGGTATAAGGTCCCCTGGAGCTAGAGTTACAAAAGGCTTTTATTCACCACACCATGGTCCCTTGGAAGAGCAGCAAGTGCTCCTATCTGCTAAGCCACCATCTCCTCAGTCTCTCAATAATCTTTTATGATGACTCCTCAAACTTAGACTCAAAAACATACCAATACCAAATAGGGCATAGCGATGCAGACCTGTAACCCTAGCATTTAGGAGGCAGAGACAGGAAGATACCTGCAAGTTCCAGAACAGACAGGGCTACATAGTAAGACCCTATCTCTGCCCCTCAGCTCCTCAAAAGGCTGAAGAAGTAACAGTACATGCTAAGTCTGGCAACCTGAGCTCAATCCCTAGGACCTACATGAAAGAAACAGAAATTACATTTCACAAGCCACCCTTTGAACTTCACATGTGTTCTGGCATATGCATAGCCCCCCCCAACACACACAAACAGATTAAAAAAAAAAAAAAAAAGACACTGGCAAAGCTTTTTTGAAAGGGAAAAGTATTTACTGAATTTTGTAAAATCCTAACTCTCCACAAAAACTGTTTTGCTTCTTTCGAAGGTCCCTCAAAATTCCTTTTCCTTTTAACAGTGCACTGCCTTTAGACTGGACTTCTAAACAGCCACCAAAACCTCACAATCTTTTATGTTTCTCAGTACCACCTCCTACTCTTAGCAACACAGCCCATACATAGCTCAACCAGTTGGAGGACCCCTCCAAACCAAAAAAGAGGAGGGGAACATCATTATAACATTTTGACACCCACTTGGGGCCCCCCACACTCCCTAAAAAAATTCTGGTTCCACAGCAGGAGGGTTGGAAAGAGGTAGAAGGTATAAAATACCAGCTTTTCAAAATTATTACTCACTTTACATCCTGGTAAAATACCAGCTTTTGATGACTACCCTTGGTTCAAGAGAGGGAGTACAACAAGCCTAAAGCTAAAAATCTATGGGTTAGAATTTTAGCAGCTTCTCTAAGGTATTCTAATATAAAGTCTTTAGAATGAAGCCAACAAGGCAAATGGGCTTCATTAACAGGCATAATCAATCCAAGATATACCATAACCTTCTTGCCCCATTGAACTATATGTACTGATAGGTCAAGAGCTTATTTTCTGAAAAGATTATTTTAAGAGACTAGAAACTACAGTATCTTAGTAATGTTCTTACAATAACAAGACACCATGTAATACGTTGAGGGAGGAAACAAACCTAGAAAGAAAAGTATCACCGAAGCAGAAAAGCATCTGAAATAGTACTCCAAGAAGATTAGACATATTACTCAAACAAGAGTAAATTTAAGAATAGCACAACAGGAAGGCTTTAGTGCTCAAGTAGATTGCCTCTTAGAACAAAGATCATCATCTCCAGAACAGTTAGCAAAATTCTTCACAGCAAACAGCCCTAAACTAAAAATGAAGTAGTTCTCTAATCACCAGTGGAGAAACAAACAGGAAAGAAAGAAAGAAAGAAAGAAAGAAAGAAAGAAAGAAAAATGCTTAGCAGAGAAATAAAAACACAGAATTCCTAGATTTGAAAACACTCAAGCAACTCAATTCATAAAGAAAAATAGAAAGAATGCCCCCAAAAGTAGAAAAACATTTTATTTCACATAGATGAAAATTAAGGAACAAGAAACTTGAAAAGTCTATGAGAGAGACAGTCACTAAAAGAAAACACCATAGCCTAACCCAAACCCCAGCCAGGCTAACATAATGGCTTTCTTTCTTTCCTTTTGAGAGACTCAAGGAAGGATTGGGAAAATGAGGTATCAGCAGAGGCCAGAAGAGGGCACTGGATTCCCTGGAGCTGGAATTACAGGTGGTTGTGAGCTCCTTGCCATGAGTGCTGAGAACCAAACTCTGGTCCCCTGTAGGAACACATAATCCTTGCCACCGAGTCATTCCTAAGGCTTTCCTTCTCAATCTATACCCAAGTGACTCTAACTACACCCAGCTCTACAGTGTGCCACTGAGAAACACGAAAGCTGTGCTTCAGTCTTACACCTCTAAGAACAGCCCCTACTTACTGTCTTGAACAGCTTCACAGGGCAATTTGTATCAAGGTACAAGTGTCCTATCTTTCTAGGCCCCAATTTCCAAGTTGTCAAATGTGGGCGCTAAGCCAGACCAGATGAATGAATAAGCCCCTCTCCTTGCTGAAATAGTTTATCTAGCTGCAAGATACAGATAACGCTAGAACCATTCATCAAAGCCTGGTAAGAGAATACATTTTGAGTCTGAGAACAAACCATTCAGGTTCACACTGTCATTCCAGAGCTAACCACAGGGAGGAGTGAGGGATTTGAGAAAAATCCCCAGGGGAAACAGTATTTGGCTGTTACCTGTGGCCCACCTACGAAACGGATAAACCTCCAAGTCCAGACATATTAGAGCATTTCCCTAGTCCCTATACCTAGACTTCACACAAAATTTCTCAAAGACAATGTCCTTCTTTCCCATTTCCATTTTACTACCAGGTCTCCCTGTTCATTGTAGTTTCACATCCATTTGCTCAACACTGTTAATCCAGCCGGTTCTGTGTTCCTTTCATCCAAAGTGAATTTTTTAAAAAAGTTATCTGTGGATCGTGACGAAAAAATTGATGAGCAGACTGAAAATGGAGCAAACTAAATCTTATGCACAGGCAAATGACAACTCAGTAAGTTTTAAAGAAATCGAGTGATTTAAAAAAAAATTACCAAGCATAATTTTTTTTAAAAAAAGCAAGCCTAGTGACAGATACAGGTCTCGAAAGGTTTCAAAAAGAGTGACAATTCTCGAAGGTCAAGAGGAGCCTCTGAAAATTAACACGACACACCTAAGGCTAAAAGCAACTAAGGGTTAAGAATGGGAAACTAATTATTTGCCCGGGCTCCCTTTTCTCCATCAAGTTTCTAGCCCCAAGAGGCCTGCCACATGACATTATTTGAAGAATAAAAACTAACCAGCCATTCACATCTATTCCGCCAATAAGCGAACAAAAATCGAGTCTTCCCTCTTCCCTCTGACAACTACACCCCACGCCGCCTGTAAGCCTGGAGGGCTGGGCTGGCACCAGGGGATGGCGCGAAGGCACGGAGAGACGGCGGCCAGTGGGCGGAAGGTGCCTCTCCCCACATGGCAGGGCTCCCGCCGCCACTGGCCATCGGGCCGCCGTCCCCAAGCTCCAGCTGCTCCCTCTCCACCCAGATCCCGCGCTCGCCGCCGCCTCCTGCACCGTGGCCGCAGGCTCCCGTCAGGGACCCTTGCCTGAGGAGAACCCCATCCCCCCCCCACCGCTCCCTTTTTCTGTCAGGTTCTTGCCATGCAGAGGCCAGCTTCTGGGGCCCTGTCGTCTCACCTCCATGGAGACGCGCCAGCCTTGCATGGCGGAGAAGCCGTAGGGCAACGGGAGGCGCGGGGCGCCAACCCCGTCCCCGGAACACTTCACCGTGTTGGGCTGAGAGAGGTAGGCACCCATGGCGGCGGCTGGCCGGCGGTCTCTGGGGCAGGCGAGCGGGACGCGACCCTCGCCGGCGCCGGAGCCGGGGCCCCGGGGGCGCGCGTGGCACGGAGCGGGCCCGGCGGCGCAGCCGACGCAAGGTGCCGGCGAAAGGCGCGAGGCCGGCCAGGAGGCGGTAACGGGACGGGAGCGGGGAGAGAGCGGAAGCGGAAACCGCGCTGCTCCAGACCCCGCCCTGCTGGTGCGGTGAGCCCTGCTGCGGGCGGTCATTTCCTTAGCAACTCGCCCCGCCCTCGGGGACAACGGCCCGCCCAACTGCCGCTCCCGCGAGACTGATCGCCACGCCCACCAACCGCCGGGGCCGGAGGGAGCTGCGGGATCGTGCAGCGGTCCCCTTGCTGACCCTACCTTGCTCCGAGTCTCTGGCCTCAGCATTTTTTTTTTTTTTTTTTTGGTCCTGAAATCTCTTTTGTGTGGGACCCGGAGCGTCCAGTCGTGTCCTGCGGTGTTGTCAGCCCTGTCCCTCTCTCTCCCTCCACACGCCCTCAGATTCAGACAATTAAAGTTGACTATCGTTCTGCGCTTCCGCGGTATTTGGCCGGGCTCTGTGTGGCCTGTACTGACAAAGGAAAACGGATACCTAGGTCTGTGAAATTTTTCGAATTAATACAGGGTAGAAACGCCTGGTGCAGTTGCCTGGGTGAGACGGGAGCAAAGTGGCGGGAACGAGCTCCTTCTCGCCGGTTGTAGGTGCCTGAGGACGGCGTTTAACTGCGGGAGAAAGGCTGGAGGACTGAGGAAAGCAAACTACGTTGGGAAGGCTTATTGAGGGAGCTGGGTGGCCTCTAGCGATGACCACAAGCATCAAGATGGGTACTGTGGACGTCATTGTCGGGCTGGTGCAGGCGTTTTTGATGATGGTTGGGCTGATTCTGTGGGTGCTGTAAGTGGTTAGAATGCCCTTAACCTGAACGCTATGGCATGGGACTGGGGTGGGAATGGAAGGACAGACAATCCAGCAGATTCTTTTTATTATATGGACTGGATGTAAGGGAAAGGAGAAATTCTTCCAAAGTATAAAAAAATCAACTCATTGAAAAGAGAACGGCGGCGGGGGCGGGGGGGAAGGCTGGAGAGCCGGCTAAGAACGCTGGCTGCTCTTCCACGTAAGCCGGTTTCAATTCCAGGATCCACATGGTAGTCCAGCTCCAGAGGATTAGACGCCCTCTTCTGGCACCAGACATGCAAGTGTAACACAAACATGCATGCAGGCAAAACACACAGATACATAAATTTTAGGTTAAAAGCCCAGTATTAGGGCTGGAGAGATGACTCAGTGGTTAAGAACACTGACTGTTCTTCCAGAGGTCCTGAGTTCAATTCCCAGCAAGCACGTGGTGGGTCACAACCATCTATAATGAGATCTGGTGCCCTCTTCTGGACTGCAGGTGTACATGCAGGAAGAACACTCTATACATATTTTTTTTTTTAAAGCCCAGCATTATACTTCATGTCAGTAATTCCAGTAATTCAAATACTTGAGAGTCTGAGGCAAGAAGATCAAATATTCCAGGTTTCAGGCCAACCTGGGCTACAGAGTGCGATCCTCTCTCAAATAATAAGCGAATCCCAGAATTATATGGCTCCTCAGTCAAAACACCTTAATTATCAGAAATCACTAGAGTTGGTCCTCTCCACAGCCCTTTTCTCCAGTGGGTTCTAGAATGCCTTCATTTCGCTAATGACTCAGTGGCTCAGCATTTAGCCCCCTTGTACTCCGGAAGCCACGCTTTCTCTTCTGCTAGAACTACTTCCGGTTCCCTGATAACCCCTTGCATTAGTTTGAATCTCCATTTGTCTTTCCTGACCCCATTGTTCCTAGCATACAGTGCGCGCTAAATGATATTTAAGTGTTGAGTTCATAAATCGCACCGAAGCTTTGACTTCAGATGACAAAATTAGATGGTTCCATCAACAGAAATTGATTTGGTTTGGCTAAGTGCACTAGTTGGGAAGAAATCGTCCTATGTAAGGTGATAGTTCCATATAAAATTAAGGAACATTCTGGGTTGGGGTTAGGCCTTGAGGGTGGACTTGAATGAGGCCTGCAGGTTGTCATGAGCCTCAATGAGCTCGCTGAAAAGGTGGTACTCGGGGAGCATTTCTTGGGTTTGGTTTCCTAAAACAGGACACTGAAGACAGCAGTGTGACTTATAATCCTAGCACTTGGAGGGTGCGACCGGAGCAGGAGCTCAAGGTCATCCTTGGCTCCATAGCAAGTTCTAGTCTTCCCTGGCCTACATGAGACCTTGTATAAACATAAGAAACACAGAAAGATAAAAGACTTCTGAAAGGGGCATGGGTTTTATCATGTATATCATGTACTATCTGTGTTTTCTTCAATAGGTTCTTCAAGATTTTTTGTTTGTTTTGTTTTTTGAGACAGGATTTCTCTGTGTAGCCTTGGCTGTCCTGAACTCATAGAGACCCGCCTGCCTTGGCCTCCCAAGTGCTAGGACTAAAGGTGTGCGCCACCACGCCCAGCTTTTTAAAGGTTTTTTTGAGACAGGTTTTCTCTGTGTAACCCTTGGTTGTCCTGAACTTGCTTTTGGTAGACCAGGCTGGCCTCGAACTCACAGCGATCTGGTTGTTTTGGTTTTTCTTTTTGTTTGTTTGTTTTTTCGAGACAGGGTTTCTCTGTGTAGCCTTGGCTGTCCTAGACTCACTTTGTAGACCTGGATGGCCTGGAACTCGCAGTGATCCACCTGCCTCTGCCTCCTGAGTGCTGAGATTAAAGGCATGTGCCACCACACCAGGCCTTGTTTTAGTTTTTCAAGACGAGGGTTTTGTAGAGGAATGTCTTGAATGGATGTAACAACTGTCAATAAAGTGCTGTTTAGCCAATAAGCTGGGCAGAAGGACAGGAAGGGGAAGGCGGGACTTCCTGGAGAGGGGGTGGAGCAAGATTTGACAGTTGAGAAGGGGAAAGAGGGTTTACAGTTGAGGAGGATGGTGGGAGAGTGTGAGTGTTAGAAATGGCCTGAGGATCACCATAGTGGCAAGTGCTTGGGGTATATGAGGTTTAGCGTAGTTTTAGGAATAGATTTGTATCAGTTTAGATTCTGCCCAGCTTAGTGCTGGCAGCTTTAAGGTACGCTTCAGACTCTGTCATTTATTAGCCATTCTAGGTTGAACCAATACATTTTACTCTAACAAACTGGTACCCAACAGCATTTAGTGTATCTATACCCTTGAAAAAGGATACTTTGTTATGGTTTGGTGGGGAGAATAGAGTGCTATGGTTTCTCTCCAAGACTCTATGGCACAAGGATCCTGGATCCTTTTTGGCCTTTTGCCTTTTGTTGTTCAGGGAGAAAAGCAGAAAGCTGAGAGATGCCAGGCTGTTACCAACAATGAGAAGGGAAAAAGGAACCAAGTTCTTTTCCATAGAATTAATAGCAGCTGGAATTCAGAACTTATTAACAGCAAGGTGTTTGTCAGCTCTCTCTGGAAAGGGTCCACCTATGCGGATTAACAATAACTAAATTCAACCGGGCATGGTGGCGCACGCCTTTAATCCCAGCACTTGGGAGGCAGAGGCAGGCGTATCACTGTGAGTTTGAGGCCAGCCTGGTCTACAAAGGGAGTCCAGGACAGCCAAGGCTACACAGAGAAACCCTGTCTCCAAAACAAAACAATAACTAAATTCAAAAGAATGGTGGACAAGGCTTCGATTACTGAAGCCTAAATTGACACAACTGACCCAAGACTTAGAATTTTTTTGTTAACTCTTGAATATTACTTGAACTTTTTGTAGATTTTGACAGGAATTGAGGTGGGACAGGGCAGTGGTGGCACACACCCTTCTCTTAACACAGTGGGAAAAAGGCAGGTGGATCTCTGTGAGTTCTGGACCTGCCTGGTCTCCACAGGGTGTGACCCCCTGATGATAAATTACTTGTAAAAACAGCCTAGGATTTAAACAGACATGCAAATGCAGAGTTAAAGTGTCAGTGCCCTGCAGCCAGCTTATCCCTCTAAACATGAGCTACTTTCACAGTAGACAGATGCAAAAGACACCAAGGACTTACAGGTGACAAAGTACAGGTCAGCCTAGTTAGATCCCCAAAACTCAAAGGCTAAAATTCATATACATAAAAGGGTAACCTTAATGCCTTCTCCTTTGCTCAAGACAACCGCTTGTCTCTAAAATGGGATACACTTTCTCAGGAGACAGGTAGTGGCCTGGCCTATCTATCAGGTGCCACAGAGCCTAGAGGACAGTTAGTTTAAAAGGTGGAAGTGTCCACCCCTATGGAGAGAATGTAAAAACCCAGGTACAAGATGCCTAGAGTATACATAAACTCTAAAATGGAAATTTATATAAATGTAAAAACCCAGGTACAAGATGCCTAGGGTATATATAAACTCTGAAATGGGAGTTTATATAAGTGTGAAAACCCAGGTACAAGATGCCTAGGGTATGCATAAGTTTATTTAAGGCTTAATGTCTCTTCTTCCAGGGCAACTGGCTTGTCTCTAAAACAGGATACATTTTCTTGGGAGACAGGTAGCGGCCTGTCCATGCATCAGGCGCCACAGAGCCTAGAGAAGGACATTTAGAACTATACAATCCTGTTTTATTTTCAATTAAATAATGATTGTATGTTCTTTGGTAATGGTAATATTATACTTCCTCTTTGAAAGAGGTCAAGATAAGACAGACCTGGGTGAAAAGGAGACTGCTAACTTAAGTCAGCCTATATATACATGAATTCAAACTACAGTACTAGCTTTGATTATTCTGTGCATCCTGCACACCTTAGGCACTTATAGTTTTAGAACTGTAAGATGCTTGTGAGAAATTATATAATTTCAGAACAAAGTACCAGACACTGATGCTGGATCAGCCCCAACAGGATGCATCCTCCAGCATGCTGAGATGCTGACATCCTGCATCCCTCATGTTCCATCCACAAGTGCTTTGGTTGCTGTTCATCATCAGAACAGAACATCTCCCAGGACAGCTTTGAAGAAAGCTCTTGATTCCAATTGGTCCAGCATTTCAGACCCACACAGGACTTTTATTAAACCTGAATTTCTCAACATTTAGAGACTGGACCACAAATGCTATCTCTAGCTTGTTTAACCATTTTCTTAGTTTTATTTGGGCTCCTGCATAGGTATGATTCGTCCCACCAGCCTGAAGAGCCTTAAAAAGAGAATGCTGTCCCATTTCCCTTAAAGGGGGGTTGGATAAGGCTTTGGGCTATGGATGTTTATCTTCATTGGGAATTGATTGTGTTACTATTGGTTTTGTTCAGAGAGAGAACGAGGTTGGACTCAGGGATTTTTCTCTGAGAATATAGAAGTATATAGGAATGATAGGACAAAAGGTAGATTATTGAACCTACTCTTCAACGTAAGGCCTTAATTGTTACTCACAAGGCTATTTTAAATTCATTGGTATAGAATATTAGATATTGATGTAAAATAAGTTTATTTTTAATTCATTGTACTATTCAATTTTATCACAAGACTATACATCCTAGGTTTAATAGATAAGGTAAAATATTTAGATAAGGTCTTCAAAAACCTCAGAGATCTACAGAATATGACATTTAAGGAAGTTTTATTTGTTTTGAGGATTCTTTGAAAATGAGACAGGTTGACTCCTGGCAACACCCCAGCTGCCTCAAAGAAGGTAATGAGCATCAAGGAACCTCCTTATGGAGATGGCTTCAGGTGTGGCAAACCAGCCACTGGGCAAAAATGTCATTGATTTCTGCCACAGACAGAATTCTGCCTGAAATGGGCAGGCTTGGAAGCAGGTAGAGTTGACAGCCAAACTCTGCCAAGACAGGGTAGGCAAGTCCTCAATAGTCCCTGCTTCACAAATGTGTCTGTCAAATATATTGGGCTAGAAGGCTGAAGATGATGCTCCAAAGTGTTAGAAAGCTTTGGGCGACTGTTCAGGCAGTGAGGTGTCTGTCATGTTTTTCATTTTGAAAACTGCTAACCTGCACTTCCTATTTACTCAGCTAATTTTATTCCTTCAAGTCTCTGATGGGGTTGATGACAGCAAAACATTATGAGTATAACAAGAACACAGCGATTGCTTTGTGGTTCTTGTGTGTGTGTGTTGTACATTGATCTAATAATATAAATGTGTAGGTAAAAGGTTTTTTTTAAAAATTAGACTAAAAAGGGGAATTGTGGAGGAATGTTTTGAATGGATGTAACAACTGTCAATAAAGCGCTGTTTAGCCAATAAGCTGGGCAGAAGAACAGGAAGGGGAAGGCGGGATTTCCTGGAGAGGGGGTGGAGCAAAGTTTGACAGTTGAGAAGGGGAAAGAGGGTTTACAGTTGAGGATGGTGGGAGAGTGTGAGTGTTAGAAATGGCCTGAGGATCACCATAGTGGCAAGTGCTTGGGGTATATGCATGATATTCTTTTCTGTTCCTCCCTAACCATCATAAGGACTAACAAATAGTTTTGTTTTGTTTTTGTTTTTTTGTTTTGTTTTGTTGGTTTTTTTGAGAGAGGGAACAAATTGTATCTTTTGATTTTCTTTTTTGTTTTTTATTTTTATTTTGCTTTTGAGAGTCTCATGAATCCTAGGCAGGCCTTGAACACTATGTAACAGAAATGACCTTGAATTCCTGTTCATCCTTCCCGACTCCCAAGTGCTGGGATCACTGACTTGAACCACCAGTTCCAACTGACTTTTTAAAAGTATAAACTGATAAGCCAGGCGTGGCAGCTCACGCTTTTAGTCCCAGCACTCTTGGGAGGCAGAAACAGGCAGATCTCTGAGTTCGAGGCCAGACTGGTGTACAAAGTAAGACAAGGACAGCCACGGCTACACAGAAAAACCCTGTCTCAGAAACAACCAAGCAAACAAACTAGTGATAGAGCCCCTTCCTGCATGTGTAGTTGAGGGGCTAGCCTGAATGAGAGTCTCAAACGTATACTGCGTGTTTGTTCAATAGCAAAGGCTTAAGACATAGGAGGCAGCAAAGAATAAGGACATGGGACTCAGTGGTTGTGAATAGAACTTGTACTTGAAAACTACAGCAACATAGCCAAGGATTACTAGGTTGCTTAGACTTTTTTGTGGCCATATATTTCAAATTGGTTGAATACTAAAGAAACTGCCAAACGTCAATCACTTTAAAAACTGTTTCTTTCCATTTGGCTCTCCTGGAAGAAAAAAGTGCTTAAAAAGACAAAGGTGCTTTAGGCCAGGGTCTTTCACACACAAACAATGAGGGACTAGGGGTGCAGCTAAGTGGGAGAGTGCTATGGAACATGAGGGCCAGGTTCAGTGCTCAGCACTGAAAAAACAAAACATGGGCTGTGTGTGGGGAGATAATTGTGAGCTCCTTACATATATTTGCAGATCTTTGGAATTCAAGGGACCTCAGTGCAGACAATATTGCTTCAGTATGAGACCAGTTCCATTGTAAATGTAAACACAAGACCACTCAAAAATGTGTTAGTCCATATGGTAAAAAAATGCTTTGTTTAATATAATATATTTTTAAATATAAAAATTTTAAAGGTGCCTTGGAAACACAAGACCTTCGAAGGCAACAGATTGCAGATTGAAAAAGCAATCTGAATAGGAAAGATGTTAAGGGAATGCAGAGTGAGAAAAGAGGGAAAGCTGGCAAGCACATCTTCCAAGCTTGTTATCTTTCAGACTTTTCTTGGGTTTTGACCTTCTTTGTGTATTTCACAGCTGATGATCTACCATTACTCATAAAAATGTTATAGTGAAAACCTAGCAGCATTGTTGTTAGCATTGGGGATTGAACTGATGCAATGCACATGATCTGTCACATGTTGAAACATGATCAGTTAAAACAAAATTTTAATACCTAGTAGTTTTGTTAGTATGTTTCTTCTTGGAGTAAATCAAGGTGAAAGGTTGACTCAGGTAGGGACACTTCAGGGACAAGATACTGGCAGAGTCCTTCCATAAGATGCTCAGAGTCTTGGCAAACATAAAACTAGACATGGAGTGAGCGCACTAGGAAGATGGAGGCAGGACCACAGGTTCAAGGTCCTCCTCCGCTACCTCTAACAGGTCCATTCTGAGATTCTGTCTCAGTAAAGCACTTGCCCCACAAGCATTAGAACCAAATGCAGATATGAAGAATCTATATAAAGAAAAACCAGACACAGCGATGAGATGCGTGGCAGGATAGGAGGTAGAGACAGGCAGATCCCTGGAGGCTTGCTGCCTGGCCTAGTCTACTTGGTGCCTGGAGAATGACACAATGGATGTCCTTGACCTCCATATGCATAAATATGCACACACAGAGAAAGACAGAGACAGAAAGATGGACACTGAAAGGCAGAGACCAGAGACAGATAGATTTTTAAAGCTAAGAAGGAATACAAAACTTTTGAAGTTATTGGAAGAGCTAGGGAAGAGTCTGTATCTGAGGCCCTGGACATTCTTCTTTGTTCTCTTGTTCTATCTATCTATCTATCTATCTATCTATCTATCTATCTATCTATCATATATATATATGTATTATATATATGTACAGTCTCAATGTGTATGCATGTATGTATATGTTTGAAGTTTCTGTGCATTATGGTGTTTTTGGGAACTTCAAAGTCTTTCTATTGAGATACCCCCACCAGGCGCTAGCCAGTCCTTACAGACAGTAAAAGAACTCAGCCAACAGCATGCCCTCTAATATACAAATTGACCAATCCAGGGCTGAACCTCCTCTATCAGTTCCTTACAGGGTGGTAGGCACTATCCTCTTCCCTTGTTGTCCTCAGCATGAAGGGACCACTCCTAGAGCATAGCCTACAAGCTCTGCCTGCCTTGTCTTTCCCTCGGAATGCCACTAAAGCTTTGGGTCTATGCTTTGTGTTTCTACTGTTCTCTCACCTGACCCAAACAGGTGCTTTCTTGCTCCAGGAGACTGTAAGACATGAAGGACTGCTTCTCCAGAACCTGGGAATACAACCATCTTTCTTCCATTCTTTTGTTTGCACATCTCATCTAACCCTTGCTGTAGGACTTACTGCATATCTGACACTGGCCTTAAAAAGCTGATCCTCTTTCCTCCAAAGTACTGGGCTGACAAGTGTGCACCACGACATTTAGTAAAGACTTTGTTTTCACATGCTTCATCTTGGTTTCCTCTGTACCTGGCTACCAACCTAAAGACACAGGACAAGGGGCTGGAGAGATGGCTCAGTGGTTAAGAGCACCATGTGCTCTTCCAGAGGTCCTGAGTTCAATTCCTAGCAACTACATGGTGGCTCACAACCATCTATAATGTGATCTGATGCCCTCTTCTGGGTGGAGGTCTACATGTAGACAGAGCACTGTATATATAGTAAATAGATACTTTAAACACACACACACACACACACACACACACACACACACACACACACACACACAGATCCCAAAGTGAAACTATTTGTTGTTTTGTTTGATAGTTTGTTTTAGTTTTTCAAGACAGGGTTTCTTTGTGTAGCCTTGGCTGTCCTAGACTTACTTTGTAGACCAGGCTGGCCTCAAATTCACAGAGATCCTCCTGCCTCTACCCCCCAGGTGCTGGGATTATAGGCATCACTGTGTCTGGCTTCTTGATTTGTTCTTGTGTGTATAGGTTTTGTTTCTTCTTTTCGTCTTCTTTTTCTCTTTCTTTCTTCCTTCTCCTTCTTCTTTTTCCTCTTCCTCCTTCTTCATCCTCCTCTCCCTATTCCTTCTTCTGTTTTCCTTCCTTCTCCCTCTCCTCCTTTTGAGACAGGTTTTCTTTGTGTAGTCCTGGCTGTCCTGAAACTCACTATGTAAACTAGACTAGGCTCAAGCTCAACGATACATCTGGGCTACATGACAAGACTATGTCTCAAAAACCAAAACAGGTGATGTGTGGTGGCATACACTTTTAATCCTAGCACTCAGGACGTAGGTAGGCAGAGGAGTTGCCTGGGACCACAAAGTCGCCATCAGTCTTCCCAGTCACGGTGCAGCATATGCCTGCTAGTGATACTGATCATGAATATGATGAGATACCATGCATTCAATAGAAATGTTAGATGTAAAATGTTTTAAAGAGTCGATTGTGTTATATGGAATGCCTTCTCCATTCGTTAAATAAATATTAAGTAACTGGGCTAATCAAAATAAACTTATTCCCTAAGATTGTAAGGGATTGATGTCAGCTGTGCTAGAAGCTAGTCAGCAATTACAATGGTTATCATGGTGGAGGGGAAAGTCATGAAAATAGAACAACAAAATATAGCAAGGGGGATGATAAATGTTGTTAAAGATCAATTGTTTGGTGAAGGGCCGTATGCTGACCTACAAGAACAAATATGATCTGATGAGGTGGCCATAAAACAATGTCTCAGCAGTTGTAAGAGCTTGGGACACAGTTGAGCAGCCCAGGAAAAGATCCACCTCACTTACTAAGATAACACAAAGCTCTGGAGAAGCCTTCACAGACTTTTTAAAGAGATTGGCTTCAGCTGTAAATAAAGCTATATCAAACCTTGATGCCAGACGAGTGTTGATAAAGACCTTGTCATTTGCAAATTTAAATACTGAATGTAAGAGAGTAATTAGACCATTAAAGGCATAAGCAGCACCAATAGATGAATGGATAAGAGACAACTGATACTGGCTCTCAGGAGCATCATGCTAGTATCATAGAACAAGCCATAACTAGGTCTCAGATATCAAAATACCTGCTCCTTTAATTGTGGTGAGTTTGGCCATTTACAAAGAAACGATAATGTTAAAAACTTCAGAGCTCAAAATGGCAAGTGTGTTAAATCTGGGAAATACCTCACTTTCACTCAGACACTAACAGTTTCTGGCTGCAATGGATGTCCAGGCTACCTGGAGTTTGCATAGGCTGTGGTAAAGGGGGTCATTTGACTAGTGACTGCAGGTCCAAATGGGACACACACAAGGTAACTTCTTGCCTCTTGCCCCACAGCAAAAAAAAAAAAAAAAAAAGCAAGCCATTTTCTTTTGGCAGGGAAACCGAAACTAAGTATTGCTGATCTCATGCACACTACTGAAGGCAATGTGGGGTTTGGCCACAGATAACCCTCTTACACTATCCCCGAAAGGTGAATGGTACAAAATAACAAAATAACCACTGATGATTATGGTCCTTTATCTTCAGGGACAGTAGGGATGATCATGGGAAGAAGTGGATTAGCTCCTCAAAAATTTGCACATCCCGGTATTATAGATGGGGATTATAAGGAAGAAATTAAAACTATGGCATATGTAAAAAAGGAGATGCAAATTAATGTAAGGAACAGAATTGCTCAGCTTTTACCATTTCCCTACTCCAGAAGAAAGAACAGGAACATTTATGAGTACTAAAAAATGTGTGTTTTTAGTAATCAATGGTTAATGATCAGAGACCCAAATTATTATAAGAATATGCTGACATCAGAATGGAAACCTGCAATAGTTTTGAGATGGGGACGATGTGGTTTCGTTTATTTATCTACAGGGAGTGAAAAAAACATAGCTACCAACAAAACTTATAAAGATTAGATTTGACCAGAGAAGACCTCTTCCTAGCTAAGATATGAATGTCTTCACACAGCAAATGAATATTATTGTCTACCGGGTTTCCTTGACGTGCCATCCTTTCAGATAGCATGGATGGAGAATTATACTACAGTCCAAATGGACCTGCTCAACCATAGAGCAGAAAGTCATCTTTAGCTGATTTGTGCACCTTGCATATTACACACACACACACACACACACACACACACACACACACACACACACACACACACACGTTAATACAGAAATATACCTATATATTACCTTTAAAAGTTTGTTTATTTTCAGAGCTAAAGACCAGATAACAGGGCTGGAGAGATGGCTCAGAGGTTAAGTGCACTGTCTGCTCTTCCAGAGGTCCTGAGTTCAATTCCCAGCAACCACATGGTGGCTCACAACCATCTATAGTGAGATCTGGTGCCCTCTTTTGGCATGCAGGTGTACACTGTATACACAATAAATAGATAAATCTTTTAAAAGAAAAAAGAAAAAAAAAAGAGAGATAACAATGAAGACAAAGCAAGTAGCTCAGGTGACTCAGCCTCACAGACTGACTGAGTCACTGTTTTCTCAAGAATTTGCATCCAGGTCAACTTCAAAAGGGCTAGCCCAGATGATCAATCTCACAGAGACTGGACAGAAAAAGATACAGCTAGCTCTTCCAACCCCTGTCCAATATCCCAATTTTCTTAGGGTGCCCAAAAGATGTCTTTGTCCCCAGACAGCAAGAAGTAATTTTAAGCACAGGACAGCCCCATTCCCAAGAGGTGGGTGGGTGTTGTTGGTCATTTGGTGGATTATGGATGTTTGTTGGCATCTGGGGGGTGGTGATTACACATTGCTACTGGTCATGGTCAGGGAGGAACAAATTAAAGGTTAAAGTCAAGCATCTCTTTCTTCCCTCTATCCTTCTTTTTCCTCTCCTATCTAGTATTAGGGGAAAGAGGCGGAAAGGGAATGATAAAAGAAAAATGGGGAGATTCAGGATGAAAGATTATTTATTGAATCTACTAGTCTACCACCTGGCTGTCAGGTGTAATCCTAATAGGTCTGCCTTTATATGTAGGAAGTGTAAAACAGTCAGCTTCCAGAACTACAGAAATGACAGAGACATCTGACTTCCTGGATAGTCACCAAAGGTTTTTCTGTATCTTTGGGGCATCCAGTCTTCAGACTACTAGCCCAGAGTATATGACAGACTTTTCTGTGAAGCAGGAATTTTGAAGGACTAGCCTACTTAGTCTCTGCAATGTTGGTCAGTCAATTTCCCAGTGTCCTGCTTGTCAACAGTTTGGACAGTCTAAGGACAATTTTTTTTGTCTGGTGGCTTTCTTGCCACAATTTGTTTCTTGATACCCATCATCTTCTTTGAAGTAGATTAGGGATTCTGCCTGGAGCAGATGTGTCTGTCAGAAAAACCTTTTATTATTAAAACATCTTTAAATTCCATACTCTATAGATCTCTGAAGTGTTTGAAGACCACCTATCTATCTCAGTATATCTAAATAGACAAACATTGCTTATTTTTAGCTATGTACTATCCGCTTAACCTTGAGAACATACATGAGATTAAATAAAGCTTATTTCTATAATTAACTAAACTAGTATCTAATAAGACTACAATTAAGATTATTTATTGGTAGCCAGGCGTGGTGGCACATGCCTTTAATCCCAGCACCCAGGAGGCAGAGGCAGGGGGATCTCTGTGAGTTCAAGGCCAGCCTGGTCTACAGAGTAGTTCCAGGACAGCCAGAGCTGTTACACAGAGAAATCCTGTCTCTGGTGGGGGGGGGGGGAGGGGAGAGAATTACATCTGACTTCTCAATGGACACTCTAAAAGCCAGAGGGACCTGGACAGATGTGCTGCAGACTCTAAGAGACCACAGATGCCAGCCTAGACTACTATACCCAGTGTTGGCTTTGAACTTTTCCAAACCTACTTTATTTGGGGTTCTTTAATGTCTATACCTCCCTTACAACCCACCTACCCTGGATAAGAGAGAAAAGAGGTTAATGGGGATAAGAGAATTAGGCCTTGTTAGACTCAGTTCCCTGGGCGGATTCTGCTCTTCATCTTCACAATTCCAGAGTTCTCCTTAAACAGCAAGCCAGCAACTCAGCAAAAGTAACCACAACTGCAGCAGCTGGAACCCGGAGCAGCAGCCAAACCCAGGATCTTGAAGCATTCTTTGGAGCATCTTGAAGTGGATCGACAAACCGCCAAATGATGGGAAGCAATGCCAAAACCCAAAAACCCAAGTCTGGTTTGACCTCAGAGTCTGCACTAGGATGTTTATCAGTTGGCAAAGACCATGCCCCTGCAAGAGGCAGTTCCTCTTTTAGTGGATAAACATCATGCGTTCTTTCACAAGTTTGTTTCCATTGGACAAACACCACATGCCCTCACACAAATCTGTTTCACATGCCACACTTGGGAACGAAACTAAAACGTGTTTACATCCACTACAACCCAGCAAAACTTTGAATTACTATAGATGGAGAAAATAAGCTAGTCCATGATAAAGTCAAATTTGAACAACATTTATCTCCAACTCCAGCCCTTCAGAAAGTGCTAGAAGGAAAGCTCCAACCTAAGAAGGTTAAATACATCCATGAAAACAAAGGATGTATCTCACACTACCAAAATCAAAAGAAGGTAAGCACACATACATGGTCACACACGCCACCACCAAAACAACAAAATAACAGTTATCAACAAACACCACTCATTGATGTCTCTCAACATCAGTGGTCTCAACGTCCCAATAAGAAGACACAGACTAACAGAATGGAAGAAAGAAAAACAACAACAACCAAGGATCCATCCTTCTGCTGCATGCATGCAGGGAACACACCTCAACATCAAGGATAAACATTACCTCAGGGGAAAGGATTGGAAAAAGATATTCCAAACAAATGGATGTAATAAACCACTTTAATATCCAACAAAATAGACTTCAACCCAAAACTAATCAAAAGAGATGGGGAAGGATACTACATACTCATCAAAGGAAAAGTCCACCAAGACCACATTAAAGTTTTTTTTTAAAAAGATTTATTTATTATATATAAAGTGTTATGCCTGCACACCAGAATAGGACACCAGATCTCAATTTTTATTTTTATTTATTTTTATTTATTTATTTTTTTACAGGTTTTATTTTTTATTTATTTATTTTTAATTTTTTAAATTAATTTATTCTTGTTACATCTCAATGTTTATCCCATCCCTTGTATCCTCCCATTCCTTCCCCCCCCCCCCATTTTCCCATTATTCCCCTCCCCTATGACTGTTCCTGAGGGGGATTATGTCCCCCTATATATTCTCATAGGGTATCAAGTCTCTTCTTGGCTATTTGCTGTCCTTCCTCTGAGTGCCACCAGGTCTCCCCCTCCAGGGGACATGGTCAAATGTGAGGCACCAGAGTACGTGAGAAAGTCGTATCACACTCTCCACTAAACTGTGGAGAATATTCTGACCATTGGCTAGATCTGGGAAGGGGTTTAAAGTTTACCTCCTGTATTGTCCTTGGCTGGTGCCTTACTTTGAGCGGGACCCCTGGGCCCAAATCTGCCTATCATATTGTTCTACTTGTAGATTTCTAGGACCCTCTGTATCCTTTTATTTTGCTATTCTCTCATGCGTCTCTGATTTAGAGTCCCAATAGGATGCCTTCCCCTCTGTCCCAGTTTCCTGGTAAGTGAAGGCTTTTGTTCAATTTTTAATATTCATGCCCCAAACACAATGGTATCAATGCTCCTACAGCTTAAATCACACATTGACCACACACACACTAAGATAGTAAGAGACTTCATTACCCCAATCTTACAAATGGACAGGTCACCCAGACAAAATCTAGACAGAGAAATCCTGGAGCTAACAGGTGTACTATACCAAACTAACTAAGAGGCAGAGAGAGAATATCCAAATTAAGAAAATCAGAGATAAAAAGGGGGACATAACAGACACCAAGGAAATCCAGAGACTCATAGATTTCCCACAACAATGGAAAATATAAAAGAAATGGATAATTTTCTCAAGGAGTACCACTTACCAAAGTTAAATAAAAATTGGATAAATAATTTAAATAGTGAAATAGAAGTAGGCATTAAAAAGACTACCAACCAAGAAAAGCCTCATGGCTAAATTTTTGTTGTTGTTTGTTTTTTGTTTGTGTGTGTTTTGGGGTGTGTGTGTGTGCGCACACACTCGAGTATGTTTATTTGTTTTGTTTTGGTTTTGTTTTTGTTTTTTCCGAGACAGGGTTTCTCTGTCTAATAGCTCTGGTTGTCCTGGAACTCGCTCTGTAGTCCAGGCTGGCCTCAAACTCACGGAGATCCACTTGCCTCTGCCTCCCAAGTGCTGGGATTAAAAGCGTGCGCCACCACGCCTGGCTTGGCTAGATGTTTTTATCTAGTACAGAATCCACACAAACTTTCCAAAAAGAGCCAACACTAACACTCCTCAAATTATTCCACAGAACAGAAATAGAAGAAACATTGCCTGATTCATTTTATGAAATCATAGTTACCTTGATACCCAAACCACAAAGACTCAACAAAGAAAGAGAATTAAGACCACTTTCCCTTATGAACATAGATGCTAAAATACTCAGTAAAATACCTGGAAACCAAATTCAAGATCTCATCGAAGAGATCACCCACCATGACCAACGAGGCTTCATCCCAGAGATTCAGGGATGATTCAATATACGAAAACCAGTAAAATAATCCACCACATACATGAGCATCTCACCAGATACAGAAAAGGCCTTTGACAAAATCCAACCCCTGTTCATGATAAGACTCCTGGAGAGAGAGAGAGAGAGAGAGAGAGAGAGAGAGAGAGAGAGAGAGAGAGAGAGAGAGAGAGAGAGAGAGAGAGAGAGGGAGAATATCCTACAGAGATCAGGGATATAAGAGACATACCTCAGCACAGTAAAAGTGATTTACAGCAAGCCCATAGCCAACATCAAATAAATGGAGAGACACTCAAAGGAACTCCACTAAAATCAGGGACAAGACAAGGTTGTCCACACGCTCATCTGTTCAATATAGTAGTACTTGAGGCTTTATAGAGAGCAACAAGAAAAATGAAGGAGATCAAGAAGATACAAATTGGTAAGGAAGAAGTCAAAGTATCCTGTTTGCAGGTGACATAATAGTATATAAAAATGACCCTAAAAATTCCACCAGAGAACTCTTACAGTAGATAAAACAATTTCGGCAAAGTAGCTGGATACTGTTGAGGCCTGCTTTAACTTTTTTTTTTTTTTCACAACTATAGTCCCTCTGATGAGACCTACTTTAGTTTTTAGCATAACTGTAGTTCCTCTGTTAATACTTGCTTTTATCTTTAGCATAACTGAAGCCATTTTGTCTTAAATCTCCATTTTAAGTTCTCAGGCTCTGTCTGCCTGACACAAAAATACCCTTTTACACCCAGCAGTGGTGGCACATGCCTTTAATCCAGCACAGGTGGATTGCTGTGAGTTTGAGGCCAGCCTGGCCTACCAAGTGTGTCCAGGACAGCCAGGGTTACAAAGAGAAACCCTGTGTAATAATAAATAAATAAATAAAAAGAAACAGCCTTATACTTACTGCTTAGAATAAAACAATAGATGACACATGCATGTTCTGCTTGTTAAAGATAAATGTATGTTCTGTTAGAGTTAAATGGCAAGTCCCTGCTATGCTCCTTTCTCTGGGAATGGTGGAGAACTGGAAAGTCCCCCAAAGTTCTCCTCTCCTAAATTCCAGCCAATCAGCTTAAAATGCTTTGTCCAGCTATGTAGGCACAATGTACCTGGAGTAGAATTGATTCTTCCTGCTCAGTTATGGTCTTTTTCCCTTAAAAAAAAAATCATTCTGAGAACAGCTCAGGGTCACAGTCTTGATTCCCAAATCCAGACTGTATCCCTGACTTCCATCTTATCTGCGTCTGGTGTCCGAGTGGTCAGTGTGCAGGTATTCCTGAACCCCAACAGATACAAGATTAACTTAAAAAATCAGCCGGGCGGTGGTGGCGCACGCCTTTGATCCCAGCACTCAGGAGGCAGAGGCAGGCAGATCGCTGTGAGTTCAAGGCCAGCCTGATCTACAAAGTGAGTCCAGGACAGCCAAGTCTACACAGAGAAACCCTGTCTCGAAAAACAAAACAAAACAAAACATCATTAGCCCTCCTTTATACAAATGACAAACAGACTGAGAATGAAATTAGGAGGGAAATCTTTCACAATAGCTTCAAATAATATAAAATATCTTGGTGTAACGCTAACCAAGCAAGTGAGAGACTTGTATGATAAAAACTTCAAGTCTTTGAAGGAAGAAATTGAAGAAGATACCAGAAGATGGACAGATCCCCCAGGCTCATGGTGGACCAGTGGGATCAACATAGTAAAACGGTCATCCTACCAAAAGCAATCTACAGATTCAATAAAATACCCATCAAAATTCCAACACACTTTCTTAATTTTTAAATTTTGTTTTTGTTTTTTGTTTTTGTTTTTGGGATGGGCTTTTCTGTGTAACAGAGCCCTGGCTATTCTGGACTTGATTTGTAGACCAGGCTGGCCTTGAACTCACAGAGATCCACCTATCTCTGTCCCCCTGAGTGCTGGGATCAAAGGCTTGCTATACCACATCCAGCTCCAACATAATTCTTTACAGATCTTGAAAAATTTCAACTTCATATGGAAAAGGGGAAAAGAAAATCCAGGGTAGCTAAAACAATCCTGAACAAAAAAGAGCTACTGGAAGTCTCATCATTCCCAATTTCAAGCTGTACTACAGAGCTGGAGTAATCATTTTTTGAAAACTCATGGTATTCACATAAAAGCAAACATTTGTTGAGACCTGCTTCAGCCTTTAATATAGCATAATTGTAGCCATTTTGTTTTTTTAGTCTCCATCTGATTATAAAGTGAAATTAAATTCAAGTTTTCAGGCTCTGCCTTGCAATGATTTTATCTCTATGGTTTTATTCATCAAGCTTTGTTACTTGGATACTCTGTAATGTCCCTCAACTGCCGGACCAATCAAATTAAAGGTCAGTTAGAAGTGCTTTGCCTAGTTAGTCAAAATGATGCTAAATGTACTGTTGCTTCCTACACCTGGTTGCAATTTTGTTAGCTGGTTATGACCTGGTTACAGTTTTGTTGGTTGGTACCTGGTTATAGTTTTGTTACTTGGTTACAGTTTTTCTGATAAAAAACCATGTCACCATCTGATTCCAGAATTTGGATCATGGCCCTGACTGGCCAGTTTTTGTTCAACATTCAAATAAGCTTCCGTCACAGTCTGGTGTTTGCGTGGCCAGTGTGCGGCTATTCTTGAACTTTAATGCATTCATCAATGGAATAAAAAACCAAGTTATAAATTCACATACATATGGACACCTGATTTTTGGTTAAAGATACCAGAAATATACACTGGAAAAAGAAAGGCAACATCTTTAACAAATCCTGATGGTCAGACTGAGTGTCTGCATGAAGAAGAATGCAAATAGATCCATACTTATCATCTTGCACAAAACTCAAGTCCAAGTGGATTAAAGACTTCAACATAGAACCAGATATATTAAACCCGATGGAAAAGAAAGTGGGGAAAAGCCTTGAACACATTGGCACAGGCCAAAACTTTCAGAACAGAAAAAACACCGATAGCACTGGTACTAAGATCAGTAAGTGGGACCTCACGGAACGGAAAAGCTCTGTAAGGAAAAGGGCATGTTAATCAGATACAGAGGCAGCCTTCAGAGTGGGACTTTTAAAAAACCAATTCCACATCACAGAGGACTAATATCCAAAATAGATGAAGAACTCAAGAAACTAGATACCCGCAAACAAAACAAAACAAAACAAAAAAAAACCCCTCCAAACAAAACCCAAATAATCCATATTTATTTATTTATTTATTTATTTATTTATTTTTTTTTTCAACTGGATTAAGCTTTATTTTTTTTTTTTATTAATTTATTCTTGTTACATCTCAATGTTTATCCCATCCCTTGTATCCTCCCATTCCTCCCCCCCCCCCATTTTCCCATTATTCCCCTCCCCTATGACTGTTCCTGAGGGGGATTACGTCCCCCTATATATTCTCATAGGGTATCAAGTCTCTTCTTGGCTACTTGCTGTCCTTCCTCTGAGTGCCACCAGGTCTCCCCCTCCAGGGGACATGGTCAAATGTGAGGCACCAGAGTATGTGAGAAAGTCGTATCACACTCTCCACTCAACTGTGGAGAATATTCTGACCATTGGCTAGATCTGGGAAGGGGTTTAAAGTTTACCTCCTGTATTGTCCTTGGCTGGTGCCTTAGTTTGAGCGGGACCCCTGGGCAAATAATCCATATTTAAAATGGGGTACAGATCTAAACAAAGAATTCTCAATAGAGAAAAACTCAAATGGCCAAGAGACACTTAAAGAAATGTTCAACAAGCACATGCATTTAATCCCAGCACTTAGGGAAGCAGAGGCAGGTGGATCCCTGTGAGTTCCAGGCCAGCCTGGTCTACAAAGAGTCAAGAACAGCCAGGGCTTTGTTAAACAGAGAAACTGTGTCTTTTTAGAAAACCAAAAGAAAGCTGGGCATGGTGGTGCACACCTTTAATCCCAGAACTCAGGGAGGCAGAGGCAGACAGATGGCTGTGAGTTCAAGGCCAGCCAGTCTACAAAGCAAGTCTGGGACAGACAAGGATATACAGAGAAACCCTGCCTAAAAAAACAAACAAACAAAAAACAAACAAACAAACAAAAAAAACCAACCAAAATTAAAAATTAAAAATTAAAAAATTAGAAGGGAGGAAGGAAGAAAGAAATGTTTAACATCCTTAGCCATCAGGAAAATGAAAATCAAAAGTATTTTGAGAGTCCATCTTTCACCTGCCAGAATGGTTAGCAAGTGATAGTTTATGCTAGCTAGGATGTGAAGCAAGGGGAACACCCCTTCATTGCTGGTGGGAGTGCAAACTTGTACAGCCACTATAAAAATCAATACGGGGGTTTCTCAGAATGTTGGGAATCCATCTAACTCAAGATACAGCTATGCCACTCTTTGGCATATACCCAAATAACATTCCATTCTACCACAAGGACACTTGTTCAACCAGGCTCATTGTGGCTTTATTCATAATAGCCAGAGACTGTAAAAAACCTAGAAGTCCCTCAACAGCAAAATGGATAAAGAAAATGCAGTATGCTGGACACCGTGGTGCATGCCTGTAATGCCAGCACTCAGGAGGCAGAGGCAGGTGGACTGTTGTGAGTTCAAAGGCAACCTGGTCTACAGAGCTAGTTCCAGGACAGCCAAGGCTATACAGAGAAACCTTGTCTCAAAAAACAAAACAAAACAACAACAAAGAAAAAAAAAGAAAAAAAGAAAAAAAAGAAAAAGAAAATGCTGTACATTTACACAAAGGATTATTACTCAGCTGTTAAAAATTACACCCTGAGGGTCTGGAGAGATGGCTCAAAGGTTAAGAGCACAGTCTGTTCTTTTAGAGGTGGCTCACAAACATCTATAGTGAGATCTGGTGCCCTCTTCTGGCGTGTAGGCACACATGCAGGCAAATATTGTACTAGTAATAAATACATCTTTTTTGGTTTTTTGAGACAGAGTTTCTCTGTATAGCCTTGGCTGTCCTGGATCTTGCTTTATAGACCAGGCTGGCCTCTAACTCACAGAGATCCGCCTGCCTCCGCCTCCCAAGTACTGGGATTAAAGACAAGCCCAACCACTGCCCGGCTGAGATTTATTACTTTTAAGAGCAGGATGTATTTACTACTTTTATAATCAGGAGACATAAATGAAGTAGTACCAATGTAGGCAGCAGTTGACTACTTTAGGTATGAATGAGAGAATGATTGAAAACGAAGTTGCTGAAGGAGCCTCTATGCATATTTGAAAGGCTACTTGCAATGCAAAAGCGGACAGTGGCGACAGAAAATAATCGGGAACTAAAGCAGCATGAATAGATATTAATGATTGCTCGCCATGGTTCAGAAGTTCCAATTGCTTTGGTGCCCGGGAGGACAAAAGGTTACTCTGGAGAGGACTAGCAGCATCCTTCCCCTTAGACCAGAACAAACTTCGAAATGCTGTGCTATACATTTTAGGTAAGTACACCTTTTAATCCAAACGATGTTTGATAATACACATCAGATTTTTTTGGGGGGTGGGGAGAGGGTCTCACTATTGCCCTGAGTGCCCTTAAACTCATGGCATTAGCCCACTGAATGGTGGGATCACAGGTACGCACCACTATGCTGGGTGAAAAAAAAAAAGTTTGGTGTTTGGTCTTGAGACAGGGTCTAACTGTGTAGGTAGCCCTGGTTGGCTTTGACCTCACAGAGATCTGCCTTGGTATACTTGATGAAAATTTAATTTTTAAAATAAGCATTTTAAAGTGAACAGATGAGAAAATAAGTCTCTACAGGGTTTCCTTCTGAGCCTGTGAGGCAGGACAGTGAAATTGGCGACTATGACATTCTCAGATTCAGAGGAATCATTCTCCCTTGGTAATACATGTATAATGGCAGCATGAACTTGCATTCCTTAGATTCTGACTCTGCTTTTCCAAGATCAATGGCTTACCCAGGATCTATTGTACTTTCTTTACACTAATCTGCAGCCAATCTAAATCGTTTCCAAATACTTTCTCAAAGACAGTTTTGATTTATCTTCTTACTTCAGGTTCTATATTGGGCTCATGTCAACTTAAATTTGGGTAACTTTTTTTGTTGTTTCATTTTTCTCGTTTGTCAACTATCACTGGATAATTTCATCGAGTTCTTCCTTATGAGGGTCAAATCAGGTTATGTTTAGGTAGTGTTATGCAAATCAGCAATTATTACTTTTCATGTTAAGCGATTAAAAAAAAAAAGCTTTCTGAAAATTTGGTGCCCGGTACACTGTCTCCTTCTCAAATGGGGAATATGGGTGGGTTAATCCCCCGGATTGAGGCTGCGTCTCTCGTTCCTTTTGTCTTTTCGGAGGATTTAGGACTGTCATGGCGCTTTCAAGAAGGAGGAGAAGGCCTTCGTTTCGTCCGGCAGAATTACTTGGGGCACCTCGGCAGGGCGGAGGGCGGACAGAGAGACGAGAAGACAAACGCTGGCAAGCTGTCCGCAGGCGCCCCGCAAGGGGTGGAGACGCGGCAGGAGGCTGCCCGGAGAGCGCCCGTCTGCGGGCACCGCCCCCCGCCGCCCTGTCCAATGGAAACCTGGCGGCGGTGCGGCACCGCCCGTCTGTTGGTCCGGACGCCGCGAGGGCGGGGCCCGCAGTTCGGTTGCGCTGCGGAGCGCAGCTGTGAGGGAGTCGCTGCGATCCGAGGCCCCGGAACCCGAGCTGGAGCTGAAGCGCAGGCTGCGGGCGCGGAGTCGGGAGGTGAGCTCCGGGGAAGGAGGCCCTGGAGGGAGGGGCTCGCGGGAGGGCGGCACGACCGCCCGGAGCCGCGCGGGCCGGCGGGACGCGGCGGGCGGGTGCTGACGGGCCGCCCTGCTCCCTCGGGAGTCAGGCCCGATCCTGCCCGGCCCGTCGCAGCTGAGGGGCCACCTTGGCCCCCAGAGGGCGCCGCCCGCCCTCCTGGTGTCTCCGGCGTGGCCGCGGCGGCCCGGAATTCTGCGGGCGCGGGTCGGGGGCGGGGGGGGCCGGCGTTCTCTTAGAACTCTGGCCGCGAGAGGCGGGGCCGGCGGCGCGGGCGGGGGCGGGGCGGGGGCCCCCGGGCCGGAGGGCCTGCGGAAGGAAGCGCGGCGTCCGGGCCGGGCCTGCTGGCGGGGCGGCGCGCGGCGCGCGGGGGGCGTGGCCTGCGGCCTGACGGCGCGGCCGGCCTTTGATGAGGTGGCTGTGGCGCTCGGTCTCCCGGCTGGCGGGCCACTCTCCGCCGGCCGCCACTTCCTCCCAGCTACTGGCCGGGCGACCTGTTGGAGTGTTGACGTGCTGAGGGCCTCCTGCCTCGCTGAGCTCGCTTGCTCTCCGACTAAGCACCTCTGCTGGCCTCGGAGGGCTTTCTGGGGTTCCCCGGAGCGGCCTGCGGCTGCGAGCTATGCGGGATGACGCGCAGAGGGCTTTCAAACTAATAATGGAAGCCGGGAGGACAACTTTGGGAGCTAAGAGACAATGCCCTGGAGTGGATGTACTGTGCGCCCTCAGGGGAGCTAGAGGCCGCGTGGAGCTAGCCCTCACCGGCGTGCGATCCCGGCTAACCCTGCCAGCAGCCCCTAATGTTGCTCAGGCTTCCGCAGCCGGAGCGGGAGTGCTTGGAGATCTATAGGCAGTCCTCTCTTCTTACCTCCTGGGACATGTTTGGGGAGGGAAATGTACCTTCAGGGTGACTGGCCACAGATTGTCTTCTCCTCCAGTGGCCTCTGAAGTGGATGTCTGTGTCCTTGGTCCCGTAGTTTTAGGTTCCATAAGCTACAGCTTCTTAAGTTGACATTCTACGAGTGTCTCTGTTTTAATCTGGCTAGAATTTCGCTTAGCTGTTCCGATTTTAGGCACATCGTGTGAAGGTAGCTACTCTTAGAACTAAGTGAAACAGACATTTTTCTTAGCTCCTTGACAGGGAAGGGGGAAAACTCGGAACTAATAGCTTTCTTGGAAGACTGAAGAGAATTTCTAGGGTAGGCAAGGACTTTCCTTAAAAATTAAAGTGGGGGGAATATCCTACCAGATGTTTTTTTTTTTACTGTAGTGCTTTGCTGCTCTTTGAGTTTACTAGAACATTGTTTGATACAAATCTCCCAATTCGAGTAAAGCAGCGTAGGTTGGGGAGAGATGTGCAGAAAGGGGTATGGGAGAGAAGCATGTGGTTGGTTGGTTTGGTTGCAGGTTTCTGGTATTCCGAGCTGACTGAGGAGTGCAAGTTTACTTTCCAGGGTATCACTTACTAGACAGCGCTCCCTTGAGCCTACGCACACACAAGTTGCAATTCTTTACAGTCTGTTCATGTGCTTGCCCTATTATTTTTTATGGGTTAATGAAAAACTTAGGGTTTTCTTCAAGCACCTCTGCCCCTGTAGAAATGTTTTGAACACTTTTCTTATGAAAACTATAGCTTGCATTGTTTGTACCTGAAGGAAGTAACTCACTGTCCTGAAACTCACTGTGTAGACCAGGCTAGCCTGAAACTCACAGAGATCCTTTGCTTCAGAAAATGGAAAAGTCAGAGCCTTTGAGCAATGTGACTATGAAAGGAAAGCTGGAAACTTAAGGTATTTGATTTTTTTTTTAAATTTGTGCTAATTAAGTGCAGGCATTTTATTTATTTTAATTCACTGATATATCTCAAGCACCCGCCCAATGTGTGACCTACAATAGCCTACAGATGTTATTAAACATTTCATTGAGTAAATGAAAAGAAATGCTGTTAAACAATGCCTGTTTGCCACACACGTACACATCAAAAGGAAGGTGAGGCCATTAGAGCTGGAAGTCACCCCTACCAGTCACCTGGCCGATGTGTAGAAGATGGATAATGTCACTGTGGGTTCTAGTAGGATGAATCAGTTGGGAATTTTGGCTAGTTGGTGTAGGCCCATAAAGCTGTCTCAGTGGAACATTTTGGAGTCTAGAGTCATGTATTCTGATGTCCGTATGCACAGTGGAAATTGAGGCACATAGTCAGTGGGAAACATTAATTGCATTACTATTTGCTGAGACGGAATGGGGCACCTGATTTTACTATACATTTGTGTTTGACTAAAGTGGTTTATATTGTCATTTGTGTTGTGTTTGGCACTTTTGGGTGATCTTCTGACTAATTCTGATTTTAAAGGAAACAAGGGAGATGCGTTTTTGAGTCTGAAGATGAAGTTAGTTAAGACTGTTAAAGTTGCCAGCCAGTGGTGGCCCACACCTTTAATCCCAGCACTTGGTAGGCAGAGGCAGGTGGGTATCTGTGAGTTCAAGGCCAGCTTGATCTACAAAATGAGTCTAAGACAGCCAAGGCTACACAGAGAAACGCTGTCTCGGAAAAAAACAAAACAAAAAACTATCATAGATCTGTTTTTGACCTCTGTCTTTTGTCTTTGTTCAACCACTGAAGGCTGAGTGTTCATTCCAGCATGTCGGAAGGGGAGTCCCAAACAGTAGTCAGCAGTGGCTCAGACCCAAAGGTAGAGTCCTCATCCTCAGCTCCTGGCCTGACCTCAGTGTCACCTCCTGTGACTTCTGCAACCTCAGCTGCTTCCCCTGAGGAGGAGGAGGAGAGTGAGGATGAGTCTGAGATCCTGGAGGAGTCCCCCTGCGGGCGCTGGCAGAAGAGGCGGGAAGAGGTGAGGTGGGAAGAGGAGAGGTGGGAAGAGGAGAGGTGGGAAGAGGTGAGGTATGGGTGTTGGCAGAAGAGGTGGGAAGAGGTGAGTGGGAAAAGGTGAGGTGGGAAGAGGTGATTGAGAAGAGGTGAGGTGGGAAGAGGTGAGGTGGGAAGGGGTAAGGTGTGGGTGCTGGCAGAAGAGGCAGGAAGAGGTGGGGTTCTTGGGAGAGCAAACTGTAAAAGGTGAAAGAACAGAACAGACTGTAGTAGGGTGGAGTTAGAGGATCATACTAAAATGGTGGCTCCTGAGGTAACCTAATTCTACTTAAATTGCTTCTCAGGTGAATCAGCGTAATGTACCAGGTATTGACAGTGCATACCTGGCCATGGATACAGAGGAAGGTGTGGAGGTTGTGTGGAATGAGGTACAGTTCTCTGAACGCAAGAACTACAAACTGCAAGAGGTAGGTGATGAGGCCTGGGGACACTAGAACCAGTGTTTAAGCAGTTGTTGCTGGGGAAATGACTGGAAGAGCCTTCTGGTTAGGCCCTCTTTGGGGAGGGGTAGGGGATGGCATCTCATAGTACTACAGTGATCTGTGAGCTCCGTTGTCCCTGTCTGCCTTGCTCCAGGAAAAGGTCCGTGCAGTGTTTGATAATCTGATTCAGTTGGAACATCTTAACATTGTTAAGTTTCACAAGTATTGGGCTGATGTTAAAGAGAACAAAGCCAGAGTAAGTTGTGTTTTTTTGTTTGTTTGTTTGTTTTTGCCTAGTATTTCCTGAACTCTTTGCCAGAGAGCAGCTATATTTATTGTTCATTTTACGTTTACATTACATTGAAACTAGGTCATTTTGAGACAAGGACTGAAGTCTACTGCTGTGGCAGGGAGAGTAGGACTTTATCTGATACCTATAGCGTTTCCCAGTTACAGATGGGGAGGAATGAGTGAATGTTTGCTTGCTTCTTTGTTTTCATTGTGCTGTTGAACCTTAGAAAGTGATACTAAAGAAAAGGAAAGTTGAAGAAACACAGTTTAATATGTATCTGGTGTAAAGTCACCAGGCGAGAGATAATTTCTAGTATAAAGCCTTAACAGTACTTTGCTTCCCTAGGTGATTTTCATCACGGAATACATGTCCTCTGGGAGCCTTAAGCAGTTTCTGAAGAAGACCAAAAAGAACCATAAGACTATGAATGAGAAGGTACAAAGAGAAAAGAAGCTAGACATAGTTTTAGGCTGTTTTAGAGGTTTAAAGAGATCGGAGGCATGGCAAAGGCTAGTAGGAAGTCTAGGGGAGGGAAGCGTCACTAGTTGTTGTGGTGGTACATGCCTTTGACTCAGGAGGCAGAGGCAGGTTAGGTCTCTGTGTTTGAGGCCAGTGTGATTACATAGTTTCAGGACAGCTAGGGCATATAGTGAGACCCTGGAGGAGGAAGATGGGCAGAGAGGGGAGAAGGAAGGGGCAGAGAGAAGTATTACTGCTGACCCTTGGACTATTTTCCAGGCTTGGAAGCGCTGGTGCACACAGATCCTATCTGCCCTAAGGTAAGTAATATCTGGTTAGTCTTTGCCCCAGTATCTCCTGGTCAGTTCCTTAAACAGCTTGCAAGGCACTACTCTGCTTTTCTATTCTGCCTCTCCCCAGTTTCTCTGAGTCACATATTGGCACAATTAGGTCCCCTTATGGGGTCCTCCTAGTGCTCTAACCACCAGTGTCTCGGCCTCTTTCTCTGAGTGCTCACTTAAGTCACCTGGCGTAATGGAGATTCAGAGTATAGAGACTATCGTGGTGACACGGAGGAGCCCTGGCCATTGCTCATCTTAACCCTTGGGTTTCCCCTGCCCTTAATTTCCTAGTGGCCCCTCTAACAGCCCAGTGCCCCCACAGCTACCTGCACTCCTGTGACCCTCCCATCATCCATGGGAACCTGACCTGTGACACCATCTTCATCCAGCACAACGGACTCATCAAGATTGGCTCTGGTGAGGGAGGGAGAGATCCTGGGCAGGGGAGCCTCGGGAACTTGGGAACCATGGGGGTAAGGTGAAAGGCACGGGAGAACAGCAAGTTTTGAGTTGTGGGCTCATGATAAGAGATAGGCTGCTAGTAGTGGTAATTCATAAGGAGAGACCAATTAGTGAAAATGGGGTAGGTGTACAATCCTGTACTTCTTGTCAAGAACCTCAGAATAATACAGATAAGTTGATAGGAGGCTGGGAAAGAGCAAGAGATGATATGAGGTCTGTCAAGCCCTTTGGGCCAAACCCTACCAAAGAGGTTCAAGACTGCCTGCTGTGAGCGCCTTCATTTGCTGTGTTTGTGTGCAGTGACATTTCCGTGTGCCGTGTCTGTGTGGTGTTACCATTTGTCTGGGGCTTGGCTGCTCCATCGCTCACAACTTTTCTCTGTTTTCCTCCCTCCCGCTTACGGGCTGCTCTGTTCCCAACAGTCTTTCATAGGATTTTTGCTAATGGTGAGAGCTCCCTCTGCCCCTCTTGGGGCTCTGTTTGTGCTTGCTTTGCTCCCTCTGCGGCTGCCCAGTGCATGCAGTCGTGGGAGCAAGGCCTGTTCCCTGCTTCCCGTGCCTAATTATGCCTGCTTAGCTTTTGCCCCACCAGCCCTCCACCTGCTTGCCCCTTTGTAACCTGCTTGTTTCCTGTGGATTCTGCCTGGCTGGACACTTCCTCTTAGAGTCATATCCCCCTCATCAAGCTGGCTCCCTAAGTCATACTGTGCTCCTAGATTCTCTGTGACTTGTAGTCATTGTTACAATCAGAGTGAGTCCAGCTTGGGCCTGGCCCTGGTTCCTTGTTCAGTCCTGTGGTAGGTGGTGTTGAGGAATAAAGTTTTAGAACAAAGGTCTAAAATGTTTTGGTGGATTAAAAAGTGAAACTGATTTCAGAGTATTGATTCACTTGAGTTGTGTTTTGTTTTTGTTTTTGTTTTAGTTTTGTTTTGCATTTCAGTCAGCATAGATGGGTAAGGAAGAGGCTAGCTCCTTGCTTGTATGTTAATGCTACTTTGCCTTTCTTATTTAGGTTCAGGAGGTCTCCAGTTGTCCCATAGTAGGAAGGGCTGCCTGTATTTTTGTGTTAGTTGCAGGGTGGATGAATGAAATAAAATAGTATTTTCATGGGCCTATGGATGTGATAGATCTGGCACTTTGAAAAGATGAGCAGGTCACAAATGAAAGTTTGTCCTTTGACTGTGTTACATGATGAGTCTAAAGCCCTCAGTGTTGTTGTATAGGCTTTGTTGTCCTGGGTTAGTGACTTAGATGAGAGCAGAAGGCTGCAGAAAGGGGACATAGGTGTGTCCTTACGCAGGCCACAGCTTAGGTCTGGAAGAGTGATAGGGTTGTGTCTGTTGAGTATTAGAAAGGAGACGTCAGCAGAAACACGGCTTTTGGAGCCTCTCTCTCTCTAGAGTAAGGTCATGCTTTGGTGGTGGTGGTCAGATTGTGGGTGTCTCCCTGCTCCTAGTGGCTCCTGACACTATCAACAATCACGTGAAGACTTGCCGGGAAGAGCAGAAGAACCTACACTTCTTTGCACCAGAGTATGGAGGTAAGGTAGCCTTGTCTCTCTGTCTCAGGCTATGCTATTTAAAAAAAAGAAAAAAAAGGTCCCTCAGACAGATTGTGCTCCTCCACCTACTCCCTCCCTGACACATCATCCCAAGATTATCTCTCACCCCAGCAGCCCCTGCCAAGGCTACCCCAGATCTTGGTTTTATAGCCTGAGATACAAGGATAAAACAACCAAAACTCTAGGTTTCTGTACTTGTATACATTGTTTTTGTTGTTGTTTTGTTTTAAAGTATGTCTGCCACTTCTTACCCCCAATCAATTCTCTCTCTTACTAAACCATGTGTTTTCTCTAGAAGTCACTAATGTGACAACAGCAGTGGACATCTACTCCTTTGGCATGTGTGCACTGGAGGTGAGAACTGAGGGAAGGAAAAAAGAGAAAACCTGAAATCAGAACATAGAAAGGGCAATGCTGGGAGCGACTGTGGGAGCACTGGCTTTGTTTCTCAGATCTTTTTCCTTTGGGTTCCTTCTCACTGCAGATGGCAGTACTGGAGATTCAGGGCAATGGAGAGTCCTCATATGTGCCACAGGAAGCCATCAGCAGTGCCATCCAGCTACTAGAAGACTCACTACAGAGGGTAAGATCAATTTCGCTCCCTAACCGACTCACACTTTCAGGCTTATTGTACCTCAGGAATATGTTCTAAGAGCAAAATAGTAAAATTAAATAGGAAAGACTAAACCACAATTTTCCTGTGAGAAATTTTTGATTCTAGGCCCACAGGCTAAGGGGTTAAGATAGTAGTACTGAGGTTAAAGAATTGTTTCCTAGAGCCAGGTGTGGTGGGGCAACTTTTAATCCCAGCACTTGGGATGCAGAGGCAGGGGATCTCTGGGTTTGAGGACAGCCTGGTCTACAGTGAGTTCCAGGACAACCAGGGCTACATAGGAAAACTATCTCCAAAAACAAAAAACAAACAAAAATTGTAGTTGAGGAGTAGAAAAGTAATACCAAAGCCAGCCGTGGTGTCTCATGCCTGTAATCACAGCACTTCAGAGTCGAGGCAGGAGGATTGTGAGTTCAAAGACAACCTGGGCTATACAGTGAGATCCAGGCCAGCTTAAGCCACATAATGAGACCCTGTCTCAGAAAAACTAAATGTCTAAAAAGACAGTGAATGATAAGTTTATACATTACCATTTATTTTTAAAGCCCTTTCGGGAAATACATCAGTGTTTCCCCAACAAGTATTGAACTCCAAGCATGTAGGAAATATTTTGCTAAGTGTAATGAAAGTTACACAGGTATGGAGTCTTGCCAGATGCCTGCTTCAATTTCTTGTTCTTCTATAGGAGTTTATTCAAAAGTGCCTGCAGTCTGAGCCTGCTCAAAGACCAACAGCTAGAGAACTTCTGTTCCACCCAGCACTGTTTGAAGTGCCCTCACTCAAACTTCTTGCTGCTCACTGTATTGTGGGACACCAACGTGAGTCCCCTAGACCCTAGTAGGAATTGGTCCTGGGACTGAATCCAAGCTAAATAAAGATTACTAGGAATTTTCTTCCAGCTTAGGGCTTCCTTCCATCACTGGCATGGCCATGGGATCTTTAGTCTTCAGTTACCAAAGGGATTCTTTACCCCTGCGCCCTCTGCCTAGTGTGAAACAATTCTGTCTTTATATAACGTTCTACCCGATTATACCCACCAGACATGATTCCAGAGAATGCTCTGGAGGAGATCACCAAAAACATGGAGACCAGTGCGGTACTAGCTGAAATCCCTGCAGGGCCAGGACGAGAGCCAGTTCAGACTTTGTGAGTGATCAGCTGAGAGGGTTTCAGAGAGAGATGGTCACTACCACCCTGAGGCTCTGTAGAGTGCTCATTCTCATCTGTTTGCTTTTCCTTGCAGGTACTCTCAGTCACCAGCCCTGGAATTAGACAAATTCCTTGAAGATGTCAGGTGAGAGAAGGTGGGCTTCTGTGAGGAAGTAGGTGTCCTGAGGCTTTCACAGAGCCTGAGTGACTTATGTCATCTCCTACCAGGAATGGGATCTATCCTCTGACAGCCTTTGGGCTGCCTCGGCCTCAGCAGCCACAGCAGGAGGAGGTGACATCACCTGTTGTGCCCCCCTCTGTTAAGACTCCTACTCCGGAGCCAGCTGAGGTGGAAACACGCAAGGTGGGGACTCTGGTGTGATTATGTCCTTGGCCATGGCGGGTAGAAACATCTCAACTAAGGCCTTTCTTTCTGCCCTCTGGCCTCCGCGTTCTTCAGTGGGCCGGGAGGGCTTCCAGGTGTAGTTTTACTGACTGGTCCCCTCCCTGCCCTGTTCCAGGTGGTGCTGATGCAGTGCAACATCGAATCCGTGGAGGAGGGAGTCAAACACCATGTAAGCCCAGGGCCAGGGCCGCACAGGGTGGGCGGGCGAGAGGAGCTTCCTTCTCATTGTCCTTTTCTCTAGCTGACACTTCTGCTGAAGCTGGAGGACAAACTGAACCGGCACCTGAGCTGTGACCTGATGCCAAGTGAGGGTCTCCTTTATTTTCAAGGAGGGCAGTTTCTGAACCTTACCCTTTGAGGGACATGTCAGGGACAGGGGGGTGATTCACAGAGCTTCTGAAGCTGTGTGAGCTGAAGGGCTCCTCCTCATACTGTACTCACGTGTCCTTTCTATTTTTCTGTCAGACGAGAACATCCCAGACTTGGCAGCCGAGCTGGTGCAGCTGGGCTTCATTAGTGAGGTGAGGCTCCTGCCTTCCCTGCCTGCCCCAGCTGCCTTCCTGCCTTCTCCTAGCCCTGTCTCACAGAGCTCCTTCCCCAGGCTGACCAGAGCCGCCTGACTTCTCTGCTGGAGGAGACTCTCAACAAGTTCAACTTTGCCAGGAACAGCACCCTCAACTCAGCTGCTGTCACCGTCTCCTCATAGAGCTCACTTGAGCCAGGCCCCTATCTGAGCTGTGGCTGTCCCTGAACATGCTGCAGTCCTCCTGTCCCTTCTCCCCAGTCAGTATTACCCTGTGAAGCCCCTCTCCCCTTATTATTCAGGAGGGCTTTAGGGGCTCCCTGGTTGAGCATCATCAGGCCCCCTGCCCTCTCTCCCTCCCCTCTGCACTTTGTTTACTTGTTTTGCACAGACGTGGGCCTGGGCCTTCTCAGCAGCCACCTTCTAGCTAGGGGCTAGTAGCTGCCCTGCTGCCTGCTGCCCTGCCTGTGTGGACAGGAGGCCCACGGGCACTGGGGGAGCCGAGTTCTACAATCCCGCTGGGGCGGATGGGCAGGAGAGAAAGGTGGTGCTGCAGGGGTGGCCCCGGGGGCCATTCGAATCGCCTCAGTTGCTGCTGTAATAAAGTCTACTTTTTGCTAAAAGCATCGTGTGTTGTTTGCTGCTCAGCGCGTGGCTGCCCAGGTGGGGGTGGGGCAGGCCCGGTGGGGCGGCGCCTTGGAGGCCGGGCCTCAGGTCGGGGGGCGGGCCCAGGTGGAGCTGCCCGGCTGCGGTGCGGAAGCCCAGCTTCAGGTTGGCGGCGAGGCGAGGCCAGGTTCGGCTCGGCCGGCTGGCCGGGCGGCGGAAGGGGCAGAGCGGCCACAATGAGGTACTGCCGCCTCTGCGCCTTCGGTAAGTTGCACAGCTTCCTCCCTCACTCGTGGTCCCACACGCCGCGGCTGGCCGGGGGCGCGCCCTGCACGGCTGATACCTGCCCTTCCCCCTACTCTGTAGACGCCGCCCGAGGGCCTAGGCGGCTGATGCGCGTCGGCCTCGCACTCATCCTGGTGGGCCACGTGAACCTCCTGGTGGGAGCTGTGCTGCATGGGACTGTCCTGCGGCATGTGGCCAACCCTCGTGGCGCGGTCACGCCGGAGTATACCACCGCCAATGTCATCTCGGTGGGCTCAGGACTGCTGGTGAGCGTGGCGGGAGGGAGGTCAGGCAGGCAGGTTGGGCTGAACGCTGAGAGCCAGTAAGCCATAGGCTTGTTGCTTCCACAGAGTGTTTCCGTGGGACTTGTGGCCCTCTTGGCGTCCAGGAACCTTCTTCGTCCACGACTGGTGAGAGGGGTGGAGAAGCTATCTCAGCTGACTTCCAGTGGGCAGGAGCCTCAAGTAGAGAAACTGAAATGTCACTGGGAAACTTAGGCTGCTCACCCATGTCTTCTACCCCTCTAGCACTGGGCCCTGCTGTCGCTGGCCTTGGTGAACCTGCTCTTGTCTGCTGCCTGCTCCATGGGCCTCCTCCTTGCTGTGTCGCTCACTGTTGCCAATGGTGGCCGCCGTCTTATTGCTGATTGCCATCCGGGACTGCTGGATCCATCCATACCGCTGGACCAAGGGCCTGGACACACTGACTGCCCCTTTGATCCCACAAGAATTTATGTGAGCTTATCCTTGCCGTTCGCAAAGCTTTGGTCCTCACCTTTACCCTGTGTACTGCTTCTGCCTCATTCCAAGGCCTCGTCCTCTTTGTTACTTTTGGTTTTAGGATACAGCCTTGGCGCTGTGGATCCCTTCTCTGTTCATGTCTGCAGCAGAGGCTGCGCTTTCTGGTTACTGTTGTGTGGCTGCACTCACCCTGCGGGGAATTGGGCCCTGTAGGAAGGAAGGGTTGCAGGGGCAGGTAAGGAAGAGGGGCAGGAAGGGTGCATTCCACGCCCTAGTTACATTGCAAAGGAACTGCTGTGTCAGTTAAGGCCTGGTGACTGAGTCCCCCCTCTCCTGCAGCTGGAGGAACTAACAGAGCTTGAACCTCCTGAGTGTAAAAGGCAGGAAAATGTGCAGCTGCTCCGTCACCATCAGGATTTCCAGGCCTCACAGAGAACCTGGGTTTAGCACAGGTAAAGCCCTGGGACGGGTGCATTCCTGGGGACTGGGGCTAGCTCTTGGGTGTGTTGCTGATGGCTGATGTAGTTGGCTTTCTTTGTTGGGCAGGTGTTCCTCGGAGGCGCAGTCCACAGGTGTTTCCTACTACACACAGGGCCTTGATCCTAGGGTGGCATAAATAATTGTAATAAAAGAACTTGTTTTTGTCTTCTGCCTGCTTAGTTGCTTTTAGAGTAAAGGACACTGTGCCGCGGTGGAGAGATGTTGGCCAAAGAATGCAGCAGTCTCAACTACTTACAGAACTTTAATGAGGGACAGATCTAAACATCTTGGCTGCACCAGTCACTGAAAAGAAAAGCTGGTGCTGGGGAGCCCACCACACCACTGGCTGATGAATTTGAGCACATCCTGGCACACTGGGCTGTGGGAGGTCTGTAAGCAAAGAGGGGGAACAGGAGAGGAACTCCTTATAGCCCTGCAGGGGCCACCAGCTCCTAGGTGTCCTGAGGAGCAGGAGCAGGCACAGCATCTGTACCAGCTTTTTTAAAAAAGCAGTCCTGTTGGCGGGGGTCCCCCTACCCCCCCCCCCACCTCCAGCTGTTCTCTGCTCTTTAAGACGCCCTCTCTAACCTTGAAGGCCATGAGAAACTTGTTCCAGTTGTCTTTGTTAGCAGCCTTCCCTGGCCGCTTAAATTCAATTTTGTTCCTTAGAATCGGGTAACCTGTGGAGGAGATGGAAAGATGACGGGGTGTGCATGACAGCGGGAAGGATAACGGACCCTGGGAGGAGAGTGGGATGAAACCAAGTTTTCATGCAGCTGCTTTTCCGTCCTTTCTACTTGCCAGGGGATTATGGGATGCTGTGGGTACGCTGTACCTGTAATGAGGCAGGGCAGTGCGCGGACTCCAGTGCTCGCGGCCACTAGGGAAGCCTCATAGACACCACGCTCGTCCCGGGGCAGAACCTGCTCCAGCCTCTGGTCCATTGAGACTGTGAGCACCCAGTCTCTAACCTCTTCTCTCTGGGCCTCCTGGGAAAGAGGGGTAGCACTGGCTTCATACGGGGTGAACACATCAGCTATAAATAGTCCCCCTTAGATCCAAAGAACACAGTTTGCTTTCCCGGAGTAATAGTGAGGGCTGATGTCACTGAAAGACAGCAACCCAAAGCCATCCTCCCTTCTCATTGCCAGCCCACTGGTGACACCTTTCCCTTCTCATCCTGCCCCCTTACCGGGACATGCTGCTTGGCTGGGAGTGGCACCTCAAAGGGAATGTCTGTATCCTGAAAATCCGAGTGGTCCAGGGCATCCAGAGTCCCTTCTTCGATTGCCTGTGGCAGAGCAGTTAACCCTGAGACAGGCACAGCTCCTGACAGGCAAAGCCTCCTGGTCTCAGGACACTGTCCCTACTTACATCAGTCAGATCCAAAAATCGGTTGAGGAAAATGAAAGCCATATTCTCCCAGCCAACTTCCTGTAATAGAAGTTGAAAATGGGCATGAGCTTGAGTACCACTTCCCTGGGCGCCAGGACACTCCAAGAAGAGGCAGCCGGTCTTCTACAGCATCACCCCACACTCAGCATTGCTCAAGGAAATCTCCATCTTCCCACTTTAGATTTCCGTGTGTCTTCAGCCCCACCCTCCCCTTGTCCCAGAGCTCACCTTGGCAGCAATGCCTGCTTCATAAAAGGCCTTGTCTGCAGGTAGTAACTGGGTGTGGCGCAAGAGGGAAACAGAAAGCCTGGCAGCTACGGTTTCCTGTGGATTAAAGGCCAAGTTTATGATCCTGGTTCTGTGGTGACTGAGCCCAGACTGATTAGCCTGTAACTAAGGCAGCATGGAGTTAGAAAACCAGAAAGCAGTTCTGAACTGTTCTAGGTCTCGGCTAGTCTGGTCTTAGTTGTTTTCATCAACACAAGATAACTGGGCCCGGATTATATACAGGGTTCCTTCTACTTCTAGAATTTGACCAAGTACATGAAATGTATACAGAGTTACAACCAAGTAAGTTAAAAGTATGTGCACTTGGAGGAGGTGCATAAAACTCGTGACATCTGCAGAATGCAGCTGGTAGGGCTGTGGCACAGAGCCCTATGGGAAGAAACTTGGTTTCAGCAAGTGTTAAAGACTGATTAGACAAAAGCACAGAGGGCAGTGTGGCAGCCCCAGAGCTGGGACGTGCTCAGCTTCATAGGGCAGAAGGTGCATCCCTGTGACTGAGGGCTCAGCCGTCAAACCCCCCCCCCCCCCCCCCCCGGTTACATCTTACCAGCTGTTTAATACTCTGGGCTGCAGACCGTGTAGCGTAGTAATGTGCGATCAACAGCATCACCTCAAACTCCTCATGAGCCTCTGAGTTTGCCTCGCTGGACTTCACCAGGTTTTCACACTAGAGAAAAGTGCATGCACGACTGCATAGTTAGGCTTGGATCAGAGGAAGGCCAGGAAGGGTTGTAGAGTGGACACTGCTAGCCATCTGGACTGAGAAGATAAAGGTTTATATCCCCTAAAATAGAGACCAGGATCGGGACAGGAAAAGGCATCCTTCCATTTCATTATTGACCCTCCCTTACCAGGTTGAAGAGGACATCGCGAAGATCAGCCCAGCTGTGGTAGGCCTCAGCATTGTTCGTCCCAGGAGAGCTAACCATGTCTGTGAAGATCCTTTTGTAGATGTTGAAGTTCTAACAGGGGAATGGGGGGAACCTGAGTGAGGGAGCTGCGTGTGTCCGTGCTGAGGGACCGACGCACGAGGAAGAGGCATGAGAAACCTATTGTGGCAGCAGGACCAGGAGTTCAAGCTTATTCACAGTGAGTTTCAGGCTGGCCTGGCCTACAGGAGTGCTGACTCAGAAAAGACAACACCCGTCGCTCGAGCTGCTGTTGACACTGAGTGCGGGTGAATGTACAGCCACAAGGTTAACAGGCTAATAGTCTAGGGAACTCTTGACTCTCCACGGGAGAACAATGTTAGTTCTGGAGGAAGTCAAGACCCGTGAAGGTGTCCACGATTCCTCTTAGACACACACATCTGTGTATGGTTATTAAGAACATGGACAGCTGTTTGGGTGTTTCTTCAAAGGGTAAATCCTCCAGGGAGTCTGTTTCAGGACAGGATTCTGGGCTTGATGCTCTCTGTCTAAGGACAGGCCCCTCTGAGGTGACTGAAAGGATGGCTGGCTCTAGAGGATTCAGAAGGAGTTCCTTAGTGGAAACATCCATTCCAAGAGGGCTGGTACCTGTGGGTTAGCAGGGGCTCCGTGTTGCACATAGAGCGCCAGTGCCTGGCTACAGCCACCTTCTCGGATCAGATGAGTTGCATACAAAGCCACATACTTGTGCAGAATCTTGTAGTTCTGTTTGGGAGTGGAGGAAAAGCGTGGTTACGGCTGGGATCAACAAGAACAGGCAGAGACAAGAGGCCATGGGTTTGTTTAGGGGGCAAAGGGCACAGACAGTTCTGACTGGAGTACAGAAGGCTGCTCCCTGGTGTTCGTTAGGGACCTCTTACCCCTCTGGTGGGGGTAAGAGATGAGATGCTCAGAAGTAGGCAGAGTCAAGAGGAGATGGGGTACCTGCTTGGTAGCTGTTTCGATGCACTTATCCCACTGACCCTGCTCCACATACAGGTCCAAAGCCGCTACTACGTCCACACCCACCAGCTGTGGAGCAGTAAAGACAGATGAGCGGAGAGGAAGGGGACAGCCCCACACCTCTTCAGGGATTCGGCTTTTACTCTTATTGTTTCTGTGGTGCTGGGGGCTGTACCCAAGGGCCCTGTACCTGGTAGGCAAGAGCTCAGCCACCTAGTGAAACCCTCTGGCCTCTTCCTGCATTCAGCCTCCTAACTCTGGGAGCCTTACCGAATCCACTTTGCCCTGGTTCTTGAGGAACTCCTTATAATGCTGGTCCACATAGTCTTCATACCTGTGAAGATGTACAGAGATTGCTAACTTCATGGTCCTGGGACACCATACCTTCTCCATAGGAACTCTTCCCTGGTGTTTGCAAAAGGGACTAAACGCAGGGTCTCCTAGTGATTACCGAGGGTCTAGCTCTTTGGCCACGCGCTTGGCCTTGTTCCACTCTTCGCCCTCAATGAAAGCGTCGATTGCTTCTTTGACAAGGTCCAGGTTCAGGTAGAGCTCTGCAGCCTGCGCAGTGGGTATCAGGGTGGAAACTGTCTTCCCAACTGACTCCATGGCCTCCGCAGAACACTGCAGCACCTGCCAAGGGGCCCACCCCTACACTCCACCCACTCCACCCCTGCACATGGATTCAAGTCAGCCCTGGTACCCTACTTACAGCACTGTGCTTTCCAATTCTGATCAGCTGAGGACCTACAGCCCGAACTACTTCCAGACTGCGCTGGGGAGGCAGGAACTTGATGGACAGCTCAGCCGCCTGAGAGGTTGCACAGGTGGGAATGGGTAGAAGAAACAAAGCCTACTAGAGCTTCTTGGCCTTTGTGTCTTTCTCCCTTAGCTCCCAAGTTTCTTGTGACACTTCCTCATCTTCCGCCCACCCTCCCAGCCTACGCCTGGCCCGTGGGTCTTCTGGCTAACCACCACTGAACCTATGTGGTGATCTACTTGGCTCACCGCAACTCTTCACTTTCTTTGCTGTCCTGGTAACATAAAGAAAACTGAAATGAGGACTGCAGGAGTACCTGCAACTATTTGTGAGTCTCAGGTGACTGATGGTCACTCAATTTTGAAAACAGTACTAAAAAGAAAAAAAAAGAATTGGCAATTATCAATAATATTAAGTTCAGTGAGTATTATGTTGAGATGTCAATATTTTAAAGATCTTACTTCTTGAGGGGTGTTTTAAGACAGGGTTTCTCTGTGTAACAACCCTGGCTACCCTGAAATTCACTCTATAGACCAGCCTGGCCTCGAATTCAAAGAGATTGACCTGCCTCTGCAAGCATTGCCACCATGGCTGGCTGATTTTACTTATTTTTATGTTATATGTATATTTTGCCTGCATTTTTGTCTGTGTGTCTGGTGCCCATGAAGGCCAGAAGAGGGCACTGGAGTTCCAGATGGTTGTGAGCTGCCATGTGGGTGCTGGAAACATAACTGGGGTCCTCTAGAAGAGCAGCCAGTGCTGGAAACCACTGAGCCAGCTCTTCAGTCCGAAAAGCCAATTATTTAAATGTTCAGTTAAATGTATTACAATTACTTTTAACTGTCTTTTTTTTTTTTTTTTTAGCATTAATCAAAACTAGGTATTAAAAGCTGAAATAAACATCTGTAGCTTGCACAGTGCCCCCAGCAGACAGTGCTGGATGGTTGTTATAGCTCTGCTTAACTCTGTATCTGTGTGCTGTCCACATCCTAATTTTAATTTTCATGTGACCAAATTTAGCTATAGTCTAGACTAAGTCCCCCGCCCTTTCCCTTTGCTTTCTTGGCCTGCTAAACCCTACAAGGCTTAAAGCAAGCTGTCTCCCCATCGGCCATTGCCATCCTGTGACCAATCTGAAAGTACAGCCCTGCTACTTTACTTTGGTAGTCAGCGTAAAAGGTTGATCGGTCGCTTAGTGCTTGCTGACTAAAGTCTGCTCAAATCCCACAGCCAAACATCAGCCCCTTCAATTCTTTGTTCCACCTCCTGGGACCTATTTGATGTTCCTTAAAACTTAAGGACATCTTGCATGGGCATTAACACAACAGTAGTTAGAGAGCCAGTGACCCCTCAGGACTCCCAGTACCACATTTCCCTGGACCCAAAGCATATCACTTAAACTGTACATGCATGCCCAATTGCAAAAATCCTAAATGGGTTGACTTATTGCTTGCTTCTCTGTGATGACCGGAGACATGGACTCAAGGCACTGGTCAAACATTACTCAGGGTCTTTCTGTGAGGATGTGCTTGGACAATGTTAGCACTTACGCTATAAAGCAGACTGGCCTCAGTAATGCAGACTGCCTTCATCCAATCAGCTGAGGGCTCGAACTGAGCCAAGGACTTACTCTACCCTGAGTTTGGAAAACTCCTCCTGCCCAAATGCTGTCTGAATGAGGACAGTGGCTTTTTCCTGCCCTTACTCTGGAAATGAAGTGCTGGCTCTTCTTGGGACCCCAGCCTTCAACAGGAACTGCAGCACTTTCTCTCCTGGGCTTCCTGCTCACCAGCCTCCATACAGACCTTGGGACTTGCCCACTTAGGTAGCCGTGTGAGCCACTTTCTCATGGCAGGCATATACACTATCAGTTTTGCTTCTCTGACTAATAGTTTGTCTTGGACGTGGTGTAATCTACTGGAGAGGAGGCTTCTTTGCAGGAGCTGTTGGGTGGAGGAGCTGAAGGAGGAGCCCATGGTTTGGTCATGGCCTTCACCTATGCCCCTGGGTCTGAAGTTGCCATTCTTGCTCCTGTTCAAGTCCTCCTGCCCTCCTCAGAGAACCTTCTGGACTACTCCAGCCCACAGAGAGCTCATGTGCCTTGAACTCCACACACTCAGCCTTCTCTCGGCTTGGCTGTCTGGGGTGTGTCTGACAGCTCTTTTGGCTCCAGCATGCACAGCAGGCACTCGGTAGGTAGTATCTGTTACTTGACGTTAAGTCACAGGAAGATCAAAGCATATTTGTGAAGGCAGCTGAGTGGGGATGGACCTAAGGGAATCTGGGCCAGGGAGAGCCTGGAGCCTCACCTTCATCCAGCACTTCTCCATCAGGCCACTGCTTCCTGAGTCTCGAACTTTGAGGTAGCAGTCCACAGCTCGGCTGTACTCTCCAGCCTGTTCCCACTGCCGTGCTTGTTCTACCAGTCCCTCCACACCTCTGTGGGGATGAGAGTATTGAACGGCCAGGATCGGGGAGGGGTGCTGTGGTCCATCTCACCAAGGCCAGGACGTAAGGCTTCTTACCTGCCCCCCTTCTTGGTAGCTTCTCGCTCATACTCTTCCTGTAAGGCCTCCAGCTGGCCGGGCACATAGTCCTTGCAGATCCGCAGAGCATCGCTCCAGAGCCCAGCCTCCTGCTCAGAGAGTGTCAAACTGCACAAGTCGGGTGGGGGTTCCTCTGGCCTGACCCCTGACTTCTTGGATGTCTCTGTTCCTTTTCATGCCTATCCTTTCCATCCCCGGCCATTTCCAGCACCAGGAATCAGTGTGGATTTCTGTGGCTCTCATACCATCTCATCCTCCCTTTGTGGCCTAAATACAGTGACTCACCTTGTAGTAACTGAGAGCCAGACCTGGTCTCTGGGCCCGAAGCAGCAGCCCTTCCGCCTTCTGAAAGTCCTTCTCCTCCAAGGCCCCACGGGCCTGCCCTACAAGTACCTCAGCAACGCTGTCAGGATCGTGGGCCTCAGCCACGCGCTGAGCTGCCTCCCAGTCCTGGTTGTGGACAAACCTGCCCAAGGTGGGGGACACAGGAGATGTTGAGTACTGATGCCTCAATAGTGGGAGATGGTTGTATAAACTGAGGGGTTATTGGGTTCATCTGTACTAGGTTTGAAAGTAAAGATGACCAAGGAAGACCCTGGGGCAGTATCTTTAAAGAAGCTGCAGTGGGGGCTGGAGACATGGCTCAGTGGGTAAAGGTGCTTGCCACAAAAACTGGTGACCTGAGTTCAAATCCTAGAACCTGCACGATAGAAGGAGAAAACCAACTCCTGCGAGTTGAATTCTGACCCTCACACATGTGCTAAGGCATGCATTTCCACACTCATAAGTGAAAGGGGGAAAGGTATGGAGAAACTCCTCACATGAGGACAGCCTCTTTGGGTTTACCAGCTCTGATGAATTCGGCTTCAGCCTCTTCAAATTTGCCCTAGATAGGAAGTCGCACATGGTGAGATGGAGCCAGCATTACAGGCAATTAGGAGGTGGGTTTGTAGTGGTTCTCAACCTCCTTAATGCTGCAACCCTTTGTTCCTTGTGTGGTGCTGTTCCCCAGCCATAAAATTATTTTTGTTGCTACTTTATAACTCTAATTTTGCTACTGTTATAAATCATAATGTAAATATATTTGATATGGAAGGACTGTGAAAGGGTTGTTCCACCTCTAAGAGGGTCACAACCTAGAGGCTGAGAACCACTGTGTTAGGGTGTAGGATGGCAGAATCACGACCATACCTCATCCTCCAGGTACATAGCATATCTGAGGTGAATTTCTGGGGTTTTGTGCTTGAGAGCCAGCCGAGAGAGCTCAAAGGCAAACTCAAAGGAGCTGGAATGGAAGATGGAGATAGAGTTTGCATTTACTACTTAGAGAAGGCAAGAGAGTATAGAGAAAAGACCGTGACTAGGGGAAGAAAAGGGCAAATGTAAAGGTAACAGGCAGAAGTGGCTGGGCAGTCCTGTTTCCTGAGGCCATAGGACCGCTCCTGCAGCTCCACCCCTCCTCCTGAGGCACTACCCCCAGCCCCCAACTCTGCTCCTGGTCTTTGTGACATTTGCACTGATCAGTTGCCTGTGCTGCAGTCGATAACCCCCTTCCCACATTCATACAAGAACCGCTAGTCTTAATTAAACACAGTGGGTCACAAAGAAACAGACACCACAGGAGGAGGGGGCTAGCTGTGACTCAGGGGCCAGCAGAAGCCAGAGGATGAACAGGGTGCTGGGGATAGGATCACAATGCACTGTGTATGTGTGTGAAATCGCCTAAAGAGAAAACAATAAAGGGAAAAACTAAACATTTTTCATTTAACAAGACTATGTTTTGATGACCCAGAAGTGTTGCTGACTTAGCACAGTCCTGGCTTTTCAAGCTGTTCTTGCTCCTCCCTTCTCTTTAGAACAACCACGGACAAAACACATTCCTTCCAGAGATCTCTACTATAGTCTTTCTTTCTTTCTTTCTTTCTTTCTTTCTTTCTTCTTTCTTTCTTTCTTTCTTCCTTCCTTCCTTCCTTTCTTCCATTTTTGTTTCTGGAGACATGGTTTCACTGTTTACCCTTTCTTGGCTGGCCTGGGACTCACTAGGTAGACCAGGCTGGCCTTGAACTTACAGTGATCTACCTGCCTCTGTTTCCTGAGTGCCTGACTGATTTTTCACCTTTTTTTGTTTGGTTGGTTGAAGGAAGCCTGGTATCATGTAGACTAGGCGGGCCTCAAACCCACTGTGTAATTGAAGCTGACCTTGAACTCTGATCTTTCCACCTCTGTCCTCAAATGCCAGGACTATAGGCTGGCACCACCATGTCTTTCTAGGCCTGGCTCACATGTCTTCATGTTCGCCTCAGCTTTTGGAATAATTTTTCAGTTGCATGTCAGTTTTCTTTCTCCCTCTATGGGCTGCTCTTGGAGGAGCCAGTGGAAAGAAGGCTCCATGCAAGACCCACCAGTTGTCAGCAGCGTGGTCAATGGCAGCCTCCAGAAGTCCCAGCTTGTTGAGCAGCCTAACTGCAGCCTCTCCTCCCAGGCTCTTTGCCCATAGGTAGGCCACGTGTTTGTGGGCATTGGTCCCTCCATGGGCTTTGGCCACCTGTAAAGCAAAGTGGTTCAAGCGTTGCCAATTGCAAAGCTGCCCCTTGTCATCACTGGCCTCCTGCCTCAGTCTGATGAGGGTCAGGATCCTGCTCCAAACCCACACTACAGAGGACCAACTTTCAGGTCTCTTAGCTTAGGTCACAGTGTTTAGGGACAGAGGATGAGTTTCAGGAAATCCATAAGCCCTTAAAATTGTAAGTAAAATTTTATCTATATAGGCATAGCTGTGCTTCTGACAAAGATACTCTGGTCTCTGTGACATTAGTTTAAGACAGTCAAGTGGGAACAGGAAAGAGTGATGCATGAGCTTCTTACCCGGTAGGCCTCCTCCCAAAGCCCACTGGAGCGGTACATGTTCACAGTTGCCTTCCACTCCTGGGCCTCAAGGTAGTGGTACTCAGCCTCCTGCAGTCGGCCTTCGGCCTCCAGCTCCTGCAGGATGGCACGTCAGGATGGAAGGGGTGAAGGATGCTGGTTGGGAGGGTTGGGCAGGGCCAGAAGGGCTCACCTTGCCGAGGTGAAGATGTGTGTCACTGAGTAGATCCGGATGGTGCTTCCCCACCAGGCGGATCATGTCATCGTACAACTTGTGCTTTTTGAACATGGTGATGGCAAGATCGGGCTCCTCCACCGTCACATACAGCCTGAGCACAGGGGATGCACCGGGAGCTCTTACAGCTAGATCCCCGCTGCTGCCGCCGCTGCCGCTGGGCAGAGGCCATCCATTCCCCAAACCTATCCCTTCTCCAAGCTCTGAAGCCTCAGCACTCTCCACACTCACCTTTCAGCCTCTCGGTATTTTCCCTGCTTCTCCATTTCCTGGGCCTGCGTGATGTACAGCACCGACACGTCTTCTGGCCGCATGCATTTCATGGCCAGCTGTCAACACGGAACCCAGGTAGGTTCAGGCCAAGCACACGGAAACTAATCAGCTTGTGAACTCTGAATTCTCCCAACAGTCACTGGCATTTACTTATTTATTAGTCAGGTCAGGCAATGCCGAGCCCGCCCAGAGCCCATGAAGAACTGCATTTTGCTAAGGGATGACGACTGTAAGGCCTGGGTAGGCGGCACATGCTGCATCACCACACTCCCACTTTTGCCACTGAGCTCTGCAATGTAGGGCGAGGACAGAGCTCTCAAGCGACCAGGGCCTATGGAGCACTAGTTCAGAATGCCTGGCTCCCAGGACTATCAGAACTGCAAGCGAAGGGGCAGGGACCTTTCCTCATTTTCTTGCTGTTGCTAGGGATCCAAGCTGTCCAGGCTGTAATTAGTACTCTTTCTTAGCTTTTAGGGAACCAGTAAAGGAGGGCTATCAGACATCAAGGAATGAGGTAACATGGCCACCAATGCAGAGTTCTTTGCTCATGGATACTGCTCATTCTCTACCTTGTGGGCTTGCTCCCAGCGGCCAGCCTGGGTGTACATGTCTATAGCATCTTTGGTCCGGTCACCTTTGGTGTAGAGTTCCTCAGCAATCTGAAATTAAAGATGCCAACTGGGATGGTGGAGAGCCTGGCACAGCACTTTGTAATGATACTGAAGAAAAGATGAGTACAAGTAAAATGTGTCTCTAGGAAAAAGACTAGATCAAAGCAAGGTAAAAACAGTGAGTGTGTGTGTGTGTGTGTGTCTATGTGCATGTGTTAGGTACACAGACACAGAATCAAGAGGAGAGTTATCCTCTTATCACGCTCTGCCTTATTTCTTTGAGGCAAGGTCTCTCTGAAGCTGGCGCTTGTGATGTTTAGCTGGGCTGGCACCCAGCAGGCCCCAGGCAGGGACTCCTCTTGCCGTTACCCCTGCCACTCTGGGGCTACAGGTATGTGCAAGACCATGTGGGTGCTGGGATCTGAACGTAGGTTCTCAGAGTTGCATAGCAAGTTCCTCCAGCAACTGAGGCACCCATGCAATCCAGTGGAACTTAAAGGGCCACCCCCGTCTGCGTGTAGGGCTGACTATACTGGCAATGCTGAAGCTATTCATGAAGAGTCCCTGCAGCTGGCCCAGGACGGGAGCTAGAGAGCCCTGTGTCTGGGGAGTGGCCAGCATCTGTGTCATGTTGGTGTGATGGCAAGGAGGTGGCCCTCCTCATTCACAATGATGTGGTTCGGGCTCCAGCAGGAAGGGCTAGGTGAGCTGTCCCCACATCTTGTTCTAGGGGACCTCTTTACTGCACTGTATTGCACCAATGCTGCAGAAAGGGACGTTTCCTCACCTCATATTCCTGTAGAGATGCATAGTGTTGGGCCACACGAGGATAGTATTTAGACGCAGTGTTTCGATCCTGGAGATCTAATATATAAATTGCCTTCTTCCACTGGCGGGCACCCAGGGCAGCCTCAATTGCTTTAATGGAGCACCTGGCATAGTCAGGAAAGACATTAAATATGTATGAGGAAAGAGAAGGGCGAATGGAAGTAAAGAGACCCCCCCCCCCAAGTACATTCTAACCTACATTTTGAGGTTTCTTTTAGGCTGTGGCATCCTCCTTTGCTCATACTCTCACTTCATGCCCAAATCCCCATTCTGGCCCTGCGCCGCCATACCTGGCTTCAATATAGTGATTGATGGCTGCGTCCAGCTGCTTCTGCTGCACCAAGTGGTCTCCCCAGGCCTCCTCTAGCCTCACCACCTCCACTGGGAAGGCCAGTCGAGCCAGCTCAACCGCTGTCAGGGATAAGAGAGGCTCAGAATTCCATGACTGGGACTCAGGAACGTGTGTGTGTGTGTGATAGAGATGAATGGGTGCGGAGTGGAGGGCAGCAGGAGAGCTGGAGGCAGGCCGGCTGCATGGATGTTCCCCGGAGATGCTGGGGCACTGGATGGGCAGGAGTGAACAAGGATAGGAGCAGCTTGTGAGCGGCTAGTACCTTTCATGAAGGCATTGCCTTTGCAGTAGCACTCCAGGGCCCGCTGTGGATTTCGAATCTTCTCAAAGAGATCACCCGCCTGCCAACACACAGACAACTAACTGCAGTGGAGGAGGAAACCCAGAACACCACGAACCAAGAATCAGCTCCCCAAAAAGGAGCGCTGGCAGTCAGGGAGAGCTGTGTGTCCCACGTCTCCTTTGGGTGGGAGCGGGTAGGTGGGTCCTGGGGATAGGAGCCAGGAAGGCAGTCAGCATACCCTTTCATAGAGCTCCCCCTTGATGAGGGCTGTGGTGATGTGCTCTACCAGCTCCGTGTTGGCCAGCAGCTCCTCTCGGGTCAGCACCAGCCGCGCAGCTTTGGCTGGGAGCCCAGCTTTGAGGTAGAGGCTGATGGCAGCCAGCCCATCTCCTTGACTCTCCTGTAGTTCACCTGCTCGCTCCTCTTGCTGTGTGTCCATTAACCACTGGTAGTAGTCTCTGCGTAGCTTCTCCAGGGCTGGGTGTCCCTGGACGTGCATACAGGGAACTAGGAATTCCATCCTGTATAGCCCTTTTACTTTCATTGGTCTGTGACAGTGTGGCTCCTCCCACAGCACCAGGATGCTAATTCCTCACCATATCAGCCATCCCCAAACCCAACCAAATCTAATGGCTTCCTCCCTCGGAAAGACTTCTGAAACTGGTGAAGCCAAATTCTGAACAGAAGACAAAAACAATACCTTTGCCTCAGCCACAGCAATACACTCATCCCAGCGGTGTAGCTCCTGGTACATGTCCATGGCTTCCTCAACAGCATTCTAGGGGTACCACATGGGAGAAAAAGGGTACCAGGAAGACAGAGGGTCAAATACTTGTAAGCTCTGCTCAGCCTGGCTAAGATACCAGGCATGAATATGTTCACCCCCCACCCCCTTTTCTGGAAATAGACCTGAGTGCCTTGCACATGCTAAGCCCATGCTCGAGCGCCGAGCTGTGCTCCTGGCTATAGTGATGCATTTACTATTTAATATGAACTAAACGGAGCTTATGATTCTGGGCTCTTTATAGGCATAGGTGATGTAGGCAATTCCTCTTAAAGAAGGGTTCTCAGACTGTGTAAGTTTGGGGCTCCACAAACACTTGGATCTACCATGTGCACAAGAATTGCAAACACAGGTTCTGGAGTGGAGAGAAGCTAAGACACTGTTTTGAAAGGAAAAAGAAATCAAAGACCAAAGGAGGATATTTGCCTAGATAAAGACTCACACAGAGGAGGAGCCTAACGATGGCATGGGATGAACCCTCTAAGCTTTTGGACGACGCCCTGACCGGCAGCCCTTCATTCCTTTCTCACCCAAGAGCCCCTCCTCCATCCTGTCCCCTTTTTCCTGTCACCTGTTCCAAGAAGATCATTTCTGCCAGTTTGTAGTTCTTATCCAACATGGCTAGACGTGCGCGGACCTGATAGAAGTCTGTTCCTTCTCCACCCTATGGGGAAATAGGTTTGGTCTTTCAGCTTAGGCGGACACAGGAAGGCCAGGAGGACACGGAGGCTAACAGAATGGAGAAGCTAAAGCTCTTTCAGGGACTCAGCAGCTTGAGATTTCATGGCAATTCCAAAGCGGTCCAATTTTAGGGAGGAGGGGTGGGCAGGGTGAAGGTTGGGAGGCGTGGAACTAAAACTAACAGAGGAAGATACTTGCATATTCTCTGGACACCTGGTCTGCAATCTCATTGGTCTCGTGCAGGAATCGAGCTTTTGCCACGTGACCCAAAGCAGAAAAGCACCTATAGCATGGAGGCAATGATACCAAGTTCCATTAGTACAGGACTATCAGTTAGTCATTGGTTCAACAATGAGCATTAGTGTGGTCCCCACCCACACTGTTACTATCACAGAAAGCCCAAGGAGGAACAAGGAAGATGAAAGCCTTGCTCTCAGGGAATTTTCCATTCCAGTAGAGACAGATCATTGTAAATGGACAGAGATAAGGAGAGAATGAAAAGTAAAATAAGCCATGGTGAGCTGAGGAGGCCCCTGAAATTGGCTGAGGCCTGACAACAAAAAGCAGTTAGTCACTGGCCAGGCATAAATGTGCTCACTGCTACTGGCACATCTGTTAAGGGGGCAACCAAGAACTTTCCCACTGGCTTTCCAGCCTGCTCCACGAGAGGGAGCTCACATCTGGTGCTGTGAACCTGGTCAAAAGTGTGTAGCTGGGGGAAGTCCCAGGCCCTAGTGGGGAAGCCACTGCTGCTCTGCTCATCAGATGTATAACAGCAGTAGCTATTAAGGTTATGACCAGGGATTAGTGCGGCCCTCACCGTTAGTCAGACAAGCTGCTTTGTGTAGTGGGCAGATGTGACTGCAGAGACCTAACTGGTCAGAGTGATGAGAACAGGTGACTGCTGAGTGCTTGGCCATAAACGGGATGTACGATCTTCCCTCTAAGGCTCAGGAAACATCATGGAAGAGGGACTGGAAAGAGTGGAAAAGTTGGAAGAAAGTGTAGTATGGTGTGCAATGCTGTCTTCCAGGCATGACATGGCTGTGGCCTGTGGGGATGGAGACACTCTTGAGGCCCCAGCCTTCCCTCAGGATCTATGGGCAGTTAATGGTGTGTGTGTGTGTGTGTGTGTGTGTGTGTGTGTGTGTGTGTGTGTGTGTGTGTGTGTGTGTGTGTGTGTGTGTGTGTGTGTGTGTGTGTGTATGTGTGTGTGTGTGTAAACACTTTCTTCAGTGGTGTAACCACTGGTAAGGTGTCTGTGTTCCTGTAAATAATCCCTCACCCTGCCCCTGTAAGCAACTCTAAAGAAACTCACTGAATCATTAAAAAAAGAAAGGTTAGGATACAAGGGGACTAGCTGGGAAGAGGGATTCAAAGGGAGTGAGATAGGACAAGAGTAATGGGGTAACAGGGTGAATACGATAAAAATGCATTATAACACTATAAGGAAACCCATTAGCATATATGATTTTTAAAAATTATTTATTTTTATGTAGATGAGTGCTCATTTGCATGTACACCTGCAGGCCAGACGAGGGCATCAGATCACATCAGAGATGGGTGTGAGCCACCATGTGGTTGTTGGGAATTGAATTCAGGACCTCCAGAAGAGCTGTCAGTGCTCTTAACCACAGAGAAACCTTGTCTCAGAAACAACTAACCAAAACCCAAAATCGTGTCTGGAACAATGGCTTGGCAGTTAAGAACACTTGCACCTCTTGTAGAGGTCTCTAGTTCCGGGAGATGAGCTCTTCTTGCCTCCATGCATACTAGGCACACAAGATATATATGCAAATAAACAGTCATACACATAAAAATAACATAAATACATGTTAAAAAGTAAGTAAGATAGAGTCTAAAGGGCTTGCTGCTAGTCTGCTTGGGGACAAAGGTGGAGGGTACAGGATGAGAAAGCTTACGGATGCTTCCAGAAGCAGTTGAGCCCTTACAACATCATAAGCCTTTTGGACAGATGCTCTTATTTGTTTTTCATCACCGTTACACCATTCTTCTCTGTGTGCTATGTGGTAAATACTATCATCAGTGTCTCCACTTTATTAGAGAACATCAAAGTCCAGGGTTGGAAAGGCTGAGTGCCCTCTCTAAGTTTACACAATTTGGGAAATGGAATCAAGAACTGAGCTCAAGGGATCTGAAGCTGCAAATCTGTACCATACCCAGGACAGACTCAGAGGCATGATAACAACTGTTGGGCAGGCTGGAGAGATAGCTTTAGTATTTAAGAGTGTATACTGCTCTTATAGAGGACCTGAGTTCAACCTCTAATTTCTACAACTGCCTGTGACTCCAGCTCCAGAGGACCCTACACCTCTTGCCTCTGTAGGAGCCTGCACTCAAGTGGACAGACCCACACCCAGACCCTGACCCAGACCCTCACCCAGACCCTCACAGGCTCAGATGTTAGAAGACTTGGTCCCCAGCCGGTGGAACGGTTTGGGAAGGATCAGGAGGTGTGACCTTGTTGGAGGAGGTGTGTCACTATGGGTGAAGCGTTCTGCCAACTCCAGTGCTCTCTGCTTGCTGGTTCTAAGATGTGAACTCTCAGCTGTCCAGGCCACGCATGCTTTCACTCTACCACTAAGGATTCTAACCTTCTGGAACTGTAAGCCTATTTTATGCTTTCTTTTATAATCTGCATTGGTCATGGTGCTTTATCATAGTAGTAGAAAAGTGACTAATACACATCCAATTAAAAATAACCAGCAGCAGGGTGCGGCGGTGGTGCATGCCTGTAATCAATCCCAGCACTCAGGAAACAGAAGCAGGTAGATCTCTGTGAGTTCGAAGTCAGCTGGTCTACAAATGGGAGTCCCAGACAGCCAAGGCTACATAAGAACTGCCCCACCCCCCAAAAAAAGAAAAGAAAAAGAGTAAGAATCTAGGAACACATGCTTGTCAGGCAAGCATGTGTTTAACTACTCAGTTGTACTCCCAGCCCAAGGTTTTAAGATTTAGTTATCTTTATTTTTTATTTTATTTTATTTGTTTGATTTTAGTTTTTCAAGACAGGTGTAGCCCTGGCTGTCCTGGAACTCATTCTGTAGACAGGCTGGCCCTGAGCTCACAGAGATCACCTGCCTCTGTCTCCTGAATGCTAGGATTATAGGTGTGTGCCACTGCTCGGCTCAGAACTAATCTCTTAAAGAGAAGCCTTGCAAAGAAGGAGAAGAAAAAGATATTAAGGCATATTCAGAGCTAGAGGGATGGCGCTGCAGTTAAGAGTGTGCATGGCCTTGTGGAGGACTAGTGTTTGCCTCCCAGCACATCTAGCAAGGCAGCTCCAGGGGATTGGACACGCTCATCTGACCTTGGCGGGCACCCGCAATCCTGTGTACAGACCCACACTGACATTCTTTTTTTTTTTTTTTAATTTACTTTATGTGCATTGGTGTGGGGGTGTCAGATCTTGGAGTTGCAGACAGTTATGAGCTGCCATGTGGGTGCTGGGAATTGAACCCGGGTCCTTTGGAAGAGCAGGCAGCGCTCTAAACCACTGGGCCATCTCTCCAGCCCCCATACTGACATTCTTGTTGTTGTTTTTGTTTATGTTTTTGGAGACAGTGTTTCTCTGTGTAGCCTTAGCTGTCCTGGATTCGCTTTGTAGACCAGGCCGGCCTCAAACTCACAGCAATCCACCTGCCTCTGCCTCCCGAGTGCCACCACATGTGGCCACACTGACATTCTTATACCCAAAATTTAAAACTACTTTTAAAAGCTTTTTTTTTTTTTAATTTAGTTTTTTGAGACATGGTTTCCCTATTTAACTTTGGCTGTCCTGGACTCACTTTTGTAGACCAGGCTGGCCTCAAACTTACAGAGATCAATCTGCCTCTGCCTCCTGAGTGCTGGGATTAAAGGCGTGCACCACCATGCCCGGCTTTAAAGCATATATTCTTCAAATAGGGTAGGAGGGTGTTTTCAGTAAGTGCACCAGGGAAGGCTCATACAGTTGGCAGTGAGGGTGGGGCAGGGCTTGCACACAGGACAGGAACAGGCCTGGGTGAGCACTCAGGCCTCCTAGCTGTCAGCATCTGAGTGCCACATGGCTCTCACCTCTCAGCAGTGTGGAGCTGCCGTGCCTCCAGGGCCAGTTTGCTCAAGGTTTTCCACATTGCCTCTGTTTCCGGGGTCATCTCCAGGGTCTCCAAGAAGGCTGTTGCCCTGGAGAGGAAGGGGAGCAAAGCACAGCAGTGACACAGGATCTGGAGGAGCTGAGGAACACCAGTTCTGGGGCAGGAGGCGGTGGTGGTAAGGCCAGAAATATTTGCCCTTTTTGTCTAGGTTCCTCCTACAATCACAGGGCCCCGTTAGCTATGGCAGTTTACTAGGTCACTGCAGGTGGCCCCTACACCCACACTCGCTCACCACCACATTGGCTGTTGGCAGCCTCTCACCGGGTGTAGTTGCCGTCATCGATGGCTGTTCCAAACTCAATCAGGCCCTCGTCCAGGGTATAGGCAACAGTAGTCACACCTTCGGTCACTATCACCTCTGTCTTCCCACCACCTCGCTCCAGACCTATAACGTCCCCCTGTAATAGTCCAGGTTAGCACTTCCACTCAGAGCAGGCCTACGCTTGCTAACCCGGGTTCACAGCAAGGGAATTACAGGGGCACTGTTTCTTATCACGATTTCTCTCAGGCTGACAGAAATGTGGGTTAGAGTTAGCGGATGTCAGCCCCAGTGCCTGGAGGTATGCTGACAAAGAATGGTGTCCAGTTCTTCAGCAGTGCTACAGGCCAACACGTGTGCGACCATACAAACGCGTGTGACCGCCTGCGTGCGCATACAAGAAGGCCGGAAGACAAGCTTAGGTGTCATTCCTCAGGCACTTCCCACCAGGGTAATCTCCTTGGCCCCAGCATTTAGCAAGTGAGCTGGGCGGAGCTGCAGGGATCTGCCTGCCTCTGCCTCTCTGGTTCTGGAGGGTGCATGATGCCTCACTTTTTTGTGTATGTTCTAGGGCTCAAACTCAGGTCCCTGTACTTGCAAAGCAAACACTTTGCCAAAAGAGTTATCTCCTCAACTCCCAGACTAAGTGTGCTTTAAAAAATATATTACTCCTTTTCCACTTTTGTTTAGTGTGTGCCCATCCATCCATGTGGGCCTTGGAGACTGAGCTCAGGCCGTCAGGCTTGGCAGCAAGCACCCTATCCACTGAGCCATCTCACCAGGCCTCAGAATGGGTATTCTTGAAGGTCCTTCTGTTAAATTACAACTTGAACCCAAAACATACTTTTTCTTTTCATGTACTACTGACTTCATGTGAAGAAATTTCTAAGAACATTCCCATATCTATGCTACTAATCCTTCTTTAAAAAAAAAAATAAGGGTTGGAGAGATGGCTCCAAGGTTAAGAGCACTGACTGCTCTTCCAGGGGTCCTGAGTTCAATTCCCAGCAACCACATGGTGGCTCACAACCATCCACAATGAGATATAATGAGAAGAAGAAAAATAATTCTTAAGGGGAGACTGACATGGCAAGAAGGAAAAATAAGAAAGAAATATGCTGGTGGCAAATTATAATTCTGTCCATATAAAATGATGTCATGAGCCAAGTGTTGTGGCCCATGCTGTGAAACCAGCACTGAAGGAGGGAGAGGCAGGAGACTAGCCTGAGCCACACAACAAGTTCCAGTTCTAGGTCACTGGTGCGCAGGGGAGGAAGCGAAAGAATAAGAAAAGGCCAATGAATGAAGCCAGGTGTGGTGGTTATGATCTTGACACTTAGGCATTAAGAGGCACAGGAGTGTAGAAAAATCCAAGACTAGCACGGGCTCACAGCGGACTGTATGCTGAAAGACTCCTAGCACAGGCTCGCAGCGGACTGTATGCTGAAAGACTCCTAGCACGGGCTCACAGCGGACTGTATGCTGAAAGACTCCTAGCACAGGCTCGCAGCGGACTGTATGCTGAAAGACTCCTAGCACGGGCTCACAGCGGACTGTATGCTGAAAGACTCAAAGCTGGAGCTGGACTTAGACTTTGATTTGGTTCCCAGCATACATATGGCAGCTCATAACCACTCTAGTTCCAGGGAACCCAACACTTTTTTCTGGTCTCCACGGGCACCAGGCATGTATGTGGTATACAGATATACATGTAAGGAAAGCAAACATATACAAAACATGAAAGGAAATATTTTCTTTTAAAAAAAATCAAAAATAAGGTTTGCCTCTAGCAACCCAGAGCATGCAGTTTAAAAGTGCAGTGATAAATGCCTGCAGAGTGCCTGGAACCCTGGGTTTGATCCCAGCAGCAGCAGCAGCAGCAGCAGCGGCAGCGATCAGAACTAAGAGCTGGAGGTAAAGGCACTAATGGCCTGTGTGCAATCCTGGTACCCATGTGGTGGAAGGTGAGAGCCAACTCCCACAGATTGTCCTCTGACCTCCACATATATGCCATGCTATCTGTGAATAAATAAATGTAATTTTAAAATCTAAAGGTTAGAATTAAACTACTGGACAACAAATGAAAAGGGGAGGTAATCAAAATGAAAGACCAGGAGGTCCTTGTACTATCTGTAGGAGAGAGCAGGTTCCACACTGGCTAACTTGATCTAGGTACTTGATAAGCTTTCAAGGGTATGTCTAACAGGATGGGCTGTGTGTGTGTTGTGTGTGTGTGTGTGTGTGTGTGTGTGTGTGTGTGTGTGTGGTGTGATGCTGGGATGGAACAATGAGTATTTTATGTGTAATTTGAGAAAGACATTTTGAACACCTATAACAATGAACAAGCAGAAAGGTGGTGTATGGAAGTGCGCGCGCACACACACACACACACACACACACACACACACACACCAGGTCTACCTTCCAGGAAGACCTGCACATGTGACTTCATACAGTCCCAGGGCCACTGGGGTGGGGACTTACCTCTAGGATTCTCACACAAGGTCAGGAAACCTAAGCAAGTGTGATTGTGGAGGCCAGGCCACTATGGGGAGGGGATGAAAGCTGTGCATGCCAGTTTCATCATAGAGATTATGGGTGGTGGGCAGAGAAAACCAAGAAGCCTTCACAGTCTTCTCCTCAGGGTTCTAATTAATTAGACTGACACATGTCTAACGTCTCCTGGTATCAACATACCCTGATAGAGGACATGGTGACTCTTTCAGGTGCCTCAATGTTGTACCACACACATAAGCTGTTTCGGTTCTGAGCTACCAGCACATCACTCCCGGGAACCCACTGCACGTAGGAGCAGAAGTTGAGGATCATTGTCTTAGAGCAGCTTTCAATATCATATAGATGCAGCTGGAGGAGGAGGGAGACAGCACAATTAATAGGGGGCTGTGATGATATCAGCTTATTTTGCTCATTTCCCCAGTGGTAAAATGACCCACCCACGTGTTGACTTTCCAGTCCCTGGAGTTTATTCTAAGTTGCTATATCCTGATTTGGGTCAAGTATGAGATGACCAAACAAGCTAAGACCTACATTCAAGGTTGTTAAGTGAAGGTCAGACTTTCATTCTTAGAATAACCCCGGGCCGGATGAATCAGGCTACCAAACAAAACTGAACAAGCTAACAATTTGCAGTGTGCCTTTCACTGAAATGGACAATCACAAGAAAGGTTAAACTCTCTGGTGATGCCATATTGAGAAGAGCATATGTAAGGTTAAAAGGGACAACGCAAGCCAGCCTCCATGCCTTGACTAAGTGTGGCTGAAGCACACCGGTGAAGCGGGTCTGGGCAAGGGTCAGCCGGAGCTGAGGAGGGGACAAAGCTTCATGATGACACAGACCTGTGTGCAGTAAGAGAGAGATCAACCCTCAACACCCTTCCCGACTGTGTTCCCATCAGGGTACACACCACAGACAGTGACAGGAACCAGACTATCCTTTGTCCCTTCTGCTATGCTACAGGCATACAGAACCAAGAACTATGTCCTGCTTTGCCTCCCACAGTCCCTGGTAACAGCCTATTTCACACTTTTCTGGACCAGCTCAGGCCTAAGGCCCTAGTAGCTCTTCTCACACGAAGTTTCCGGTCCCTGAAGAGAAGCTTGTGGCCAGTCTCGTTAAGTTCCAGCCAATCCACACGACTCTCGTGACTGATAGTACCAATGTTGTAGCCGCCAATCAGATCCACTGCAAAGAAGACAGGGCAGGAGGGGTGGTTGCAACCCGCATAGGCTTGCAGGTGGTTGGTAATATCTAGTCTTATAAGTCATGTTGCACTTTAAGAACATTTTATCAGTCCAGGGGTATCAGTGGGGACTGCAAATGACCAAGACTGCATACTTTTCCTAAGAGGCTTAAAAAAACTGGGTCTTGCCACATGGTACTCCATGTCTATAGTCCTAGAACCTGGGAGATGGAAGCAAAGGATCAGGGGTTCAAAGCCAGTCACAGAGCAAGTTTGAGTCCAGCCTAGGCTAGACGCACACACAGACAAGGACACACACACAAGAAAGTTATGAAACTTGTCTAGAATTATAGATGGTTTACTTGACTTTGCATCTAACGGTCTTATGGAGAAATGGTGGTACACGGCTATAATCCCAGTCCTAAGAAAACTGAGGCAGAAAAAGTGGGAGTGTGCGGCCAGCCCCTTCTCCGTAGGCCAGCTCCAGGTGAGTGTGCTACTGAGTACCAAAGAAAGCTGATAATGAAATGACCTTGGTGATGTCATACTGGCTCCAAAATGGAATGCAAAGGCAAGATAGCACCAAAGGGTTAAGGGTGAAGGAACACACAAACAGAACTTAGAAGGATGCCTTTGAGGATGGTCAGGCTCAGTGCAGCTCAGGGCAGTGCAGCCCAGTGGCTCGCACACAGGGTGCCTTCACAAGGCAGAAAGGCCAAGTCAGGAGGATGACTAACAGGAGGCCGGCCAGCAACAGGCTGGTAGTGTGGAATAGTCTTACCCTTGGAGACATAGAAATTATAACAGCAGGCATGGGCACTCATATCTGGAATGTCAGTACTCAAGGGTCTCAGACAAGAGGATCAAGAATTCAAAGCAAACCTGGGCTACATGAGACCCTGTCTCAAAACACTAAAAACCGAAAGAGAACAGCAGACAAAACTAAGCCAGACAAAGCCATGTCAGAGCAGCAAGGACCCCCTGGGAACCCTGGAATTACATGGAAAATTTTATGTATATGCATTTTTTTCTGAGAAAACATCTATACTTTTTATTATATTCAAAGGGACTAGTGACTAGGACACTTGAAGAACTCTGTCATTTTACATAGACTGGAAATGAACCCCGTGAAAGGAATGGGCTTGTCTGACATCTCATGGTTTGTCAATGCCACTAGAATCTTGGGCCTTTTGACCTACATAGCATCTCCACTGCAGATGCCTGCACTTCCGAGCTCAGATATGAAATGTATTAGGCATGAAATTTGAAACTATCTTAAGAAGAGGCCCATATGTATATGAAAGCTTGATGTGTGACAGGGATTGGTATAACAAACTAGTGGGTAAATGGTTAAATAGACGGAAAAATAAAGTTATAAAATCCTACCCACATCACATACAAAAATAAATTCCAGGTGGAAAGCAAAACTTAAAAATGTCAAAATATAGGAAGGAGTAAGGGAAAAAGTTCCTTAAAATTAAAAAAAAAAAAAAAAAGATTTATTTATTATGCATACAGTGCTCTGCCTGCATGTACACCTGCAGGCCAGAAGAGAGCATTAGATCACATTATGGATGGTTGTGAGCCACCATCTGGTTGCTAGGAATTGAACTCAGGACCTCTGGAAGAGCAGACAGTATTTTTTTTGTTTTGTTTTGTTTTTGAGACAGGGTTTCTCTGTGTAGCCTTGACTGTCCTAGACTCACTTTGTAGATCAGGCTGGCCTCGAATTCACAGTGATCCACCTGCCTCTGCCTCCCCAGTGCTGGGATTAAAGGTGTGCACCACCACGCCCAGCCCTGCAGACAGTATTCTTAACCTCTGAGCCATCTCTTCAGCCTGGAAGAAGTTCTTAAATGAAACTGCAAAAATCAGCAACTACTATTACTATTATTTTGGCGGTAATGGTGATTGAACCAGGGCCTGCCATGCTCTCTACCACCAAGCATCTCCTCAGCCTCAATTTCTTTTAATTCTTTTCCAATTTGGTTTACAAAAAGAGTTCCAGGACAGCTAAGGCTACACAGAGAAACCTGTCTCAAAAAACAAAACCAAAATCTAATTACTTTTTATCTATTTATCTTTAATTTGCAGTAAGCACACGTGGGAGTCAGGGGTCAGTCCTGTCCTTCTCACAGGACTGAGGTTGCCTCAGGCTTGGTGGAGAGCAGCTGAGTCACCTCATTGGCCCCTAAATTAACTTTTAAAGGTGTCTGATGCAGGGCTGAAGTTTGATCTCTTAGGCCTACAAGGAGGAAGGAAAGAATCCAGGGCTTCAAGTTGCCTTTTGACCTCCAGCATTCATGCTTCCCCAACCCGGTAAGTAAGTACAATAAATTTTTAAATGTTTGAATTCTGAAGACACTAAAAAGAGAAAAATCAAATCACAGACCGAGAAAGAAAATCTGCAATGTAAGTAACCATCAGAGGCTACATATATGTAAGTAACCATCGAAGGCTACATATATGTAAATAACCACCAGAGGCTACATATGTGTGTGGGTACACATATATAAACGTGTATAAACATATGTAAAGAACTTCACATCTCTAACAAAGAGACAACTTAACTCTCACAATGTCTGAGAGATAAGAACTGACAAACCACAGAAGAAATCTGAGGGATCAATCAATCAATGAATGCAATAGCATTTCACATACACCCGGTAATCTCAAGACTTGGAGAGGATGTGGAAGGAGGCAGACTCTAAGTGGGGAAGGAATGGAAACTGCTCAGCCTTCTCAAGAGCAGCTGGGAGGTGCTTAGTCGAGTTGAAGGTGCAGCTCCTCTGTGACTAGCAACTGTAAGCACAGACCTCAGACAGTGGCGCGACTATGATAAACAAACAACCACAGCCGAAACAACGAGGGCAGGAGAAAAGCACTGGCTGCTCTTCTGGAGGGCCCAGGTTTGATTCCCAGCGCCCACACGGCACCTCACAAGCATCTACACCTCAATACCCTCTTTTGACCTCAAAAAGCACCAGGCATGCACATGTTACACAGACACATGAGCAGGCAAAATAGCCATACACATAAAATAAAAATAAATCTTTTAAAAATGAACACTCTAAATGCCCATGACTAAGATATGAAGCAAAAGCCCCAATGTAAATATGACAAAAGGCTGATCTGACAGAACTAGGCATGGGTACGCAACTATTAGCAATATGTCAGGACTATGAGCAGCTGAAATTTACTAAATGACCACATGGCAGGCAAGGATGTAAGGGCCTCCATCTGAGGTAGGTGCTGCTGTGTTCCCACTCCGAGAAAGACAAATGACCTGAGTAAGCTCACACAGTACAAGCGCACAGGGTGGCTGAGCTAGCGTCCTGTTCTTACAGCCATGCTGCGTCTGCGTGCTCAGGTCTATACTTTCTGGGGGATACTATGCTATGCTTGATGCCTGTAACATTTGGTGGTGAAAACTGTAAAGTTAAGATTTATAAATGCATATGAATAAATTAATAAAAAATATTTTAAAAAAAGATTTATGAATGCAATACTTGTGGTATCAAATTAAGTTTCTTTAGCCAGGCGGTGGTGGCGCACGCCTTTAATCCCAGCACTAGGGAGGCAGAGGCAGGCAGATCACTGTGAGTTCAAGGCCAACCTGGTCTACAAAGTGAGTCCAGGACAGCCAAGGCTACACAGAGAAACCCTGTCTCAAACAAAACAAAACAACAACAAAAATAAACTAAGTTTCTTTGTTACTAAATACTAATAATAAGGCATATAAAAATATGGCCCTTGTAGTTCTAAAGAGTCTATGATTTGATTACATCTAAACAGGAAAATTCCTAAAGTTGTGATAGTTCTTTCCTACTGTTTACAACTGTTGGCTCTGAGAGAAATGACTAGAGAACATGATAACTATGTGGACAGGCCTGTGGATCTGTGTATGCACAGCCAGTTACTTACACAGAGGCATACCCACAGAGACTTACACATTGAATATAACCACTGTAAAAATGGTGCCTTTCAGTTTCTGGGCATTTTCACTGAATATAATTCTATGATACAGAAGTGTGCTACAAGGGTCTGTTTTGGTATTAAAGTTATAAGAGGGTCTTACCTATAGCAATCGTCTTAATATCAACAAGATAAGCCAATTTCTTATTATCTTCCATTCCTCGCTGGCACCGCTCATTAATGCGAACGCTGAAACATGAAGGAAGGACAAGGTAGGACAAGGTGAGGCTCAGGCTTAGCCTAGGGTCTTACTGAGGCTCAGAAGTACCACAGGGGTGAAGATTTTAGACTGATCTGGGAGCAATCAAAACACAGTTTAAAAGTTCAAAAGGAATTCTGGATTTCAAGGGTCAGACCGTGTGAGGTCACCTGATGAGGTGAGGGTTCATGAACTCAGTGCGTACAGAGCCCAAGGACTCGTTACTCCCATACTCCACCAGGGTCAGCTCTCCAGCATTGAAGATCATGCACACCTGGAAGAGAATGGGAAGGAGGCATGGAAAACAGAACAGTGGGAGGGGTCTCCTTATCCTTTCCTATTCACCCCATCTTCTATCTACAGTCTCCTACCACTTGCCCCTCACCCTTCTGACCAGGGGCTGGAATGGAGCTTATCGAAATGGTGGCAGGAAGTCAGGCTCTACTCACATTCTCATTTTCAAAGAAATATTTCTCATTGCCACCAGATCCTTGCCAGGCTATCTGCAAAGTAAGGAGAAAACAGCAGAGACCATTACCCAAGACAAGGCTGGAAGGATGTCGGTAGGGAGGAGGAGAGATGGCATGCAGGAAGGTCTGGTGTCACACAAAAGATGCGTTGCTTCAGATTCTTGCCCTGATCTCTGCACTTCCGAGAGACGACGCACAAAAACAGTCCAACTAGGGAAATCCGTACTCCAGGAGTCTATACCTCTCACTCCTTGAAACAGCATCAGAATGGCAGGGCCTCCTTTGGGGATCTTGCTTGTTGGGGTACTGGGTCCTCAGAAAGCAAGCTGAGATGTCCCATTACCCACCCATCCTTTCTCGGTTCCCACCTCACTGAGGCGGTTAGTGTTCAGGTCTCCCAGCAGCAGCGTATCTGACGTGTGGGCCACCAGGTAACGCTCCTTCCCCAGGATCTTCACCTCTTCTACCTCATAGCCATAGTGCGACTTGAGCACCACCCTGGTCCCCGAAGACAGGTTCTTCACAATCACCTGTAAGGGACAGGTCCGAGCCCTTCAGGCTTTCCCAGCACAAGAGGAGCGAAGGTGCCACGCCCCTCACACACCTCCATGATGCTGAGCTCAACTAATACCTGTGTCTGCACCTGTCCCAGGATGCTGTTGATAAAGACAGTACCTTACACTCACACAGGGATTCGCTACCTAGGAAATGCTTTCACATCTCTCTTTTGCTGTTCATGGTACATGTGAGTCTGAAAGTTCTACTGAATAACACCACTCACTCACTTTGTTCCCACAGCTTAGTACAAATCTACCTATTAAGACAGAAGACTATATAGTAGTGGTAATAATAATAATAACTATTTTAGTAATATAATTAAATATAATAAATAATGATAATAGTAATCATCATTATTATTATTTGGGTTTTCAGAGAGCCTCCCTAAGTGCCTAAGGTGACCTACAACTAGCCATCCTCCTGCCTCAGGCTAAGATTTTCTTTCTTTTTCTTCCTCTTCAACTTCTCTTTTGTGTTTTGTTTTTGAAACAAGGTCTCACCATGTAGCCTCAGTTGGCCTGAACCTTGTGATGTAGACCAGGCTGGCCTCAAACTCATGGGCCATATGCCAGAACAGCCATATAGCAAGAAAGCTACCAGGAAGTGACCCTGACACCTTCTGTTCCTTATGACAGCTCTGCCAGAGGAACGAAGGTTACATTGGAGACTATGGCTGCAGCCTGCGGGTGGGGAAATGTTACAAAGATGAATGAGCCAAGAGCCATCTGTCCCAGCATGAGGGACCATCAGCTGCTCACCTGGCTAGGACCCACATACGTCAGCTCGAACTTGTTCTTGTAAATACTCCTTCGGAGGCAGCAGTCAAACTGTTCCACCCCACCACAGAGTGTGCCCTAGGGGGAAGGAACAGCATGAGAGGCAACCCACAGTGCACTGGCGGGGAGGGAGCAGGTATCAGATACCCTCAAGACCTCAAATCCTGGTGTCCCAGTCTAGAGACCAGTGGACAGCATATAGCTGGGCAGGCTTTGGACCCATCAGAAGAAAACAGGTGGAGATCCTAGGACTCCACAGACACCACATGTGGACAAGGAAGGAGAAGTCAGGCTGGCCTGGACAGCTATGCCCCTTGGGGCCTCCAATAAGTGTATGTTTCCCCTTCTTGCCTCTAGCAGCAGACTTTTATTTGAAGTCACAAGGAAATTTGGGTTTCTCTAGTGCCACAGCAGAGTGCCGTGGCATAGCAAGTATTTTAGTCTAGTTTGGAGGCAACCACCAGTACAGACAGGGGCCACTGATAACACACCGCACAGAGTCGTGAGCCATCCCGCTTCCAGGCCAAGGCAGTGACGGTGTATAAGTTGGCAATCTCCTTGGGCTTGGCCTCTTCCCAGATGCTTCTTCGGGGACTCCAGTTAAACACCCGAAGCCTAGAAAGGTATGTGGCTTTTAGAAGAGATGAAGGCTGAGCAGCTAAAAGAAGCCAGTCTCATTCTGTCTGAAAGGGAAACAGATGCAAAACAACAGAGCGAGACAGACCAGCTAGAGAGGATAAGAAGGTGGAAAAGGAAACAGGAAGATGAAGGATGCCAGCGTGATGCTGCACACCTGTAATCACACACTCGGGAGCAGAGGCAGGAGGATCACTGCAAGTTTGAGGCCAGCCGGGTCTACCTAGTGAGTTCCAGGCTTGTCAGGGCTACAGAGTGAGACCCTATCTCAAAAATTAAAAACAACACAAAAGGATGGAAGTAGAAAAAGCAGGACAAACGAGAGAAATGAACTGCCAGGAATACAGGAGGAGGAAAGAAGAAAATATAGGAGTTAGAGAAGAAAGGAACATCAGGAGGCACACTGGACTGAGAGAGACACAGAGGACTGACAGAGAGGGGACCTGGACCTAGCTGCTTATCTGCCATTTCGTTCTTTATTGGCTCACCAAACAGTGGCTATACATCACACACCAGATGACAGCGTAGGCACTGGAGATTAAAAGCCTTCCTCTCAAGGACCCCTCAAAATAGAAGCAACAACTAGGGTACAGCAAGATGATCTCAAAGTCTTAAAGAGGCAGCAGGAACATGGAGAAGGGGGTTAATTCTGCTGTGGGCTTCCAGGCTGAGCACCACATTGCATTTTGAAGCTGCCAGCGTGCCAACTGGCGACAATCTGAGAATCCCTTTCAACAGGCTCCCGCTGTGGTTCAGAACAACATGGACGGCACAGAGAGTTCCCAGAAAGAGAAGACAGAAGATGCAGCAGGCGGGGGACCTACCTGTCATAACTTCCCAGCACCACAGATTGGCCTCCAGGACTCGCTGCAGCTGTGGTGAATTCCCGCTCCTGAGGGTCTCTGCTATAGTCAAATGTCTGTAGCACATGGCCTTCCTTCCCATAGGCCACAATCCTCCGGTCACAGCCAGCAGCTACAATGCTGTTGGTTGCCCAGGCCAAGGCATAGGGCGGGCATGGATGGTTAACCAACTTTCCCTGTGAAAGAACATTTTGGTCTGTTTTTGAGGTTGTCACCCCCAGAAACTCTTCATTCCTAGCAGCTGATCCACGCATTCTTGACCATCCCACCCTGCAGGAAAAATAAAAATCTTCCTGTCAACATTTTCCCACACAGACACACCCTAATCCTGAAGACTTCACAAATCATCCTCCATATCATGAACACACACATAACATATACACATGTGCTGACTTTGTACTCTATGGAAATTGCGGCAGTGGTGTGCTGCAGATCTCTGCTATGTACTAGTAAAGCCGCCCAAAGGGAGACAGCACTCAGTAACCAACTCTGTCTAGGCCCAAGAGAGCGTATGGGTTCTTTTTCAAAGAGGCTACATTTTACACTGGTAACTCACAATGTAAATGATTTATACAGTACTGAATTATACAGAGTAAAACATGAAAGTTTCACTTTATGTCTATCTTTTCTTTTTCCAAGAAAATAGTTGATTTTTCAGCATTTTATTTCTTTGTATGTGTTTGGTGTGTGCATGTGCATGATTGTGTGTGTGTGTGTGTCTGTCTGTCTGTCTGTGTGTCTGTATGGTATGTGCACTTTCATGTGTGCACACAGGGGTGAAGGACAAAGGATAACTTGCAGAAGTCACTTCTTTCCTTGCACCACATGGGATCTGTCATATTTGGCACCAGGTACCTTTACCTGCTGAGCTATCTTGCTGCCCTGTTTTTCCCCTATGCATTTGTATGTCTCTGTGTTACATAAACATGTATATATATATATGTATTTGTGTATACATATATATTTAAATAAATGTAAATCATTTTCACTTTTTGTCCTCTTTACAGTCTTTATTTCCTCCCTCTCAAGGTCCCTTCCACCCACTCCTCCCTATAAATAGTAACCTCTAGCCTCCTAACACAGTCTTCTGTGTGGCGGCATCCGAATGTCTCCCTCCAAGACCCCGCTCTTCCAGCCTCCTCCCCCAGCTCAGTCATGGCGCTCACACATGCAGCTCCCCCAGGAGGCTCCTGGAATGTCCACCCACCCCACAGTATGCTCTATTCATACCTGTGACTCTCCAGAGCCCTCATCATCAAAGAAATATCTGACGATGGTGCCGTCTGCGTGACCCGAGAGGATCCCTTTCCCAGAGCAGCTGAAGAGTAAAGGCAGAAAGGCAAACTTAGAGCCAGAGACTGACCTCGCTCAAAGGCCCCTTTCTGTCAAATGCAGCTTCTTCCTGACATTTCCAAGTCTTCCTGTTGGTACTCACTTGGTTGTCAGTGCCACCACATAAGAATCTGTCCCATAGATGGTAGATGACCTGTTAGTTTTAGTGTTTGCTAAGCGAACCTGAAAAATCAAAGAGTACATACACGTCTGGCTAGACTACTTTTAATTTCACCCAGGCCCTGAGACAAAACTGGTCCCTGTGCATTCTTCTGCAGCTCACACTTAGGCTCCAGGGCAAAGGATGAGCTGTGCTGCCCCCACTCCCCACCCAGGACCATTGTCCCCACCCAGCACCTACCGCGTGTTTCCCTTCCTCTCCTTTACCTTGCCTTCAGCCAGTCCAAAGACAATGATGTACTCTGCAGGCCACTGCAGACAAGTGACAGCACTCTGTATGCAAAAGGGTGAAAGGATGACCCAGCTGTGTGCATCAGCACCTTTCTAACAACTTGACACCCACTGCAGCCGTCACCCTAGTCTTCTATGGGCAAAGAGTGCAAGGAGTGGACACAACTAAGCTCTTAGTAGGAGACAACAAGCATGTAGGCTCAAACCAGCATTAGACCTTAGAAGGGACAACTCATGGGCACATACACAAGCGGGTCAAGTCTAAACTTTACCGTCTGGATGAACTTGTTGCAGATGACTTTCTTGTCACCCCTGTCAAACAAAAGGAAAGGCAGCATACTTAAATCCCTGCCCCCAAGGATGGTCATGGAAGGAGGCAAGACCAGAACCTTTCCTGGCCCACTGCTGTTTCCTATCCCTCTGTGGGAGGTCTGATGAAGATGTGAGTGGGCACTCAAGAAACGCTGGAGCTCCATCAAAGACATAGTGTGACACTGGCTCTCAGGACCTCCAATGGCCTTACATTCATTCCCTCATCCCTCCAGGGATGGGACTGTAGGGATGTGGGGCAGGCAAAGGCAGGGACATAACAGAAACAGACTCTAGAAAGTCTCTGCCTCCCAACCTGACCCTCACACCAATCGCCCAAGACATACATACACACACACACACACACACACACACACACACACACACACCTGCCATCCCCGCCCCAGCGAGGCATTTCTCATGCATAACTCTTCTTTTGTGGGCCGCCCACCCCTCCTCTCTGTCCTCACCAATCTTCTCCAATCTTGTAGACATAGATGATGTTGTCTGTCTGTCCTATGGCAATTTTAGTGGAATCAGGAGAGAAAGCCATGCCTTTCACCATGTAGCTCTTCCTGCCGTACTAGAAGTAAAAACACAACGAATGAGCACAAATGAAAGAGAAAAGAAGACACGAATATGTCCCGACAGACCCGGAAGATTTATACTAAGAAAAGGGGTGGACTGTTTCCCACGCCCTCGGCTAGAAGGCAGGTTACAAAGTGTCAAAGTGTCCGAGGTTGATGGGTTAGGGCACGGTGAGGCCTCTCCACCTTCATGTCTGCTGGTTTGGTGGAGAACTTGTCTCTGCGCTCCCCATGTTCATCGTACAGCAGGACCACTCGGTCCACTGTGCAGACAGCAAATTTAGCGTTGTTCTGGGACCAGGCCATGCACGTCACCTTCGCGGCTCCATCCTGCGGAGGCAAAGCAGGAATGTAAACACAGTGCTGGTCTACAACGCAGAAGGCATTGCCAGTCTCACCAGCCCTAGTGTGGCTTTGCTCTGTTTTTCTTGTCACAGTGTTTCCCTCAAAACAAAACATTTGTATACCTGGAGTGTAAGAACGATATTCTCCAGGGCCTCGTATAACCCAGACTGGCCTCAAGTTCACTCTATAGCCAAGGGAGACTTGACCTCTAATCCTCGTCTCTACCCAGGGTGCTAGCATCCAAGGCTAGTTTCTGCCACGCTGCAGAACAAACCATGGCTTCACTCGAGCTAAGCAAACACTGCACCCACCAACCCATCTCCCCAGCCCCAATGTGTTTTCTGAGACTCATCAACTGCCCCCAAAGGCAATGACCTCCTTGTTCCTTCAGCTTTCAAGTCTGCCTCTGAAAAAAAAAAATTAATGAATTTGATACATTTTAATCTTTATAGCTACGCATTCAATCAGTGTTTTCAAGCACTTTACCAAGAAAAGGCACTTGGCCAGGAGCTGACAGAGACAAAGAGCAAAACACAGATCCTGCCCCAGGACCTAATAAGATGCTGCAGAATTGGAAACGCCCCATAAGAAGAATATGTACTGAGTGCAGTGATGGTTTAGAGGAGCCCAAGACAATTTTATACTTAAATGATCAAAGTTCAACTCTGAAGAGGACCGCGATTTAAGGAAGCTGAGACTTTTGTAAACAAGAGAGGGAGAGAGAGGGAGAGAGGGAGAGAGAGAGAGAGAGAGAGACAGACAGACAGACAGACAGACACACACACACACACACACACACACACACACACACACACACACACACACACTGGGCCAGCCCAGGATGAGCCTTTCAACGCAAGCTAATGATCTGAACCTATTGAGCAGGGACAGGAGAGACAGTGGAAACTCTGAAACAAGGAGCAACATAACCAGAGTTGAAACCTGGAAGAAACAACGCCACTCTCCCCTGCTTAACTGCCCGTGCTATGAAAGTCTCGATTTAAAAGTGGCCGGTGCTAACCCTGAGGTACAGCTCACTTGCTGGAGTGTTCATCTTACAGTCTTATGCTCATGAGTTTGATCCCTGGTAACTCAAAAAAGTAAGTAAAAAGAATATGGGAGTGACAGGTGTGGTGGCACATGCCTGTAATCCAGCACCTGGGAGGGGAGGGCGGGAGGACCAGATGCTCAGATCTTCCTCAATTACACAGCAAGACTGAAGCTAGCCTGGGCTATGGAGACCCTGTCTTAGACACACTGTGTGTCCATCACTGCACCTACTGTGGTCCTCTAAGGCACTGCCACTAAAGGTTTCTGTTCTTGAAGTAAAATCTAGCTCCTACTGCAAATGGCTGATTAACCACTTAGGTTACTAGAGGTCTGGCGTAAAACAAAACTTACTTGTCACACTTAACCCAAATACCTCCAATGTTAGAAGGGAAAGGGGTCATTGCACCATAATCCTCAAACCACAGTCAGAAAATAGCAATACCATCACCATCACCTCCACGACCCAACCATTCGTTGCAGTAAGTTGGAAGTGGGTGCCAGCACTTCATCAGCTCTGGCTGGTCCTTCCTCCTGGCTGAGTCCATCCTGGGCATCTGGCCCAGCTGCACCATGACATCATCTCTTTTTTAGAGATCGAAGGATTCTATTTCCAATTTTTCCATTAGGGCATTTTGAAATGACAGATTACAGCATCAGTTTACGGAGCAAGGAGCGCAGTGTTCTACCACAGAGCCAGGGCTCCATCCGTTGCAACTCTTCTCTCTTCTGACTGACTTCTACCCTCCGCACACTCTGCAAACATCTCTGGTGCCTGACTGGACTGTCTTGAGGATTAAGTGAACCGGAGTCAGGCAGGCATTTCCACAGATGCCTCACACCCATTAAGTACCATCATCTCTCCTCACTCTGAGGTAGAAGCTATTATTATTCTAAATTTACATTTAGAGAAATTGAAGCATTGAAAGTTAAGGAATCTGTTCGTGTATGTACATAGTTTTTAGACGGCAGGTGTGCTATTTGGATCTATATATGTTTGATTCCATAGCTATCCTCTAACGTCTTTAATATGCTGCTGCGGCATCTGTACTAACGGCTTCATTATTCTTATTCATTCTTATTACTTTTTGAGGCAGGGTCTCTCTCTGAAGTCCTAGAACTCGGTTTGTGGAGCAGAGTGGCATGAAACTTCCAGAAACCTGCCAGCCTCTGCTCCTGAGTGTTGGGACTAAAGGCATGGGCTACCATGCCTGGCTATCCTTATTTTTTTTAAAGAAGGTGTTACTTACAAGTCAAGTTGGCTTGGAGCTCACAGCAATCCTCCTGCCTCAGCCTCCCAAGTTCTAAGATTACAGGCATCAGCACCATGATCAGATAAGAGACTTGTTTTTGTAGTGCTGGGGACAAAGGTAAGAGCTCACGCATGCTCAGTGTGTGCTCTATCGCCAGCAGCATCTCCTGCCAGCGGCACACTCGTTTTGTATGTAGATGTTGGGGGGGTACATGTGCCTGTGTGTGCATGTAAAGGTCAGACATCAAGTGTCTTCTCCAATCATTCTGCATCTTATTTATTTATTAATTTTTTTTTTAAAAGACTCTCTCATTGAACTGAGAGCTCCTGAGTGTGGCTAGCCTGGAGTTCTAGGACGAGGCCTCTAGGGACCACCTGGCTGCCTCCCGAGCGCTGGGAGTGCAGGTGTGCATGACCTGTAAGCGGATGCTGGGATCCTAACTCAGTTTCTCAGGCCTCGAGGGTCGTTTCCTCTATAGCTAAGCTGATTTGCGTTGTGTTAGCCTGTCCTTTCAGTTCCGAATGTTCTTCTTGTTGTCTGTCATTCTTGACACAGCTTTACAGTTTAATTGTTCTCCTTGCTGGGCGCGGTGACGCACACCTTTAGTCCCAGCACTCAGGCAGGCGGAGGCAGGCGGATCGCCGTGAGTTCGAGGACAGTGTGGTCTACAAAGTGAGTCCAGGACAGCCAAGGCTACACAGAGAAACCCTGTCTCAAAAAACCAAAATACATAAATCGTTTCGTTACATTTATGGTGGGGTTCTTTCATGTGTAGAACTTTATTTTACTTTCTCCTAAGTCTCTCAGAGTTGTTCTCACTTCTGCCTTTCTTTCCAAATGAAGAAGCTAGCGACAGGACTGCGCATGACTAGGGTTAAAGCCACAGGCACCGTTTGGCCACATCAGTGCTGGAGCTGACCTGAACTCCGTTCTCTTCACTCCCAAACCCACTCTTCGTTATGTCTCTGGGCTTCTCCCCTCCTTGCCCAGCCTCTTCGGAATCTGAGGAGACACACTTTCACAGCCCAAGAGGTTCAGCCGTCCACAGGGCTTATATCTAAAGCTCTTATTCCATCCTGTGTAAAGTTATGATCTGCGTCTATATAAACGCCTCCCACTCCAGAAAGAGCCCCTGACATAACGCGGGCGGATTTGATCCCTTACAGCCTAAGCTTGGAGCCTGGCACTCAACTGGTGTACATGATGCAATGGAAGCTTATGGTCGATAGCGGTGCATGTCGCCTACTCTAAGATCTTTCACAATCTTCTGCACAAAGTAGGCGCTCAAACGTATAAACTTCTTACCCCATCTTTTTTTTTTTTTTTTTTTTTTAACGCCGGGTGGCCGGGGAATGGGAGAGGCACAGGATTCCTCACCTGAGGGCTCAGCAGGGTCCTCAGGTGCTTCAACTGCATGACGCACACCGGTCTCGGATACTCTCTGACCAAGATAACTCCGGCGGTTACCTGGACAACCCGCCAAGCAGCGGCGGCGGCAGCCGCTGACGCACAGGTTACGTGAGTGCGACTCACGTCATAAGGTCACGTACTGGGTACGCGACGGTGCAAACAGGACATGCGCAAGCGCAGTGAGTCCTAGGGCGGGCCCACAAGAGGGGGTTGTCGAATTCTCTCCTCGACCAATCCGGTAGGGGCATACAAACCTAAGAGAGAGCTCCTCCTCCCTTGTGCGTCTTCCTCCCTCTGTGGATCCTCCCTCTTCCTCTACGTCACCTGAAACCTAGTTTTTCTCACTGCTAGACCGTCAGGTGCACTTTAGTGGCTTAAATTCTGGAGAAAAGCAAAGCAGGTGCTACGGGAGGAGAAAGACAATTCGCCAAGCTGAAGCCTCCGCCTCACCCAAAAGTTGTGGGACTTGCGCGAGGCCACTCAATGCTGATAGGCACCGTGTTTTTAGTGGGCAGCGGCACAGCCCATTTAAAACAAAAGGAGGCAGATTAAAGGGGTCGCTTGCTTAAGTTAAAATAGCTAGTAAGTGGTGGAACCGGGATTCACCCCAGACTTAATAACCTTTTATTTCCCGTAAGACGACTCAACTCTTCTCAGATCGCTGTCTTCATGCCCAACTTTCTCTACCCTGTCAGAGTCTCAGGAAATGACCCAGGCTTTGAGGGATGTGTTGGTAGCGCTGGCTAGGAAAAGGGGAGGCACCCGGTTTGGTCATTGGGTAAACAGTGAGTTCAAGGCTGGTTGCTGAAATCCAGTTAGATGCCTGTATGGGTCAGTGCACAAGACAGACCAGAGATTGGCTCCCATTCTAGTTTGACACCTGGGGTTGGGGATTGTCTGATTGAGATCCTTTCAAGAATTTTTGGTCTAATGTCTTGCATCATATCAGAGAGACTGAATGAAATGCAGAAAGGCTGAACCTGTACCCCCCTAAAAGCATAGCAGATCTCCAGGCAGGTGCTGGGTCCCAAAGCATTGCAGGCATAGCAGTTGCCAATGGCAACGAGTATTTCTCTCCCTGCTCCTGCATCCCTCTAGAAAATTAAGAATGAGTAGAGGACAGGTCCCAAGTTTCACAGGTAACAAATAGGTCCCAGAACCCAAATTATAATTTTTTGATAGGGGCATCCAAACCCCTCAGTTTATTTCTAGAATCCTCTGGATATGTTACAGAGTATAAATATAAACTCATTTATGGGTTACAATTATTATTAACTTTGAATGAACAGAGACATAGATGAAAAAGAAAAGAAAGAAGAGGCACTGGTGTGCACAGGGTGAGGATACATGGCACCAAGGAACACATTAGTGGTAGCTGCTCTGTTAGCCCCCAAGACACTTGCTCAGCCCTTCTGACCACTTCCCCAGAGTGAATGGTGGAATCAAAAATGGAAAGGGATTTGCTATATAACTCAGTGGTACAGCATTTGCCTAGTCTGCACAAGGTCACGAGCAAAGTTTTTTTTTTTTTAAATCTACTGGCTCTTTTATGTGACATGTCCTGGTTTCCATGGTACAAAGACTTGTGTGACTTCTCATTTCCTCTCTTCTCATTCGACAAAGGAGAGGAGGCTTCTAGCTTTCCCCTTCCTCTTTGTCTTTCCCCACCCAGTGAAGATGAAAACATTGGCACAGACATCGTATAATAAGTCTCTCCTTTTAGGTTGGTGGTGACTGACGTGAGGGGCCCTTGGCGAGCTGACAAGGTGTAGAGCTGTCTTCAGCATACCATACAGTATACCATACAGCCAGTTTCATTTGTTCAAGAACCTTTATTGGCAACAGGTCCCAGGGGTGAGGTCACCAGCAGCTGGAGGGGCTGCCAGGTGAGCGGGGAGCACCGGAGGCTCCGTGGAAGACATTGGAGTAGTGCAGTGTGGCATCTGCCTCTAGGTCCAGATGGTTCTTCTTGCTCACTAAAGGAGGACGATACAGACGGAAACACCCCTCTCTGAGGCCCAGAGGCAAGCTGTAGGGGAGCTAGTGGGTGACAGTAGTCCTGATGCAAGTGAGATAGGGCCCCTATTTGGGACCTAGTGGAATAGGGTTGAGTAAGTGACTCTATCCTGGACCTGCAGGATGGGAGGAAATGTTCCATTTGGTATCCACTGCCAGGTCCAGGGGTACAGAGTCTCCCAGTCCTACCTTCTGGCCCTGCTCACAGTGGAAAGAGGATGGGTACCAGCCTGAGATTCTGAGAGTGCACTGCCTTATGGGAGTCTCACGCAGGTCACCATCTTAGGCTTCCCCTGACCCCACCCCCACCCCCACGCTATTAGTGTGTCTGTCTTCTGGTTCTGGTTCTTCCTTCACTCAAACGTCGATGGTGTTGATGGATGGAGACTTTTTCTGTAAAAGAAAATGATCCAAACCTTGAATTCCAGGAAGGAGCCACCCTGCCATCTGTGCATCCCGGAAGTTTCCGTTTGCTCCCGTTTGCTCCCCTCCCCCTTTCTGCCTGTTCGTCTGCCTTTCACTGAATATTCCTGTGGACCCAAATCACCCTTCTCACACTCACTGGTCCCCACATCACCTGTCTGGTCCCCACTGGCCTTCCCTGAGGACTCTGTTCAGGCCCCTTCCCCTTCTCCTTGGGGTTGTTGTTGGAGTCGTTGTCCTTGATGATGTCATACTGGCGGCAGAACAACCCGATTACAGCTGAAACACAACAATACCGCCTGAGCCTTGATCTTGACTGAACCCACTTGAAGCCCTGTGAGGTAGTGAGATATTCACACAACTTCTAGAAAAGCCTTGAGTTCCTGGTGCCCAGGCAACCCTCCTCTCTGGGCTTGCAGTAGCCTTCTCTCTCTCAAACTTGTCCTGATAACCCTCCCCCCACCCTCCCCCAACCCTCCCCCCGACTGCTTTTCTCTCCCTTTTCTCCTGACAGATACCTTCACCAGTTCCTACCATCACATACCCGAGTCCCTGGCTCCCCATCCTGTACTCACCAGCCCACATGAGCAGTACCACCACAATGATGACGGCTTCCCCTGTCTGCAATGGCTGCTCTCTGTCCAGACCCTCCACTGTAATGTCACCTGAGAAGAGAGCCGACCTCTGAGTTACAAGGGACCCATTGGAGAGCTCTGTCACATACAGAAGGAGATGCTGCAGGTTGGAGTCAGGCTGGGTTCACCATTGCCCCAAGCCTGGAGGTGTGGGATAGCTTTGGTGGGCAGCCTTTAGAAATCAAAGGATGATGATAGGACTTGCTCAGTGCAGGCTGTGGCAGCTGTGTTGCGAGTTTGGGTAAACGGAAGCTAATAAGCCACCCTGCCCCCCCCCCAAAGGATTCCTTAGCAGTGTCTCTATAGCTGGTCCCTGCCCACCTGCTTTTCTCTTTTTCCCTGGCAGTAGAACGAGTTAAATCATCCTTCTATTCATCTGAGCTAGACTGTGGTTAGCTTAGCAAGTAAAGGAGAGGTTAGAACCCAGGTTAAAAGTGACTAAGACAGGCTCTCACCTGGGCTGGAGCTGTTGGAAGGCAGCCTGTCAGAACCCTTGAGAGTGCGGAAGTGCACACGGGGCCCTGGGGGGCTCTCTCCTCGGAGGCCGATGCTCCTGACCTGCACCGTGTAGTCACTGTCTTCAGCCAGGCCCCAAAGGGCACAGGCCCTGGTGGTGGTGTTCACCTCCCTAATTACACGCTGCCCAGGGCCATTCTGTCGCTGTGTAGAGAAAGGAGAGTAACCTAGCCCCAGTCCCTCGCCACCAGGCTTAACTCTGGAGGGAGTCTATAACATCCAAACACTCCAAAGGAAGAGTTGGAGGTAACTGGAGGGGTGTTCAGAGATCCAAGGGCACAGGTTGAGGAAACAGGGTGATTCATACTTGCTGGGAAATGGAGTAGCCAATGACGATGTTGCCTTCTGGGACGTCCCAGGACACTGTGGCCGAGTTGGCTCTGAGGTGAGTGACCGTCACATTCACAGGAGAGGGAGGTCGGTCTGGGGGTGCCAGGGTGTTAACAGGTTAAGAGGTTTCACCCCCACACTGGCTCTGACAGACCGTCCCTGCGGGTGTCCTCTTCACTCACCTGCTCGCACAAAACCCAGGTCACAGCTGACCAGCAGGAGGACTGTAGGACTCAGATATGGGGAAAGAGGCATCAAAGAAGCCATGGTTTCCACCGAGTTCGCTGGGGGCCCCAGAGGCATTCGCTTGACATCCAGGCAGGGATCCTGAAGGAGGCAGGAGTTGAGGAGGTCAGGAGCAGCCCAGAATGCAAGCAACCGGGATGCAGCAGCTCTCCTAAGCTTCCCGGGGCCCACAGCCCACTTTCTTCTTGTCTTTCCCGCCTCCACATAACCCGAGGTGCCCACCCCAGCCCCCACTCCCTCGGTCTGATCAGCCCACACCCACCTCCAGGGTCCTCGAGGTCCGTCAGGCCTCGGGGGGCTGCTCGGTGCCCAGAGGGCGGCCCATCGCTGGACTGGCGCTGGCCCTACCCCATCCCGACGAGGGCCCGCTTAGGCGGGCAGCGCCGGGCGAGCTGCGGGCAGAGCGGGCAGAGGCGGAGTGACCGCGGGCCGCTGGGCCCCCAGCGTTCCCAAGGGCCGCGCGTGGTCTGTCTCTGAGCAGGGGGCGTTGCCGGCGAGGCCTGGCAGCTGGTCTGCGTTCCAGTGCAGAGGACAGTGCGGCGACCGAAGCTGGCCCCCTGCAGCAGGATGTGGCCGTCTGGGCCAGCCAGCCACCGCTCTGCAGAGCTGGCCCCGCGCGCTCAGCTGCAGCCGGACTGGGACGCTCGGGCCCGCCCCGCCCCGCCCCATTGGGGTTCTTGCCGCCGTCATCCTCCCTCCCCCTGCCCCCAAGCCCTGTTCTCTCGGGGCTCCTCCCACGACCCTCCCAATGGCGGCCAGCTAGGTCCCCATCTGTTCACCCTCTCTGCACTAACAGACGAAGTGTTAGAGAACCGGACAGGCGCAGGTGCGAGGGTCTCTGGCATCTGAGAGAGCCCCTCCTTCCCCGCTTAAAATAAGCCAAGTTGGGAGGAGGCATTCCATCTCCGGATGCAGGAGGGGGTTAAGAGGAGAGGAGACAGAGTGATGGAGATAATTGTTTTAACAGTCTCTTGGAGACTGCGTCAGCTTTTTAAAGTCTCTTTCCCATTCATGATCTGATTTGATTCCATTCGCTTTTTCATTCATTCTTTCATTTATTCAGCAAATATTTACTGATCATCTTTTATGTGCCTGGCATTATAAGAACTGGAGAGGACTTAAAAAGAGAGCTGGGCTTATACGAACAATTTAAAAAGCAGATCTCTCTCTCTCTCTCTCTCTCTCTCTCTCTCTCTCTCTCTCTCTCTCTCTCTCTGTCTCTCTCTGTCTCTGTCTCTGTCTCTCTCTCTCTCTCTCTCTCTCTCTCTCTCTCTCTGTGTGTGTGTGCGTAACTCATTCGTTTTTAGAGAACGCCATTAACCTGTGCCTCAGGTTTCCCACCTGTAAAGCATAGAAACCAGAAACAGTTGTTAGGGTAGCAAAGGTGGGAACACTTGGAGCACCAAATGTCAAACACTGGACAAGGATCTTTGAAAACCTTCTGCTACTGCAGTATTAATTTGTTAGTTGTTGTATTCCTTCAGTAAACATGTAAGTCTTTAAATTATTTCATATTTTAGCTGAGTATGAAATCCGTGTGATCCTAAAGAACCAACCACTTGTCTGAGCCTCTTCCCTCATCTGAAAATGAGGCTGTCAACAATGACTTCTAAGTGTTGCTGTATCCAGTAATACCTAACATGTGGGGAAAAGTGAACGGGTCGGGGGAAATAGATCCTGCCTGTATTTAGGGCAGGCTCTTCAGTCCTCACTGTTCTTGCACTATTTCTATTTCTGTGAATTTTCCTCTGTGATACTCAGTTCAGTGTATGCACACCCGGGGCCCAGCAGCTTCTGTAGCTTTTCTCTCTGAGAGGATAAAATGGGCCACTGGGGCAGGGAAGGACTGCATGGTGACACGTGATCAAGCCGTGACCCGGGTCCTCTGACTTCTTCTGACCCTGGTCTCTGGCCTTCAGGGGCATTTGGGCTCCAGAGCTTTCTTGCTCAGGAATTCTTTCTGACCTGGGTGTTGTGCACAGCCAGGCTCCCTGCCTTCCGGAGGGCACTGCACCTGAAGGACAAGAGCAGGGAACTTCTGGTCCTGCTCCCCAAGGACAAAGCAGAGGCTGGCCAGCAGAGTGTATGCAAAGAGGACCCTCGAGAGCTCCATGAGGGCTGGGAAACTAGTGACAGGAAAGGGTGTTGAAGAGAGGGGTCTAGGGGTGCTGCTCAGAGGGGCAGGGGTCTTAGGTTAATCATCTCCATGGCTCAGATAAGACCCTGACAACTGGAAGGAAAGTTATTGTCACCAGAACGGTTTGTGTGACTGCAGAGGCAGGTAGGACAGAGTGTCCACAGTGTGGGACCACGCCAGCGCGTGATGGAGACCCCTGAGCCTGGAGAATAGGAGGTGAGGCCCTTTCCCAATTTTAGCCTTCTGCACCAATTCCTAAAGTAGTTTTAAATTTGGACTGGCTTCAACTCTGGACTTCTACCTCCCTCCCTCTTCCTTCTATTTCTCTCTTATTTTTTTTATTTTTCATTTTTTATTTTTGTCTTTTGAGACAGGATCTAGCCCAGGCTGGCCTCACACTTGTTGTGTATCCAAGGATACCCTTGAACTCCTGATTCCCCTGTTGTCACTTTCCAAATGCCGGCATTACAGGCACACATTCCAGGACAGACACCCTTTCCTTATCTTTCCTTCCCTAATAGGCTCAGAATATCACACGAAGACTGAGTTTTTGGTATGTGAATGATATGTGTGAGTATGTGTGCATGTGTGTGTGTGTGTAGTATGTGACTCCAAGCCGATTGCTTTCCCTACTGCCATTCCTACCTCCAGTCCAGCAGGCATAAAACAGACTTTGGCTTCCTGACCCTCCCCTTGTGCCCCTTCTCTCTAGTTGTCAGGGTATGAGGCAGCTGTGCCCATCACAGAGAAGTCCAACCCACTGACCCGGAACTTGGACAAGGCAGATGCAGAGAAAATTGTTCACTTGCTGGGACAGTGTGATGCTGAGATATTCCAGGAGGAGGGGAAAGTCATGCCCACCTACCAGGTGACCCAGAATCGAGCCTCGGACACTGCAAACAGAGATGCCAAGCCAGCCACATCTCAACCTCTCCCTTCCTGATACTGGAAATATTAAGCCCTCTCCTCCATCCCAATCCACCATCCTTTGTTTCCTTCTTCCCCCACCCCGTCCCAACCCCAATTCCCAATTTTTTCATTTATATATTTATTTATTTTGTGAAGTGGAAGGATTTGTTCCTTGGGGAAATGTGTGGAAGTCAGAGGACTGATTCCCTCTGGAATCAGTCTGCCCTTTCACCACGTGGGGCCCAGGGCTTGAACTCAGATCCTCAGGCTTGGCCACAATCCTTTTACCCACTGAGCCGTCTCACTGCCTTCCTCCTACCTCTATCCTCCTTTTCTTCAAACTGACTCCTGTCCACTCTTTGCAGAGACTGTACAGCAGGTCAGTTCTGACCACCATGTTGCAAGTGGCTGGCAAAGTCCAGGAAGTTCTGAAGGTGCAAACACTCCACCTGGTTCTCATCAAAACACTTCTGCTCCCTCTAACTTCCTCTTTCCTGGGCCTCCATCTCTCATTTTTTATAAACCTCAATTCTTTACTTGCTTGGCCTTCTCTTTGGATATTTATTGCTACTTTAGTCATCGATAATAGTTACAATAGCTACTAGATGAATAATACTTTACCATCAGCTCTGCATCTTCTCCTTAAATATTATTTTTTGTGTGTATGGCTGTTTTGCCTGCATTTATGTCTGTGTACCACATGTGTACCTGGTGCCCATGGAAGCCAGAAGACTATGTTAGATCATCTGGAACTAGAGTTACAGATGGTTGTGACTGCCATGTGGGTGTTGTCAATCAAACCTGGGACCTCTGGAAGGGCAGCCAGTGTCTTAACTGCTCAGCCGTCCTCTAGCCCCAGCAATGCACTTTCACATGCAGAACCTTCACAAAAGCCTGTGAAGTAGGCATTATTATCCTTTAAAAGTTTTTTTCTCAGCCAGGCGTGGTGGTGCATGCCTTTAATCCCAGCACTTGGGAGGCAGAGGCAGGTAGATCACTGTGAGTTCGAGGCCAGTCTGGTCTACAAAGTGAGTCCAGGACAGCCAAGGCAAAACAGAGAAACCCTGTCTCGAAAAATTTAAAAAAACAAAAAACTTCTTTTTCTCTTTCCTTTCTCTTTCACTAGCACCCATTAATGATTGCTGGCTGCTGCTGCTTTGATTATTTATTTTTATTTAATTGACAAAGCTGCTCTCAAGTCCCTTCTGGAATAAGTTTGAATTTTAATGACTAGTTTAGTCAGAGAGGAGAGCCAAGAGCATCTTTCTCCAACTCATTGTTCCTTTGGCTACCTCACATGGTCTGTGTTCTGCTCAATTTTTTTAGTTTTTTTTTTTTTTCTGCTCAATTTTATGATGAGGAGAATAAGGAGTTCTAACTGTTATTCCATTACTGACAAAGGAGGAAAATAACTCCTCTCTCCTGAGCTGGGCTTCTTTCCTTCCTCAGGATCCAGAGGAAGGGGCCTGGTAGTGCTGAGTGGAGGGGGGACCTCTGGCCGGATGGCATTCCTCAAGTCTGTGAGTACCTCAATTTCCTGTTTCTCCCTTCTTCTGTGGATGACCCCAGGAACCATAAAGCTCACCTAAGATAAGTCCTTTCCATAGATATAGCCTCTCCCACTTCCTCTCTAAAACCTGGCATCCAATTTTCTGGACTCATTGGAGTCCCACCACTCTCTTGTTAACGTCCCCACATCTCATGCACCACACATTAATGGTCTCCAAGTTGTGTCTTTTAGTGGCAGACTCCAACTAAGTAATAGTTAAGCATTGGCCTAAGAAAATCATTATGTGCCCCCAATCTTTAAGGAATTAAGAATCTGTTCTATCCTCTTTTTATTCCCTCTTCATGCCTGTTTCTCCTGGACAGGTCTCTTTTAACCAGCTGATGAAAGGTCTAGGACAAAAACCTCTTTTCATGCACCTCATTGCAGGAGGTGACAGGTCAGGTCCCTTGACCTGTGCAGGTGGCCTGTTTTTTAGAAGCTGATTTTGAATGTGTTTAGTCAAAGACTGTATTAAACCTGCCTCAGTTTCCACCATTCTTAATTGCCTTCTGTTTGGACCCTTTGCAGATATTTATTGCCTACCTGGCACTTTCAGGTATTTGAAGTTTTGTTTTTGTTTTTGTTTTTGTTTTAAAGTCTGTGGTGTGTCTATCATGGCTCCCGATAAACAGTAGGTACCAATTCAATGACAGCATTTCTCCAATCCTTTCTTTCAGTGTGCCCTTCCCTAAGCAGCTGTAAGTATCTGCTTCTTAGCCAGTGCCGCTGACCTTGATTGGGCTTGCTCTCTTAGGTCTGCTGTGGCCTCTCAGGAAGGGACAGAAGATAGCGCCCTACATGGGATTGAGGAGCTGAAGAAGGTCTGTGTTGTCTGTTACCACTCGCCTAGAGACACCAATACGTTCCTTTTCATGAGGTTGGAAAAACCCGAACCTTCCGCCAAGGCCTGGCCCCTCCTTTGGTCCTGAATTTCTCACACACTAGATTTGTATCGCACGCCTCCTCCTTTCCTAGGTGGCTGCTGGGAAGAAGAGAGTGATTGTCATAGGCATTTTTGTGGGATTCTGTAAGTGTGAGGACAGGATGAGTGGAGGGAGGGGGTGGGACTAGAATGGCACGGAAGGTAGATTGATGAGATGGGTGCTGAGAAATAGAAAACATAAACACGGGATTTTATTTTAAATTTTTTTTTAATCAATTTGGATACGTTTTTTATGGATATGAAAAGGGGAAGGGGGTTTCAACTCAGAATAACTATGTATTGATTCATCAACAACCAAGATGGACAAACTAGTCCAGGGGTCAGCAAACTATGCTGCCAGTCGGTATAGCCAGCTACCTGAATTTGTGGATAGTTTTACTGGCATGCAGCCTTTGTGTTTACTTAGAATCCATGGCCTCTTTTGTGCTAGGCTTAAGTAGTTGGACAGAGACCATAGGGCTCACAAAGCCTGAAGTATTTACTCTCGGACTCATCATAGAAAAGTCTGGCCCTGGCTTCATCCCCACCAGCAACATCAGCATCAGCTGGACTTGATGGAAGCACAGACCTCAGGCCCCTGTGGGTCAATCTGCATTTTAACAAGATTCTCAGGGTGTCTGTATGAGAACCACTGGGCTAGGCATCCCATCCTCCCACAACAGTTTTCATTCTAAGCATTCAGAACACAGAGACTTAGATCCCACAGGTTGTATGATGAGGAAAAATAGGGTATTGACCTAAAGGAGCTAACAGTTGACTCAGGAGTTTCTGAACATTCCCATTTGGAAGATTTCTGTGGGAGAACAGAAGAAAACTGTAGTGCTAGCTGGGTAACCCTTGCTTGTAATCAAAGCACTCAGGAGTGGGAGGCAGGAGGATAGATGGCTGTATATCCAAGGCCAGCACAGACTATTCAAGGACATTGTAATTCAAAGGAAAAGTAGTTTTCTTGGGGCACTTGTTAAAAGTATGATCCTTCTTTACAAATTTGGATTCAAGAATTTTGTTTTGTTTTGTTTTATTTTGTTTTGTTTGAGACAGGGTATCTCTGTGTAGCCCTAGCTGTCTTTGAACTCCCTCTACTGGTTTTTTGGCACCCAAGAGCTGGGATTAAAGGCATGTGCTGCCGCTGCTACCACCACCACCCAACGGTGGACTCGCTAAGTCTTCACCTGGCTGAGGAATCTATTTCTAGCCAGCATGCTGGGGCAGGTTCCACGGGGGCTGTGGGAAGCACTCAGCGCAGCTCACTTTATTGTGCTGTCCTCTCTTGCTACCATCAGGCACCCTGAGTGGCAGGCCAGACGGACTCCTGCATGGATAACATGGCTATCTTCTTGCCAGTCCTGGTTGGCTTCAATCCCATGAGCATGGTCAGGTGAGGCGTCTGTAGGACTGGCCAGGCCTTGGGGATCCTGGGAAAGGAACACATAAGAGTCCGCAGTATAATTGACAAAGAGAAGACACATGTGGGTCTTGCTTGCCAAGTAAATGTGGAGTGGTCCCTCAGAGTATGAAGTTTTGCTGGTTGCTTCATTTTAAATGGTCTCTCCTTGTTTCAGAAAGGGTGGAAGGCAACTTACAAAACCTAGTCATCTGGGCGGGATCTGTGAGTTTGAGGCCAGCCTGACCTAGAGGGCAAGTTTTAGGACATCTAGGGCTATACAGAGAAACCCTGTTTTTAAACAAACTAACAAAACAACAAAGAACAAAAGACAAAAACTCCAAAGGCTACATAAAGCACAAACTTGTACAGATTCAGATGGGGTTGGAGAGGAAGAGAGGCAAGAACTAGAAGAAAAGAGCAGGGTCAGGAGAGTGGACGCCCTAGGTCACCTGGGGTGATCCCCAAGCGTCTTCTCAGAGCAGTGGGTCCCACGTGACCACCTCTCCTCTTCCCAGCTCCTCTTCCCATCATTCCAGGCACTCTCTGGCTCCTTTCTTGTTCCTCACATCTGCCCCTCTTCCCCCCTTGAGGCCCTGTGCTAGGGAACCACCTTCTTTGTGGTGAGAGGGACAAGATCTTGCTATGTAGCCCAGGCTGGCCTCAAACATAACCTTCCTGCCACTGCCTCTGTTGGGATTTTAGGCTTGAACCACCACATCCTAAACCTCCTCCTTATTCTCTATCCGAATGGCCGCTAGGTCACTCCACATAGCTGACCAGTAGTGTGCAGGTGTAGTTTGATTTGGGGTAAGGGCATGCAGTGTTTATTTTGTTAAAGCATCCCTGATGACTTTGATGCACAGCCAAGTTTGGGGAACTCGGCTAAAGAAGCCATTGATTTGGATCACGTGATGGCACTGAGGGCTTCCTGTCCATGGGGGATTGCAGCAAAGGAGCCTGGGGTTTTTGGAGCCGCTCTTCCAAGTCCCACATTCCAGCCTTGTAGTGTAACTCTTACTAAGGTGTAAATGAGTCTGCCATGCTCTTAACCCTGATCCTTTTCATGGAGGACTCTTCTTCACCCAAAATATAGCTGCAGCAGCGGGAGCTAATTTCAGGCCCTGTGACTAAGTGAAATGAAGAATTTCAAACAATGTAGGCGGGGAGAGCTTCCAGTTGTTCCTTAAAGCGGTGGCTCCCCATCTTGGCTCATTTTCAGAACTGTCTCGGAAGCTTTATAAAAATACAGTTTGGGGCTCTGAGGCACACCTGCTGAGGCTGAACTCAGGCTGTGTGTGGCATCCAGAACTGGATGGTCACTGCAAAACAGAACTCCTGGGGGGTGGGGGGAGGTTGATGTTCAGTGAAGTCTGGGAATCCTGATTTTTACTGCACGATGTCCTTACTATCTCTCCCCCCTCCCCAGGTCCCCCCTCCCTAGGCCCCCTCCCTAGGTTCCCCCTCCCTAGGCCCCCCCTCCCTAAGTCCCCCCTCCCTAGGTCCCCCTCCCTAGGTCCCCCTCCCTAGGTCCCCCCTCCCTAGGTCCCCCCTCCCTAGTCACTAGGAAATGTTAGAAAGTAGCATGACAACATCGATGGGAGGCACTTTACACAATGGGTATGAAGTAGGTGGAAGTTGTCTGTCTCAGGATTCATACAGAGGAATCTATAAAAATATTTGAAGCCAGGAGTGGTGGCACACGCCTTTAATCCCAGCACTGGGGAGGCAGAGGCAGGTGGATTGCTGTGAGTTCGAGGCCAGCCTGGTCTACAAAGTGAGTCCAGGACAGCCAATGCTACACAGAGAAACCCTGTCTCAAAAAACAAAACAAAAAAAATTTTTTTGAGAAAGGGCTGGCATGTGCCTGTAATCTCAGCGCTTTGGAGGCAGAAGCAGGTGGACCCCTGGGCTTGCTGGCCAGTCAGTTTAGGTTTACTGAGTGAGCCTATCTCAAAAAATAAGATGGAGAGCAATTGGAGAAGATAGCTGGGGTTGGCCTCTGACCTCCACACACATGTGAATGTACAGCTGCATACATGTGCGCACACACACACACACATGAACATGTACATATATACACACAAGTAAAATAAATAGTTCACAAAGGGATGAAATCTTGTCAGGGATGTGATGAGCAAGTGTGACACCTGCTCAATGTGGCAGGACCTCAAAAACTGAGCTAACCATACACACATCATCCCCACTTTAAAAGATCCTTGTTTTTTGAGATTCCACAATTTGTAGCTAAGCATGAAGCTTGTACTAGCTCTCTGTCTCATGAGCACATTGCTTTTTTCTGATTAATTTATTGTGACACTACAGTTAATGGCATAAAGTTTATACCTCATTAGGGACCCTGAGATGATAAGGGTTCACTCCTTGGAGAGATTTGCAGATGCATTTTCAAGAATGGGAGGGGTTCTCAAAGGTCTCTAAGATGGAATATAAAGTGGTAGTTTTGGTTGGTTGGTTTGGTTTGATTTGGAGACAGGGTTTCTCTGCATAGCTCTGGCTCTCCTAGAACTCATTCTGTAGACCAGGCTGGCCTCGAGCTCACAGAGATCCGACTGCCTCTGCCTCCCAAGTGTTGGTATTAAAGGCTTGTGCCCGGCTTATGAAGTGGTAGTTCTGATGTTTGACTTCTGGTTATAACATTAAACTTGGATGCTGGCTTTGATGTGGGCTTACTTTGCTGAAGGTATTATTAACCCAGTCCTTGGAGTTCAGGGACACACCATCCCACATGCTCCAAAGCACGTGTCTCTGTGATGTGGTTGATCTCCAACCCCACTCTCTCACTGATCCTAACTACCAGCTGAGGCCTTTTCTTCAGATTCTCAGGCAGTCCTTTTTCCTCTGTGTTCCTCTGGACCTCAGAAACGACCCTATTGGAGACTGGAGATCGGCATTCCAGCAAGTAGCCAAGCGGACGCAAAAGATTCAAGAGAAACAGAAAACGTTTGTGCTCAATGCAGCTGCTGGGGCAGGGCCAGGCTCTCCTTTCTCTGTGCACCTCTTCAAGCAAATGGGGAGTTTGACCTTAAAGTCTACTTATTTTGCTTAAATCCCCAAGGCACTTCATATCAACTCACATGTTTTCAATGAAGTCCTATTTTTTTCTTACTTCCTCACCTCAAGATTTTTTGTTTGTTTGTTTTTTTGAGACAGGGTTTCTTTGTGTAGCCTTGGCTGTCCTGGACTTGCAGTATAGACCAGGCTGGCCTCGAACTCACAGGGATCCACCTGCCTCTGCCTCCCAAGTGCTGGGATTAAAGGCATCAGCCACCAAGGCAGGCTCAGTAAGTACTTCTGGGATCTCAGTCTTTTTTAAAAAAAGTTCTTTTGCCACCTATGCATAGTCAGTGTTGGCCATTGTTATGTCTTGGTCTCTTTCCCAGATTCAAATGTCAAGTACAGCTTTAAAAACTGGGATAGAGTCTTGCTCTTATGCCTTACGATATCCTCTCTGCAATGCTGAAGGCCTCTTAGCCTCAGAGTTCCTGTTTTTTCTTCTCTGCGTCCTGCACACAGCTCACTAGAACCATCTATCTTTACTTTTTTCTGACCAAAACTTTTGCCTCCTGTCTCCCTCTGTCAGTGGTGGCCACATCTGAGACCTTCCTCCTGATCTTCATGTGAGATAGGAAGGGAAATCCTGTGGTAAATATGGCTTGTTCTTGTTTCACGGCTCTTTCCTCCTCACTCTACTGGTTGGCTTTGTTTGACTGTTGTTGTTGTTGTTCCTTTTTTTCTTTTCTTCTTCTTCTTTTTTTTTTTTTTTTTTCTGGTTTTTTGAGTCAGAGTTCCTCTGTGTAACAGCCCTGGCTGTCCTGGACTCGCTTTGTAGACCAGGCTGGCCTTGAACTCACATCAATCTGCCTGCCTCTGCCTCCCGAGTGCTGGTGTTGTTTTTCTTTTTTTCTTTTCTTTTTTTTTTTTTTTTTTTCCCTCTTTGGTTTTTCTGAGACAGGATCTCTCTGTGTAGTCTTGGCTGTCCTGGACTTGCTGGCCTCGAACTCATAGTGATCCTTCTGCCTCTGCCTCCCAAGTGCTGGGATTAAAGGCATGCACCATGATGCCGGGCTGGTGTTGTTTTTCTTAAAAGCTTATTTTTCAGTTATTTTTAGGTGTGTGTGTGTGTGTGTGTGTGTGTGTGTGTGTGTGTGTGTGTGTGTGTGTGTGTGTCCATCCTTAGAGGACAGAAGAGGGCATCCATTCCCCTGGAGCTGAGTTACAGACAGTTGTGAGCTTCCAGATGTGGGTGCTGGGAACTGAACTCAGGACCTCTGCAAGAGCAGTAAGCACTGTTAGCCACTGCGCTATCTCTCCAGCCTTTGCTCCTCTGTTTTAAACCACTGGTCATGACATTCTCTTTGGTGTAATCTTTGCTTGATGTACTGTGTTATAAATCTGTACCACTGAGTGTCAGCTTCATGTGTCTGTCTAAAGCGTGGGAAAATTACCATAAGATATGATGGAGAAGGTTCTCAGAAAGAAAATTATTCTCTGAAAAGCCTTGACTCAGCTGACAGGAGACCCAATCCCTGGCTTCCTCCTGGAGAGTCTTGAATGCGGCACAGAGATGGCCGGAGGTGGCCCTTTCCTTTTCTTCTTTCAGCTAAGCACACTCGAGCACCCCTCCCTTCCACACAGTGAAAGATTTGCTCAGAATCACTAACCAGAGTGAACGTCCACTGAGGACGACCAACCAGACTCATGCCTAGGAGTCCCGAGGCACACTCCACACCCAAGGATCACCAGCACCCCTCCGTGCTCAGGGGGTCATGAACCGGTGAACTGGTAGATTCCCGGGTTTTCTTCTTGGTCTCATTGCTTCCTTAGCCTGAGGGGCTCAGTGGCTCCTCCCAGATGAAAGGTGGAAGTGCCACCAAGATTCTGCTGGAAACCCTGCTACTGGCGGCCCATAAGACTGTGGACCGGAGGGGGGGCGGTCTATGTCCTCTCAAAGCTATGAGGAGACAGACAAGTTGGGGATCAGATCCAAGCTGTGGCAGCTTCGGAATCCAGAGGCCAGCTTTCAGGAGTGCTTTGACTTGAGGATGAGCCAGGTCAGACAGCCTAGAACCTACCTGTGTGACTTCCCTTACCGAGGCCTCCAGCCGAGCTTCTAGAATACCCAGGTCTGCTCTCCTCTCAGCTTTTGTTCTTCCCACTGACGCTCATTTAAAACAGACCCCTTTCTGCGCTTATCAAAGGCAGCTGGTGTCTTTCTCCCTCCTCCTTTCCTCTCTCCCCTCCAGCAGGGACTAGAAAAACTAACAAAACAAAACAAAACTACAGAGATTATGACTTCCCCTAGGTGTGGGTAGGGGTGCCTGTGTCATTTAGGGGGAGCACCAGGCCCTTTCTGAGAGCTAGTACATTTTCTCCTAGATGCCTTCTGGAAATCCTTCAGACATTCGAGAGGACTCATCAGGTGACCTACAGTCAGAGTTCCAAAATTGCCACTCTAATGAAATGTGTCAGCACCAGGCATGTGGCTGTGTGTTTATAGGGGACATCTTTTTGTTGTTGTTTTGTTTTTTGAGACAGGGTCTCTCTGTGTAGCCTTGGCTGTCCTGGAACTCACTCTGTAGATCCACCTGCCTCTACCTCCCAAGTGCTCAGATTAAAGACATGTGCCACCACCTCCTGGCTTGCAGGGGACATCTTGAGAGTAGAGGAGACTCTGTGAGATGTGTTAACATGGCAAGAGTGACAGGGCCACGTGTTGGAAGGTCTTGGTTGTTTACTCCTATGTTCTTCTTTGGTCTCTTTTCATGGTGATCACTGGTGTCCTGGCCTCTGACTCACTCTCAGCCTGGAGAAGAAAGGCCAGGTGCACTTGGTCGGCGGGCAGACCCTCGGCATCATTGCCATCATGGATGGAGTAGAATGCATCCACGCCTTTGGTGCTGATGGGCCCTGGTCCTCATGGTCCTCCGGATTCCAACCATCTCAGCCAATTGGTCCACTATGAGAACATTTTCCTACAAACCCAGAGGTTCCCCAGTGCCTATCTGTCCTATATAAGGAGGCATTTCAGTCAAAAGCTTCCTTGGCTTGAAACATCAAATTCCACCTCCGTCCTTGATCTCTCTGTTCCCACCCCAGTGCCTAACTAATGCCTCCCTCATCGCTTATCACTCACCCACATCCCACTTTCTGACCCCATCACAGCCCTTGAAGTCTAGAGCCTTCCTTTCTCCTACAGCCCACAACTGTTTTCTCTCTGATCTTAAACTTCCCAGATTTCTGAGATGTCTGTGGCTTTCTCATTGGTGACCACAATGGCATGTTTAATGAGAAAGCAGAGCTCGTGGACCAGGTTGGAAGAGGGCAGGTTTTGGGAAGTTGTGGGACTCACTGGTGTTCAGAGGGCAGTAGGGGGTGGGGCCTGGAGGTGAGGGAATATGAGGGATGAACAGTCCCAAGGAGGAATGTCAGTGAGAGGTGATGGCGAGCTGAGGGAGTGGGGTGTGGAAGGCTTTGGGTTTGCTCAGCTTTAGTCCACTGACCTGCTACATCACCGTTGGCAAAATGCTACCATTCTGAACTCTGATTCTTTTCAACTGAAATCAAAAGGACAGTATTAGATGTCCCCTAAGGTCCCCTCTAGGCTTTGAGTCTGTGCTCTTGGGTGTCCTGCTGAGGACAACTATCCCATCTTCTGTCCCAGGGTCCCCAGTTCACCTTCTCCCAGGATGACTTCCTGACTTCCATCCTGCCATCCCTCTCAGAAATTGACACTGTGGTCTTCATTTTCACCCTGGATGGTGAGAGGGCAAGGGCTGGTTTAGAGGAGCTGTCATTTCTCTGAGTCTCAGGGTGCCTTGTCAGAGGGAGGCTGTCTTAGTTAGGGCTGCTATTGTTGTGATAAAACAGCATGACCAAAAGCAACTTGGGTAGGGAAGGGTTTATTTTGCCTTACAGTTCATAAGTCTATCTCGAGCGAAGTCAAGGCAGGAACCTGGACACAGGAACCGCAGCAGAAGCCATGGGCGAGTGCTGCTTACTGCCTTACTCCTCATGCCTGGCCCAGTGGGCTTTCCTATGACACTCAGGCCCACCAGCCCAGGGTGGCACCGCCCACCATGAGCTCTGCCAATTAACCAATCAAGAAAATGCACCACAGGCTTGCCCCCAGGCCAGTCTGATGGGGGCCATTTTCTCACAAGAAGTTCCCCCTTTCCAAATGACTCTGGCTTGAGACATAAAACTATCAGCACAGAGGGACTGAGCGAGTGTCCTGGCAGGACCTCAGGGTGGCAGGAGGAACAGTTTCATAGCCTTTTAACTCCGATGTCTCCTCTCCTATCTAGTTGACCTCACAGAAGTACAGGTGCTGGTGGAGCAGGTGAGAGAGAAGAGCTCCAACATCCAGGCCCTGGTGCACAGCTCTGTGGGACAGTCCTTGCCAGTGAGTGTCCAGCACCAGGGAGAAGACCCGGGCGTGGTGCAGCCAGGCCTTCTAAACAGACCACTCCTGTTTACCTCTGTCTCCTCAGGCCCCTCTAAGGAAACTCTTTCCTGCCATCATCAGCATCACCTGGCCGCTTCTTTTCTTTGACTATGAAAGGAGCTACATCCAGGTAGGCAGGGAGGAGAAGGTAATGTCTACAGTGTGGTTTAGAAGGAGAGGAGCCCAAAAGATGCAACGCTACATGGGGAAAAGCCCGAGTCTTTGTCTTCTCCCCTCCCCCAGCTGGGTAATATCTCAAATTATCAGGCCTCTTAAGAGAGTTGCCAAGGCAACAGGTTCAGTTCTTTCTAGGAATATACAGAAAGGGCAGGGTAGGCCACAATCATCTCATGTTCATTTGTTCTTTGGGACAGGTTAATTGTTGTTACTGAAGTCATTGTCACCACCCAAAAGCCTTTAAGGCACTTGCTTTTGCGTGGCACACTGTGCTTACCCTAACGCAGCTATTGTGCTGGTGGAGTCTGAGCTTAATAGTGGAACTATAATCCGGGAGATGCACTGAGAGGAAGCAGGGGAAGGCAGCAGTTTGTATGCACTTGCAGTTTGGTTTGGAGTGAACATCAGGAAATCTGGGTGCCCGTCCAGCTCTGCTGTGTAGCCCAAGAAAGAAAACAGCTTTATCCCTCTGGGCTTTCCTTTTCTTACACATGACCTGCCCACCCTCCATCGGACAGAACCAGGGCCCAGAAGGGGTCTGGGGGTGGTGTGGTCCTTTATCATTATTCAAACGACTTCCTTCTGGAAGCTTCCAGAGCTGACGAGACACAGGCAGCACCCAGCCTCACTGAACCCAGAGCTCTTACAGAAATGTCTCTCCCTGACAGGAAATCCACTATCCTTCTTTGTCTTTGCTAATCAGTGGCGATCCATGTCACATCTTTGCTTCTTGGCACGTTTCCCACAGTCACCTTCCCCTCCGACATCGCCTGTTTTTGAGGAAATTTTCTCCGATAACTTCGCATTGCCTTGCCTCTCCATGTTATATTCTTCTCCACACTTACACAATCGTGATGCCTAATACAAACATAGCCCGTTATACCCCTGGGAACATTTCCTGTGTCTTACCTCAGTTCTCGTAGCGGTCTCCTAAGGTGTGTGTGCTCAGTTTCGCCATCCCCCAGCCCCTCATCTCTGCTTTTTTTTTTTTTAATTTATTTATTTAAGTAATTTATTCAGATTACATCTCATTTGTTATCCCCTCACTTGTATCTTCTTATTCCCCCCTCCCTCCCTCTTTCATCCTATTCTCCTCCCCTAGGTCTGTGTCAGAAGGGGACCTTGTCCCCCATTATAAGATCACAGCCTATCTGGTCTCATCTGGATAGCCTGCTTACTCTTCTGAGTGTCACCAGGTCTCCCCACCACAGGAAAGCAGTCAAATATGGGGTACCAGAGTCCATGTCCGAGTTAGTCCCTGCTCTCCACACAGTTGTGGAGAATGTGCTGTCCATTGGCTAGATCTGGATAGGGGTTCTAGGTTTACTGCATGCATTGTCCTTGGTTGGTACCGTAGTTTGATCTGACCTGCCTGGGTCCAGATCCGCCAGCCTTAATGGTCTTCTTGTAGGTTTCTAGGACCCTCTGGATCCTTCTATTTCCCCCATCCTTCTTTACCGCTCTCACCTAGAGTGCCAATAGGAAGTCCCAGTATCCATCCCAATCTCCAGCTAAGTGAAGATTTTCATGGGATATCTCTGTTGGTCTAGTGTCCAGTTAAAAGGGAGTATATGCCATGTGCCTCTTTCTGGGTCTGGGTTAACTCACCCAGGATTATCATTTCCAGTTCCATCCATTTGCCTGCAAATTTCAGGATTTCCTTGTTTTTAATAGCTGAGTAGTATTCCATAGTGTAAATGTACCACAGTTTCTTTATCCATTCTTCTACTGAGGGACATCTAGGTTGTTTCCATGTTCTGGCTATTACGAGTAAGGCTGCTATGAACATGGTTGAGCACGTGTCCTTGTTGTGTGGTGGAGCATCTTTTGGATACATTCCAAGGAGTGGTATAGCTGGGTCTTGAGGAAACCCTATTCCCAGTTTTCTGAGAAAGTGCCAGATTGATTTCCAAAATGGTTGTAAAAGTTTTTACTCCCACCAGCAATGAAGGAGTGTTCCCCTTTCTCCACATCCTCGCCAGCATGTGGTGTCACTTGAGTTTTTGATCTTAGCCATTCTGATGGGTGTAAGATGGAGTCGTTTTGACTTGCATTTCTCTGATGACCAAGGACATTGAACATTTCTTTAAGTGTTTCTCAGCCATTCGATACTCCTCTGTTGAGAATTCTCTCTTTGGTTCTGAGTCCCATTTCTTAATTGGGTTATTTGGTTTGATGGTATTTAATTTCTTGAGCTCTTTATATATTTTGGATATTAGTCCTATGTCAGATGTAGGGTCGGTGAAGATCTTTTCCCAGTCTATAGGCTGTCACTTTGTTTTGCTGACAGTGTCTTCTGCCTTACAGATGCTTCTCAGCCTTATGAGGTCCCATTTATTAATTGTTGACCTTAGAGCCTGGGCTGTTGGAGTCCTGTTCAGGAAGTTGTCTCCTGTGCTGATGAGCTCAAGGCTCTGCTTTTCTTTTTCTTCTATCAGATTTAGTGCGTCTGGTTTTATGTTGCGGTCTTTAATCCACTTGGACTTGAGTTTTGTGCAGAGTGATTCATCTCTGCTTTTAACGTAGTGACATTTATTTAAATTCTGTCTCTATTCAAATATATGAGTTGTTTTCCTTAGTGACTTTTAATCTTTCATTTGACGTTAGTCTCATCCTTTCCTATGGAATTGTCTGAAAGATGGTTTCCATTGGGACCTTTGCCTTACCTCACTGTCTGCTGCTGTGATAAGACACTGACCAAAACCAGAGTGGAACGAAAAGTTTTGTGGTTTGTTGTTGTTGTTGTTGTTTTTGTTTTTTAGGTTTTTCAAGACAGGGCTTCTCTGTGTAGCCTTGGCTGTTCTGGACTCACTTTGTAGACCAGGCTGGCCTCCAACTCACAGAGATTTGCCTGCCTCTGCCTCCCTGAGTGCTGGGATTACAGGTGTGCGCCACCGCACCTGGCCTGGAAAGCAAAGCTTTATTTCATCACATCTATTATTTCAGGGGAGTCAGGGCAGGAGCTCAAGCAGAAAGCAGGAGCAGAAGCGGGATTTGGGGGTGGGGGGCTGGGATGGGAGGCCATGAAGGAAAGCTGCTTCCTGCCTTATTTTCTATGGCTTGCTCAGTTTTCTTTCCTTTTGAATTTCCTATTACATTTTATTATTTGTGTGTGCGCGTGCGTGTGCTTGAAGGAGTTGGCCACTGTCTTCTACCTTGTGGATCTGGGGGATTGACCTTTGTTTGTCAGCCGGGGCCTCTACCCACTGAGCTATCCCACCAGTCCTCAGCCTGCTTTCTTATACAACCCAAGACCACTTGCCCAGGGTGGCACCACCCACTAGTGTGTGCTGGGCCCTAACACATCAACCATCAACCAGGAAAACGCCCTATAGGCACCGGCCAGTCTGATGGAGGCAGTTCCTCATCTGAGGGTCCCTCTTTCCTGGTGACTCTAGTTTGTGTCAAGTTGACAAACCCAGCACAGAGTTATTGATCTCTACTTGTAGAAATATTTTTGATGCTGTAATCGTTTTTACTCTTAATTTGAAGCATTTCACTCTATGCACCAGTCCTTTGTCACATTCACTTCACCCCTTTCTTTTCCCTAGATCGTGTGAAAGGTAAGTGAAGCCGTTTCGTAGGTCGCGAGATGTCAGGCAGAGCGACACATGCCTGTGACTTCAGCAGCTGGAGGAAGGGGCAGAGTCAGGAAGAGCTCAGGACCATCGCCAGCCACATGAGGGATTGGAGGTCACTCTGTGTGACAGGGGACTCCATCTCAAACACACAGAGAACCCAAACAAGCCTCACACCAATTCCATCAGCAAATGTCCCTTAAGGACAAGGGCATTTGCTGCTCTAAGTAGCTATAATGTCCGCTCTGGGAATGACAGTTCATCTGATACAATCATCTAAATCCTGGTTTCCAGAGCTGTGTCTGGGGACGTTGGTTTTATTTCCCGGGTGTAGAAGCTGCTCAAGGAGACCCCGCTGACTCACTCGCCAGCTCTCTCCCCTCCCCTCCAACAGGCTGCAGTCTTTTCTCCCCTTGTCTCTCGTGATGTTGGTAGTTTTAGAACTCTAGGCAAATCCTTTTCCAGAATGTACCTCAGATTTCCAAAATATACAAACAACTTGCTGAATTGTTTTGCTTTGTTTTATTTTTTCCATCATATTCAGGTTTAATTTTTTTCTCTTTTGGAGGAGACTAGCATGTCACTTTAGAAGTCACCTGGCATCCGTTTGTCTCTTCCTTGCTGAGGCCTTGGTAGCTTATTCAGTGGTGGTAATGGCTGCCATCTCTTGGCCTCCTGCCGCCCAGCAGTCCTTCCCACTGTTCTCGCATCTGCTGCTGATTTCTGCTTGACTCAGTTGTTCCCACGGTGACTCTCAACTGGTGACTTTCTATTTCTAGCTCTCTTCCTCTTATATATTCATTACCTGGCATCTTTCCTAAGGACCTTCCCATCCATTCCCCACCCCAACTGTATTTGTTTAATGTCATTATAGACTCAAGAAGTTTCTATTGATAAATGTTTAGGGCTTTTGTTTTGTTTTGTTTTTTGAGACAAGGTTTCTATGTAGCCAAAGCTGAACTAGAACTCATTATAAAGCCATGCTTGGCCTTGAAATCACAGCTTTCCTACCTCAGCCTTCTGAATACTGGGATTACAGACATCTACCACTGGGCATGGCTTAGATGTGTTTAATACACTTTATTTTATCTCATTTTGTTTTATTTATATATATATATATATGTATGTGTGTGCCTGCTTGTCTGATGTGCACCGTGTGTGTGCAGTGTCATGGGCCAGGGGAGGGCTTTGGGTGTCTTGGAGCTGAAGTCACAGTGTGGGTGCAAGAGCCTCGGGAGCTCTCCACACTGAGCGGCTCTCCAGACCCTCAATACTCACTCCCCTCTCCCCCGCCTCCTTCCACCTCCTGTCCGTGTCTCCCTTCCCCCACCCCAAGCAGGGTGTCTCTGTTCAGCCCTGGCTGTCCTGGAACTCGCTCTGTAGACCAGGCTGGCCTCAAACTCACAGAGATATTCCTGCCTCTGCCCCCTGAATGCTGGGATTAAAGGTGTGCTCCACCATGCTCGGTGACTTCCCTTAGTATATTCTCTCTGTCTATGTTGGTCTCTGTCTGTCTGTCTGTCTGTCTCTCTAACATTTTAAAAATTCTTCTCTCATATATTACCTCTAAACCATTACCCCCCATTTCTCCTCACAGTTCTCCCTCTGCCTCCCCTCCCCCAGATCCACCCCTCATCTGTTTCACTTCGGAAAAGGACAGGCCTCCAAGGGGTATTAACCAAACATAGCAGGTCGAGTTGCAATAACACTAGGCATAAACCCTCATATTAAGACTGGACAAGGTGGGGCTGAAGAGATGGCTCAGCGGTTAAGAGCACTGATTGTTCTTTCAAAGGTCCTGAGTTCAATTCCCAGCAACCACATGTTGGCCCACAACCATCTATAATGTGATCTGATGCCCTCTTCTGGCCTGTGGGTGTATATGCAGACAGAGCATTGTATACATAATAATAAATAAATAAATAGATCTTATTAAAAAAAAAAAAAAAAAAAGACTGGACAAGGTCACCCAGCAGGAGGAAAAGCCCCCAGAAGCAGGCAAGAGTCACAGATAGCTCCACTCTCACCATTAGGAGTGTAATAATTCTCTCCTTTAAAAAATTATTTGTTTATTGTATATGAGTACTTTGTCTCAGAAGAGAGCATCAGATCACATTACAGATGGTTGTAAGCCACCATATGGTTGCTGGAAATTGAACTCAGGACCTCTGGAAGAGCAGGAAGCGCTCTTAACCACTGAACCATCACTCTAGCCCCTGTAAATAATTCTCTTAATACTTATTTTTCATTTTAATCCTCAGAATGAGAGTTTGTTCAAGTTGGCTTCCTTAGGCCTATTTATATCCATATTTAAACATACTTCGGTTGTTTCTTTTTGAAAAAACAAAACATAAAACCATGTCTTATTTGTGGGCAAAGGGTGGCATACATTTTATATCTCATGTATTCCTCCACTGCCGTGCACAGGTGTCTTCTTCATTGACAGCTCTGTGTGTGTGTGTGTGTGTGTGTGTGTGTGTGTGAGAGAGAGAGAGAGAGAGAGAGAGAGAGAGAGAGAGAGACAGAGAGAGACAGAGAGAGAGAGAGAGAGACAGAGAGAGACAGACAGAGACAGAGACAGAGACAGAGACAGATACTTTACCTGACCAGTCTCTTATGTGGGGCATTAGCTTGTTCTCAGCATTTTGCTATTGCCAATAATGATGCAAGGAGTATGCATACGTCTAAGTGCTTCTTTGAGATAGACACCTGGGAACGTTAGCTCTTTATCGAAGGTTAAATGCAAACGTAATTTCATTACATGTTGGGAACTGTTCTTCCATAGGTTCTGCGCTGTTTTGCTTTTCCTAGCTACCATTTATGAGAAGGCTGGCTCCATGTAGCCTCCCAGAGAGTTTTGTCTAGCGTTTGCATTTTGTCACTTGGTCAGTGAGAAATTCAATTTCTGTGTAATTTCCCTTTACGTTCTGTTATTTAGTGGCATTTAGAGGCTGTGGGGTGGTCCCAGCTTCACACGTGCTGGGCAAGTGCTCTGCTAAGGAGCCACATCCCAGCCTGTGTCTCTATCATGTGAGAAGTGCAGTGTCTCTCCCTCTGCTCCCATTTCCTCCTCGCCCACCCCCTCCCTGCTCTCTTTGCCTTTCTCTGTCTTTATCCATTCTTCCACTTGTTCTAGAACTCCCTATGTAGATGAGGCGCCTCAAATCTATAGTGAGCCCTTCCTTTCTGCCTCCAGCATGCTAGCATTGCAGATGTCCTCTGCCAAGCCCAGATTTTTCTTCTTTTTCTAACAGGCTTTTAAATCTTTTCTAACCCTCTGACCTTGAGTTCTTCATAAAGTCATTAGTGTTCTATTTCTGAGATGCACTGTAAATATTTTCTCATGGCTTTTATCTGCAAGAAGTCTGCTTTAATTTTTCTGAGGTTGAATTTGTCAATCTCTATTACCATTTGGATCATGAAGCATAGAAAACTCCTCCAACACCCATACTGGTGTGGCTCTTGTGCGTTTCTTTTGCAATTCTCAGGATTCTTGAGTATTCTTGTATACGCAGTAAGCCATGAACCCATTTATATTTTCCATAGCAACTATCTAATTTTCTTAGTTAATTTTCCATTGCTGTGACTAAGCACCATGACCAAGGCAACTTCTAAAAGAAAGCATGTAATTGGAGGCTTGCGTACAGAGAGTTCATGACCATCAGAGCAGGGGCATGGCAACAGGCAGATGGGCATGGTGCTGGAGCCGCAGCTGAGAGCTCACATGTGCTCTCCATGAAACACAAAGAGTCAACTGGGAATGCTGTGGGCTTTTGAAACCTTAAAGCCCAAGGCTCCTCCAACAAGGCCACACCTCCTAAGCCTTCCCAAACTGTTCCACATTCAAATATATGAGCCTATGGGAACCATCCTCATCCAAACTACCATAACAAGTGTTTCAGTCTAATTTTTAAGTCCAGCTTGAATGATTTAGGGTGTTACATGTACCATATACTCAAGTTCCATGTGCACTGGTCCAATAACAATACAGTGAGTTTGTGTGTATTTTTGTAATGTGTGAAGCATTCGGGATTTTCCTTCCTTCCTTTCTTATGTGTGTGTGAGTGTGCATGTGTGTGTGTGTGTGTGTGTGTATGTGTTTGTGCTTTGTTTTACCTTGATTTTTTTTTGTAAAAATTCTTTCCAGATCTTCTGCAGAGCCTACTTTTCACTCTTCCCTGTAATTTCTTCTTCAGTGGCTGCATCTTCATCCCTCTCCAGTCATTCTTGAACACCTTAAACTTGCAATTTCTTTTTAAGATTTATTTATTTATCTATACAGTGTTCTGCCTGCATGTATGCCTGCAGGCCAGAAAAGGGCACCGGGGGATCTCATTGTAGATGATTGTGAGCCACCATGTGGTTGCTGGGAATTGAACTCAGGACCTCTGGAAGAGCAGATAGTGCTCTTAACCTCTGAGCCATCTCACTAGGCACATGTTTTTTTTGTTTTTCAAGACAAGGTATCTCTGTATAGCTTTGGCTGTCCTGGAACTCACTCTACAGACCAGGCTAGCCTTGAACTCAGAGATTTGCCTGCCTCCTGAGTGCTGGGATTAAAGGCGTGCACCACCACTGTTGGGCACATTCTGGTTTTTCTATTTTGTTCCACTGGTCTGTCTGTTTATATGCTGATGCCATGAGCTTAATTATAGAAGACTTATGGCATCCGCCGTCATGAGAATAGAATAACAAGTAAAAAAGGTTCTCAAAGCCCAGTCTCATGACACAGATGATCTTCATTTTAGTATCTGGTTTCCTATCACGTAATATGGCTCCTACACCCTGATGCTCTCCCAGCTGCTAACTCCTGATGTCCCTGTATGTCTGCATTTTAGAAGTTCCAGCGTGAGCTAAGCACCAAGTAGGTGTTGAACACAGTGAGCACTGGGGCCCACCTGCTGCTGGGGAAGGTCCTACAGAACCACATGCTGGACCTCCACATCGCCAACTCCAAGCTCTTTTGGAGGGCACTGGCCATGTTGCAGGTGGGAGTGTGATGGGAGACCCCAAAACCTAGAGTGCCACAGAAAGTACTCCTGCAAAGTCAGGGAGGGGTGCAGGATTAAGGACTTTTCCTCCCACAGGTGCATCTTTCTCGGGAATACCCTCTGGTCTGCATTCATGCACACACAGGTACATTGAGGGGGTCCCTGCAGGTGTCATCCAGGGAGGTGAGCCAGGTGAAGAGATAAGAATGAAGACCTGGTGCAGATTGACTTCATCAGCCTGGATCAGCCTTGGGGAGCCCAGTGCCAGGCAGTTTGTCAGCTATTTGAAGCACAGTACAGTCTGAGGAAAGGTTTCCAGGCAACAAACATTCTACTTCCAGGTGCACACTAAAGCTTAAGGTGCGTCTACATAGAAATTCCTTTACAGGCATCATGAGGGTGGTTCTACAGCTAAAAGGCCTAGACTCTAATGTGGTCTCTGGCCAATAGCATAGAGGTTAGCAAGCCATGAAGTACTTGGGACATCTCTCTTAAGGATGGATTATGGAAGTGAGGTCGCAGTGTCGTATTCCTGTAACTGCGCACTTGGGGATGTAGAGACAGGCAGATCTCTGAGTTTCAGGCCAGCAGGGTCTACAAAGGGAGTCCAGGACAGCCAAAGCTACACAGAGAAACCCTGTCTGGAAAAACCACCACACCACAACACCACGACCACGACCACCACCACCACCACCACCAGCAGCAGCAGCAGCAACAACAACAACAAAAAGGCTGGGCAATGGCCTAGGAAAGGAGGAGTCTGGGAAATCAGCCTGGGGAGCTGGTGAGGTCTGCCTCCACAGACAGCAAACCGTCACCAGGGTGTTAACATAATCCACTCTTTGCATTCTGGATGGATGCAGGCATTTGGTTTTCACCTCCTCCATTGAGGAGACACCATGCGTGCCTAACATGCCTGGTTCTCTAAGTGCTTTTCTGTGAGTACAAGGACCTCTGTGCCTTGTGCTCTGTGTAGAACTGTAACTACCAGGCGACATTCTTTAAGTTTCAAGGATGTGATAGAAACCCAACTCTTATCCTGGCGGTGGTGGTACATGTTGTTAATCCAGACTTGGAAGACAGAGGCAGGCAGAACTCTGAGTTTGAGGCCAGCATGGTCTACTGGGATTAAAGGCATGTGCCACCGTGCTAGGCTGAGCAGGGAAGTTTTATAGACCTTAGCAGAAGGGTGGTGACGTGTCAGCCATAAGCTGGGTTTGTGCCCAGTATGGTCAAGAGCTGAGCACTTAGGCCAGGACTTGGGTGACTGGCAGCATCAGGGGAGGACATTTCAACTGCTGCCAAGAATGCAGAACTGGGCTCTTGGAGCCTCTCCTTTGTTTGAGGCTTCCCTGTGTAGACAGAATTGGAGAAGGAGGGCAGACGGGGTTTCCTATCTTGTGCAAGGGCAAGCAGGGGTTCCAACCAAACAATACTGGTCTAAGCCAAAGCATGTGATTGCTCATGTAACTCGACAGTTCTGGCACTCATGGACGCTCTTATGAAGGGCCCTCGGACCTTCCATCTGTTTTCCTTTACGTTGTTTACATTCTTAGGTTCCTCTTCTGGGTCTATAATCAGTGCTGGTGTAATATCCTGACAACTAGAAACCCCAACTGGAAGGAGTCTTGCTGTTCCTCGTGGCTCCACAGTACCTGGCACAGGGCTCTTACAGGCTTGCCTTGGGTCACGTGTACAACCTTGAACCAATCACTGTCCTTTGGGGGAAAGGGTCTTTCTAGATGCTGGTGGAATGGGATGGGGTGGGATGGGATGGGAGATGGGCTTGATTATATCTGATTATATCAGAATGGAGACCAACACTTATCCAGTGGGAAAGAAAAGGGCTAATGCCAGAGGGGAGAGAATGGATGCTGACCGGAGACCACAATGGATGGCCTTGAAGGTTGCTATCTTTGATCCACTGACCTGTGGAGTTGATGGGACGCAGTTGTAAATCTAACCAATTTCCCATTCGATGTGGGCCAGTGGTGGTCCACCACCAACTCCTTTAACCCAGATTTTCTTTATACCTCGTGGTTATGGGACTGTCAGAAAGGACAGATTCTCCATAGTGTCTGCAGCCAGTCTTCAAGATGCCAGCCACCACCTTCTCATCTCTTCCTTCTCCCATGACACTATTCTCACTTCCCCTTGGCATCTACCCTGACACTAAGCTCACTGATTCTTCCACAGCGGTTCTCTGGACAGTCCGAGGCTCGCTGCATCGAGAGCCTCCTCCAAGCAAGCACTGTCGGATGATGTCCGGGCTGCGCCCGTCTCCTGCCATGTCCAGGTTGCCCACAAGAAGGAAAAGGTATCTTTCCCCTCTGGCTGTTCAACAAACTCTCTCTGAGTATCTTAAACAGCTTAGGAACTTTGTGTGACACTGGGTTTACAGAGCTCGGAGATACCCTGCCACATGGAGCTCCCATTTGGAAGGGTGGATGGATGAGGCAGGTGTGGGGTGAGGAGATATGACTGTGACAGAAGCTACAGAGGCAAAAAAGATACCAACAGGGGGTCTTCCATTCTGCTTTTAAGGGGTGTCAAGAAAGAGTAGAGACGGGCTCTTCGCACGGACATTTTCTAGCTGCGGTGGTGTTTTTTCTTGCTCTTGACCCACCTCTTACTAGCTTTGATAACAACCTCCTATACTTGCAACCTAACCCTTGTGTCCGACTCTCTAGCTCCTGAAAGGTTCTTCCTCAAATGACTTTACCTTTTCTTAGCTCGCCCTGCCCCTTCCCACAGGTGATCCCCACAGCCTTGCTGAGCCTCCTGCTCTGGTGCTCCACCACAGAGGCTAAGGGTCGCCTGGCTGCAGCTTCTTCAGTCTGTGAGGTTGTCAGGAGCGCCCTCTCTGGGCAGGATCAGAAGCGCAGCACCAGATCCCATGAAGACCCTACAGCCTGTGTTGCAGTGAATTGATATTTCTGGGGCCATGAAGAGAAAGAGCTTCGGTCCAGTCTCAAGGGGACTTGAGCAAGCAATACATGTGGTGGGGCAAACCCACTTGGGGGAGGGGGACACTAACACCCCAGATTCCGGGAAGTCTTGCTTTCAGCTGGACCATTTGCACTTTTACTGGTGTGTTCTGATTACAGAAATAAAACTAAATGTCTTGTTTTGGAACCTAACCTCGCAAAAGGTCAGTAATCAGAGTCAGTACACACAAACAAGGAAAGTGGGGGCTTCGGGTATTCCGGGCAAGAGAGAAGCTGTGTTCCAGATAGTATTCGTGAAAGAAAGACAACGCCAGTTAGACAGACTCTTTGGGACTAGAATGAATGCCACATCCATTCAGAGACCAGTGAGCAGAGGGCTTCAGTTACACCCTCTCCCTGTGTTTGCAAGAAAGAGTATAAGGAACTCTGGGGGTGCTGGGCACCCTTTGGTGGTGAGACCCAACAAACACTAGGAAGGTGTCTGAACAGCCTTAAACTGTCACAAGTTTTGATAAATCAAAGGCGCCCAAATTCATCCCCATCCAGTCTTCAGGTGTCTACAGCCAAGGCTCTCACTGTTGAGATCTGGCTCCCCCTTGTGGCAGAGAAATAACCAACAAAAATTACACCCCAGGAGTTAGAGGAACTTTTAGTGGCTAGGACTATCTTGGAATATTACAAGGGGAGGTCGAGAATCCAGCAAAGTTTTGGGACAAAGGAGGTTAAAACGAGACAAATAAAACTTGGAAATGTTTTAAGGCTTACATGGGTTATATGGAATGAATAACAGAGAGTTAGATCTTTGTCAGGAGATTCTAAAAGAGCTAAAGAAGTTCAGAAATTTGCTAGAATGGAGTAAGGTGAGGAGGCATGTGCCTCCGATCCCTTCACATGGGAGGGTGTGGTAGGAGATTGAATTGGAGGCTACCCAGCAAGATCTTTCTCCCTCTTAAAAAATTATCCAGACACGCATGGGCTACAGCTTGCTTCTTTGGAGAAAGCAAACATCTGAGGGGATGAAAACAACAAGAGAGTAGGCATTGATGATGACACAATGGCGACAGGGGGCTGACCCAGAAGACTCCAGGACTGAAGAAGGTAAAGGAAATGATCTCTCTGACACCCATTTGCTGAGTCAAAACCAAGAGGACTTAGGGTGGGAAACAGTTGGATATTGAATACGTTTGAAGTCTAATATGTTAAAAATGAAGCTCACGACCATGCTTCCAGGTCAGCTAGATGCTATTTTCATAACTTAGGCCAGCCAGTGTGGGTCTTGAATATGATATAGAGTGTGTGAGGTCAAGGAAGGGAGTTTGAACCTGGTAGGGGATGAAAGTACCAACCTGATTCCACATATGGTCTCAACACACACAGCAAAATGCCCAGTGTCCCACCTAAACTCAAGGTAGGGCTTGTCCACATGGATTAAATCTAGTGCTGCATATAGAATCTAGTTATAAAATACTCCCTTCATGGGAGAAGGAAGAACTGTCTCTTTTCAGCTGGTGACTGAGGGCTACAGAGTGAAAGACTCAGAAGATGAGCTCTGTTTTATAGGGTCCCCAACTCCACAGTGATGGGGCATAGCGAAAGCAAGCAGGCAGAAGATCCTACCACAATAAAACAAAACAAAACAAAACAAAAATCAAGCAACAGGATGAATGATGACAGTATTGAGCTGTAACACAAAGCACAAGAGAAATATTCACACATCCAAAGCAATAAATATAAATGAACAAATAGAATGTGGGGAGGGGAGGCAAATGTTTCATGCACAAGAATTTCAAGTAATATGTGCGTTATGTTGTTCCTCCAGGACATGGGGACTTAGTCATGCTAGCCCCTGAACCTCCAATAGGAGATCTAGAGACCACTTCCAGGAGCAAAGTATGAACAAAGGGAAATGGTAACTTCAGGTAGAGAAATGCAGCACGCACCAGCCTAAAAGTACCTGGCCCTGGGGTCACAAGTTGATAGCACATCAGTCTTGATGTGCTGGAATAAGAAGGGCGTGCCACTGCTGTGTGCTCCCCATCCCACCCACCCCAAACGCACAGTCTCAGTCTAAGCGTACAGAGAACATCGCAGACACTCACATTTAGGGATCCCTCCCCCGTAGTGATAAAGCTCTTGCCTAGGACTCAGAGGACTCTGGGCTGGATGTTCACCAGCATGGTACTATGCATTAGATCCTAAACATTTGTGGAGAAATATGAGATCCAAATAAAGGCTGGAGTTTAACTAATAGTAAATGTACTGATTTTTTTTTTTTTTTTTTTTTTTTTTTTTTTTGAGATAGGATGATTTGTGTAGCTCAAACTGGCTTTGGCTTGGCAGTGGAGCCAAGGATGACCTTGAATTTGGATCCTCCCACCCACCTCCATCTCCCATGTTAGTCTCGTGGTCGTTACAAGTGTGCCAAAGCTATATAAGATGCTAAGAATGGGGCGGGGGAGATGGCTCAGCGGTTAAGAGCACTGGCTGCTCTGGCAGAGGACTTGAGCCCTGTCCTAGCGCCCCCTGGTGCCTCACAACTGTCTGCAGCTCCAGTTCCAGGGGATCTGATGCCCTCTTCTGGCTCTCCAGCATGCATGTGGTGCACACACGTGCAGGCAAAATACCCATTAAGGATTCATGAGCAAGGGTCAGTGGGATTCACTGTATGATTGTTTCAGCTTTTGTCGTTATTCCGAAATAAAAACTATAAATGTGGCAGTGAGACAGGAGGTCCGAAGAGAGGGTGCTCCTTGAAGGCCACTACTCACTGTGATGTGTCTCAGGGCGACAGAAACTAGAGAACATGGAGAGCCGTGGTCTTTGAAAACCAAGCACCTCAAAGTCTATGTGGGTTCCCACCTCAGCTGTCCTAACTCTCTTCGTTTCTACTTGACTCTGTGTTCTAACCTCCAGTGTGAAATTTATGGCAGCGTACCCAGTCCAAACTTAGGACAGTGGCCAACTCCAAAGAAAATGTGAGTCAGAACAAGCCATTTTGGAAGCCCTTTGAAACTTTGCCTCATCACTCCTCCCTTAATGTCAGTTTGTGTAGCTAGGCCCCAGAAGATTCCTGCATGGACTCTTCCCTGAGCTTTGGCTATCAGACATCTCAGACAGAGGGCAACCACAGGGAAGGGCAGTGGCTGGGACTTGAGCGTGCACACTGACTGTGTGCCTACTGTGATGTCATGGAATCTCAGCCTGGAGACAGAAGCGCTTCAGTTGAGAGAGGCATAGGCTTGAGTAATGGCGCTAGTTTGGGTGCTGGGTATCCCACTGCCTGCCAGCCTCAGCTTTATACTTCTCAGTTTGTTAGTTTGAGGAATTTGGGAGCTGTTTTCTTGGAATCAGAGCCAGAAGCGGGTGGCACCCAAGACAGAGGTAGGTAATAGCCACTGTATCCTGGACCTCACTTCTCCACATGCTGAACCCCTGTATGTTTGTATAAATGCTTAGCCTCTGGGCCATAGGAGGAAATGACTGGAGGGAAGGGGGAGTTGAGACAGCATGTCTTTCTCTCAATTCACTTTAGAAGCTTTAGGCTGGGCATGGTAGTGCGCACCTTCCATCCCAGTGCTTGGGAGACAGAGGCAGGAGGATCTCTCTGAGATCAAAGTCAGCCTGACCAACATGTGGAGATCCAGGACAGCAAGGACTGCTGTCTAAAGACAACAAGAGGAAGAAGAAGAAAAGAAAGAAGAGGAAGAGACAGAAGAAAAAGAAGAGAAAGAAAGAGGAGGAGGAGGAGGAGTGGTGGTAGTGGTGGCTGTAGCAGCAGCAGCAGTAGCAGCAGCTTTAGGGTTATATTAAGCCACTAAGCAGAAAGAGTCAAATGGTATATACTCACTTATATCTGGACACTAGCCCAAGGGGCATGTCCCATGAAAGTCTTCACTTACAGGAAAGTGGGACAGAGGGGAGGACATCCTATTGGGACTCTAGATGAGAGAAGCATGGGAGAATGGGGAAATAGAAGGATCCAGAGGGTCCTAGAAACCTACAAGGAGAACATTATGATGGGCAGATCTGGGCCCAGGGGTCCTGCTCAAACTATGGCACCAGCCAAGAATAATACGTGCACTAAACTTCAAACCCCTACCCAGATCTAGCCAATGGACAGGACATTCTTCACAGCTGAGTGCAGAGTGGGGTCTGACTTTCACACGAACTCTGGTGCCCCATATTTGACCACGTCCCCTGGATGGGGAGGCCTGGTGGCACTCAGAGGAAGGATAGCAGGCTACCAAGAAGAGACTTGATACCCCTTGAGCATATACAGGGGGAGGCAGTTCCCCTCAGTCACAGTCATAGGGGAGGGGAATAAGGGGCAAAGCAGGAGGGAGGGAGGAATGGGAGGATACAAGGGAGGGGATAACCATTGAGATGTAATATGAATAAATTAATAAAATTTTAAAAAGACACCGAGGAAGAATGTACTAGATGTTGAGGAATTGCTGCCTAGAGTTCTGCCATGCAGATGGCTTTGGGGGAAAGAATGTGATGATAAGAGAGTTAAGAGAGATGTAGCGCCCTTTTTAATCCTATTTTATTTGGGTTCCTTATATTTTTTTTCTTCCTACTCCAAATCCCTCCTAATACCTTCCAACACCCCAATACCAGGTAGGAGAGAAAGGTTAGTGGGGAGATGGGATGTAGTTCCCTTTAGCTACTTCCTGCTGGTTAGGGTCGTTGGGTTCTGTGGGGAAGTCCAATCTTTGTTTCAGGATATCTCCAACTTCTCAAACTGCAGCAACAGCAACCAGGAGGAGCAGGGTGGAGGAGGGGGAGTACAGGGTAGAAGAGGGGGAGTGCAGGGTGGAGGAGGGGGAGTGCAGGGTGGAGGAGGAGGAGTGCAGGGTAGAAGAGGGGGAGTGCAGGGTGGAGGAGGGGGAGTGCAGAGTGGAGGAGGGGGAGTGCAGGGTGGAGGAGGAGGAGTGCAGGGTAGAAGAGGGGGAGTGCAGGGTGGAGGAGGGGGAGTGCAGAGTGGAGGAGGGGGAGTGCAGGGTGGAAGAAGGGGAGTACAGGGTGGAGGAGGGGGAGTGCAGGGTGGAGGAGTTGGAGTGCAGGGTGGAGGAGTTGGAGTGCAGGGTGGAGGAGAGGGAGTGCAGGGTGGAGAAGGGGAGTGCAGGGTGGAAGAAGGGGAGTACAGGGTGGAGGAGGGAGAGCACCAGCATTCTTCTTTCTCAGAGCCTTCCTCTCTCTAGAGTCCTCAGATTTAAGCTATCTGCAGCTGGCAAAGAGCGCCTCTCAGAGCCCACAGGAGGTAAATGGTTTGCTGCTGTGAACATTCTGAATCAGCCCCATATCTCACACCTGCAATCAAAACAAAACCATGTTTTTTTAATAACATAACTGAGCTTTATTTATTTATTTATTTATTTTTGGCTTTTAGAGACAGGATTTCTCTGTGTAGCCTTGACTGTCCTGGACTTGCTTTGTAGGCCAGGCTGGCCTCAAACTCACAGCGATCTGCCTTCCTTTGCCTCCCAAGTGCTGGGATTAAAGGCGTGCACCACTACTGAGAGGCCATATCTGAGCTTTTAAAGACACCAAAACTTTCCACTACAGAGAGGCATGGATATTGTCGCACTCCATCTCCTGAGTACTGGGATTTTAGCCACTGTGTGTTGACTGTTGTGTGATGGTGACTATGTGAGAGCCAAAGTATGCTGACAGCTGCAGGATGGCCATGGTGTGATGTTCCCAGTGTGATGGTCACTGTGCAATAGCCACTATTTGATGGCCACTTTGTGATGGTCAATGTGTGATAACAACTGTGATTGCCCTTATGTTATGGGCCCCATGTGATAGGCACTGTTTGACGGCCCTTGTTTGGTGACCAGTGAATGACAGACACTATATGATGGTCATTGTATTATGGCTACTTTGTGATTGGCACCGTGTGATGGTCACCATATAATAGCTACTCTTATGGACACAGTATGATGTCCACTTTATGATGTCCATTTTGTAATGTTCACAATTTGATGACTAAGTATGAAAATGAGAAGGAGAGAGGGAGGGAGGGAGGGAGGGAGAATCACGGTGTGTTTGTGTAGGTCCCAGGGAAAGAACTCAGGTTCTCAGGCTTGAAATCAGTGCCCACTGAACCATGTAGCTGGCCCCAATATAGAGTTTAAAGCTATACCTTGTGTGTGTTTGTGTGTGTGTGTGTGTGTGTGTGTGTGTGTGTGTTAATGGAGGTTCAAATTCAGGGCCTTATTCATGCTAGGCAAAGCACTCTACCACTAAGCTACATCTCTGGTCCATTTTTTCCTTGATTTTTATCAAGGATAATGTGAGGCAAGTCAAAGGCACACAGAATCAGTACTGAGTCGAGCATGCATGAGGACCCACGCTCAATCCAGCATGCATGAGGGCCCATGTTCAATCCAGCATGCCTGAGGGCCTACATTCAATCCTCAGTATGAAAACAGGTGCCACCCACGTTCAACCCTTGCTTCATTATTTTGAAGCACGGTAAATGTTTTAGTAATATATTTTGAGATCCTGCCCTGACTCTGCAAAGAAAAAAGAAAAGCATATTAATCACAATATCTGTATTACATCTAAAAATGTAATAATAAAATCTAAACGATTCAAGCTGGGTGGTGGTGGCACACACCTTTAGTCCCAGCACTTGGGAGGCAGAGGCAGGCTGGTCTCTGGGAGTTCGAGGCCAGCCTAGTCTACAAAGTGAGTCTAGGACAGCCAAGGCTACACAGAGAAACTTTGTCTCAAAAATTAAAAAAACAAAAGTCTGAACAATTCCGGAACACCTCACACAGTGTCAGCATGTAAATCCTAATTAGTCATGAGATGTCAAGATCGAGCAGCTTCTTTACTCCTTCTAGTCCACACATTCTTTTTCTTTATTAGTCCCATTTATGTGCTGGAGAAAGGGTCATTTGTCTAGATTTTGTAGTCAACATATTGCTGATCAAGTACCCATGCTGTGTAGCCACGTACATAGGGGCCACATTAATTGGACTTAGTGGGTTATCCAAAAAGCAAGCATGACACTGGGAGGTGGACATGTTGTGGGGTGTGGAGGGAAAGTTGGTGAGGGGTGGGTATGATTGTATTTTATTGTATACATTTATAATTTTTTAATTGGGAAATATTATGATGCTGCCCTTCTTGTTGTGACTCGACACATTCTGCTGCCTCTTGCACTTCCTGTGAGTTGGGATTTATACAAAGCTCATGTAGAGCCAGCATGCCTTTAATTCCAGTACTCGAGAGGCAGAGGCAAGTGGATCACTGTGAATTCGAGGCCAGCCTGGTCTTCAAAGCAAGTCCAGGACAGCCAAAGCTACACAAAGGAACCCTGACTGGAAAACAAAAAACAAAACAAAACAACAACACCCAACAAACCAAAGCAAAAAAAGCTTATGGAGAAGTGCACTTGCCAGGGGAGCAGGGTTGGAAAGTGGGACCTTTAAGAGGGATTAATGCTCTTCTTTCTAGACTGAGTAAGGTCTCACAGGCATGGCTCCTCACTCTTCTGTGGACTGGATGAGCTACCTCAGGAGTTGGCAACCCTGTTGTCTTCCACACCCTCTTGTTCTGCCTCTGCGCTGAGTTGAAGCCATGCAAAGATCGCATCCAAAGCTAAGGACTTGCTAGCACTAGGCTCTTAGACTTCTGGAACCACGAGGCCAAATAAACCTCTTTTCTTCATAAATGAGCCTGCCACAAGTATTCTGTTTCAGCAATGGAAGATGAACCAGAACCAGCAGGAAATTGGGTCTGAGATTTATCAGAATTTGTCTTCTGGCAGAGAGGGAGGTTGCATTTTGTTGATGATGATGTCTGGCTTGGTATGGCATTTTATTTTTATCTATTATCTGTCTATCCATCTACTTATCATCTATCTATCATTTTTAGAGATCAAATTTTTATCAATCACAATATCATACACCTAGGGATCAAATCCAGGGTCTCTTGTGTGCTAGACACAGTCCACCTCCACCACTGACCTCCATCCCCAGGCCTGTATGGTATTGTAAATACCATTTTCTAACTGATACTGAGACCTGAAACTACAATAGACCTTTCTGTATTGATCTGCTTAGAGGATTCTGCTATGTTCGTCATTTTGACTCTGTCTCCAGTAGGAATATTCTTTAAATCATGTCATGTGTAAATAACAATAATTTTATTATTTAATTTCCAATCCTGTGTCTTTGTTCTCCTTGCTCTAATCTGTGATTGTCTTCTGGTACAATGTTCAGTGGCAGCGTGTTGTGAGCATCTGTCAACTTTCACTGAGTCAAGGAAAATTTTAAATCATTCACCAGTTATGTATAATGCTTTCTGTAGTGTTTCAAATATTCTTTACAAAACAAGGACATTTTAGCAAATATTGGTGTTAATTTTAAAAATTTTGAAATTTTTAAACTTAATCTCTGTATGCTGAGTGCTAAGTGCCTCTATTTAGATGGTCGTATGTTTTTTGCTCAATGTATTGAGTTACATGAGAATGTACAATAATAAATCAACTGTGAATTCCTAGGGTAGGAACAGCACATTTGTAACGCTGCTCCCAGTACTCTTTCGTTAGATTCAGTTTGCTGATATTTTGTTTGGGGTTTCTGCATCTATGTCCATGAAACACACTGACTGTCCAGATCTTAGTTAGATTTTAGAATGAAGATTGTTCCAGCTTCTTCAATTGAAAATAGAAGCAAATCCATATTTTCATCTCATTAGTGCAACAGATGCCCTCAACACAAGGGATTTTGGAGGTCTGTACTAAGAATCTGGAACAAAGACCAGATTCTCTCTTCTCTCTCTTCTCTTCTCTTCTCTTCTCTCTTCTCCTCTCCTCTCCTCCTCTCTCTCTCTCTCTCTCTCTCTCTCCTTCCCCCTCTGAAATTCATAGACAAACTCAGAGAAGAGTTAGTGTCATTGCCCTGAGTCTAAATTCTGCAGGAAGGACAGGCACTTCTGTGTGCTTCAGTCTTGTGGAAGAACTCTTTCCTCTTCTGGAAGTTCTGGTCTCTGCTCTTAAAGCCTCCAGCTGATTGGGTGAAACCCACTCACAGTATGGAGAGCAATCTGCTTTAAAAAGCACTGATTCTAAATGTTAATCATATGTAAAAATTACTGTCAAAAATGTTCTAGGCTAATATATGACCAAACAACTGGGTTCCATAGCCTAGCCAAGAAAATTAACCATTACAATCCTTTCTATTGTTTAGATTTTTAAAAATTGTGTGTGTGTATAATTGTGTTTGTGTAATTTTTTGTGTGCTTGTGTGAGAGAACTTGAGTACAGGTACCGGATGACACCAGAGGTGCTGGTTCCCCTTGGAGCTGGAGTTACAGGTGATTGTGAGCCATCTGACATAGGTGCTGGGATTCGAACTCAGGTCCTCTGCAAGAGCAGTACGCACTGTTAACCTCCAAACCATCTCCCATGCCCATTTTTAAAATTTGTAACGGATTCATAATTTTGTTTCTTACATTTAGGTTTTCATTCCATCGCAGATTCGTTTTTAAATATGATGTGAAGTAAAGGCCCAACCTCATTCTATTACAAGTGGCTATCCAGTTGTCCCAGCAGCATTTATTGAAGATTATTCTCTTTGCACTGAATAGTCATGGTGCCTGAGAATCAGCCGATCTTTAGTATTAGATTCTATTGACCCTAGAGGTCTGTTCTTATGCCAGTCCGCAGCTGTATTTGTTTACTGTAGCTTTGTACGAAATTTTAAAATCAGAAAATGAGTCTTCCAAGTGTTCCTTTTCAAGTTTTGTTGTTGTTTTTGGCTCCTGGGAGATCTCTGTGATTCCTTCGACTTTTTAGGACAGGGTTTTCATTCCTGCCAAAAGGGTCACTAGGGTCTGGATGGGGCTTACACAGCATCCCTACAGAATCTAGCGGTCGCCTTGGTAACAATGTCATCTTAACATCAAGCCTTCCCATCATGAGCAAGGAATGTCTTATTTACTAGTTACTCTGTACAACAACATTTTGTAGTTTCCCATCTTATGACGTAGCTACCTGCCAAGGCCCCACCTACTAATACTGTCACCTTGGGGGTTAGGAATTTAGTACATCAAGTTGGGGGATAATATCAGCCCCAGTGCATGTTGGGGAAGTTCCATGGTATTTCTAATTTGTTGGATGTGTTTTTAGAAATGAAGAGATGTTTGGTTTTTCCTGCACCACTGATGTGAGTGTGACAGTTCCCTGCTCTATGCTATTAGTATGGTATATAATGTCCTGATCATTGTGCTGTGTGTAGATATTCATTCACTATTTTAAAAATCATTTCCCTGTGTATGCGGTGTTATGTTCCATAACATTTTCCTGTGAGTATGCTGTACATTGAGCACAGCCCCCCACTCTTCCCCACCCTTCTCCCACACTGTCTCCCCATTATCTTCATTCGCTCTTCTAGGTAATTTCATTTCTACTTTATTATTTTTGGTTTTTCGAGACAGGGTTTCTCTGTGTAGCCTTGGCCATCCTGGACTCACTTTGTAGACGAGGCTGGCCTCGAACTCACAGCAATCCGCCTGCCTCTGCCTCCCGAGTGCTGGGATTAAAGGTGTGCGCCACCACACCCGGCTTCATTTCTACTTTAGCGGCATGTTTACATATGTGATTTCATATCTACATAAACTCTAGCAATTACAAGTGAGAAAAATCATCTGCTGTGGGCCTTTCTGAGCTTATTTGCTTAGGACGAGCTCCTTTTGCATCCTTTTTCACAAAAGCTATGTAATTCTTCTTTATGAAAGAAAAAAATCCACTGTGTATGCACACATATTTAAAATCCATTTCTCCGTTGTTGCAACATAGGTTGGTTCCATAAGTTAGTTATGTATAGTGCTGCAGTGAACACAGATGTGCAAATGTCTCTGTCATATTACACACCCACACATTCTTTGAATAAATTCCAAACATTTATAATTGTCATTCTGTAAGTTCTGGCCAGTGCAATTAGGTGTCCTATGTTTATGTCTGATGAAAAAATTTTCTATTCTGCCTTAAATTTTTCAGTAGTTTCACTAAATATAAGTCTAGATCGGCTGTTATTTTCTTTCAACACATTAAAGAATGTTATTCTGTTGCTTTCTGGTGCCCACTGTTTCTAATAACGTATCAGCTCTTCACCTGACTACTCATTTGGATATGGGAGCTGTTCTACTTGGAGCAGGTTGTAAGACTCTTTCTGTCCCATTCTTAGCAGTTTTGAATGTTCTTAATTCGCCTGTTTCTTGGCTCCTGCTGTCATAACACTTACATATCAATGAGTCTCAATTCTCACAAGTTTCTAGTTATTAAGTCAGAGAACAGACTGCTTCAAAGCCATTTTTAGAGCTGAGGAGATATGTCAGTCAGTGAGCTACTTGCTTTGCAAGCACAAGGACCTGACTTTGATCCCTAGGACTATGTAAGAGACCTGTGTTCGATGGCACACACTGTAATCCCAGCACAAGGGTAGGGGGTAGAGGCAGGCATGTTCTTGGGGCTCCCTGTCCCCCTAGTTTAGGCTTCTTGACAATCTCCAGGCCAATGAGAGACCTTGAGGTTGACTTTTGGCATCCATGTGAACAAGCTGCATTAAGCAGACATACCCCTGCATACTTGTGAACCCACATGAGCATGCACATGCACACACAAACATAGACAAAAAAACAGCAGTTTTTAGATTCCTGGAAATTTGAGCAGAAAGTACTGAGTTTTCCTATACTTCAGTGGCCTAATTTTCAAGTAATGTTTCCCTGCACTCTCGCTCCCCTTTCCCTCCGAGGCTCTTATTGCTGCATGTCCTGTGTTTCTTGGCTCTATTTTACGTCTCCACTCTGCATAGCACTCTTCAGAGCTTTCATCACATGGAAATTCTAAATTGAATTTGAGATGGGGTTTCTTTTTCAGGAGCTTAGGGTAGCGAGTCCCTGCAGGAAAGAAGCAGAGAGTTATGGTGATTGAGCAGCCGCTTGATTCTCTTTTTCCATGGACACAGTCTAGGATCCCAGTCAGAGAATGGCGCCACCTCGTGGCACCTCAGCTAGGGAACTACAGCATGCCCAGAGGCTCATCTCCAGATGATCCTAGATTTTGTCAAGCTGACAACACGTAATTGTCACAGCTAGGGAATTTGTGTGTGTGTGTGTGTGTGTGTGTGTGTGTGTGTGTACATATATATTTAATAAATATATAGTATATAATTTATAAAGAATATATTTTATTACTTTAAATGCTAAATTTAGAGTTTTTACTGAAGTAAAAATGCTGTGCATTTTTAAAAAAGTGCATGTGTGCTTTTGTTTCAGTTTTTGAGATAGGGTCTTGCTTTATATCCCTGGCAAGGCTGGTGCTCACTATGTAGTCCATGCTTGTCATAAACTTGTGACACTCTTCCTCCTTAGTCCCAAGTGCTGGTATTACAGGCATGTCCCCGTACATGCAGCTGCTGTTATTTATAAGTTGTTCGGGATTCAGGAATTTGGTGAGGAAACTCCATGCACTATATGTGGCGTGGCCTGGTAGGGTTTGCTGTGATCTCAGCACTTGGGAGGTAGAAGCAGGAGCAGCAGGAGTTCAAGGTCACAGATAGGTAGGAAGTCCAGAGCAGCCTGAGCTATATAAATCCTTGTTTCAGCATAACGACAAGGCTGAGCAGGGTGGCTCATGCCTGCAACCCCAGAAGCTGAAAGGCAGAGGCAGGAGGATCAGAAGTTCAAGGTCATCTTCAGCTACTTAGACTTAGCAAACTAAAGGCTAGCCTGGGCTACATAAGACTTTGTCTCAAAACAAAACAAAAAACCCTCACACATGCAAACACAAAGCACAACAAAGTGTTATATTTGTATATGTGTGTATTACACACATGCAAACACAAAGCACACTGTACGTGTGTGTTATACTTGTTGGAGAATATGTCTGTTATTGCCATCATTGTTACACTTACTGGCTTACTCAAGTGATCTATATTATTGCAAATTTTGATGTCTTATAACAGTGATTTCTATCTGCAGAACATTACCACCCAGGTTTGAGGGTTCTGGTGATCCAGTGAACATTGGTTAAAATTCCAAGCCCGAATGAGGATATGTTGTTAAAATTCTCAGAGAAGATTCTTTTACAACCTTGTGTTAAGTTAGTTTCTCACAAAATGTGTAAGGAAAACAACTCACAGGGAGAGTGGCTTATTTTGGCTCACGGCTTCAGTTCCTGGTTGGCTGGCTCTGTGGCAAGGCAGAAGCATCATGGTGGAAGGGCTTGGAGGAGGAAAGTGGCCCATAGGAAACAGGAAGAGTAGGTGAAGGCTTGTCATTCAAGGCATGATCCTAGTAACCGAACAGGCCCTACCTCCTGACTTCTACTGCGTTCCCATAGTGCTAAGTGCATCCTTGTGATCCAGTCACTTCCACATAGTCCCAGCTCTGAATGGTGCATTGAGGATCAAGCTTTTAACACATGAGACTTTTGAAGGGACAATTCAGTGGAAACACACTCTGAGCTCCTCCTTTCTCACCTGGTGAGCAGGCATTTTCTAGCCACTATTGGCCTAAATGATCATCAGAGTGAGGGGGCAGGGGAGAGAAGAGGAGAGGAGAGAGAGAGAAAGAGAGAGAGAGAGAGAGAGAGAGAGAGAGAGAGAGAGAGAGAGAGAGGAGAGAGGAGAAGAGAGAGAAAAGAAGAGGAGGAGGAGAGGAGAGAGCGAGAAGGAGAGAGGAGAGGAGTAAGAAGAGAGGAGAGGAGAGGAGGGGAGGGGAGGGGAGGGGAAGGGAGGGGAGAGACTCCAAAGAATAATGTTTATTTGGGAGCAGAAGAGCACTCACTGTAGGGGAACATTATGGCTGTATTCAAAGAAGCTCAGACTAGAGAAAGCCTCTTAAAGGCAAAGAACGAGAATTCAGGGCTGGAGAAATGACTCAGAGGTTAAGTGCACTGGTTGCTCTTCCAAAGGACCTGGGTTCAATTCCCAGCACCCACATGACAGCTCACAACTGTCTGTAACTCCAGTTCCAGGGAATTCGACTCCCTCCCACAGACATACATAAATATAGGCAAATATGCCAATGCACATAAAAATAAAAACTTAAAAAGAATATATATTTAAAAATGAGATATTTATATAGGTTAATTGGATTCAAAATTCACAGATCTGAAGCTCATTGGTTCGAGGGTTGTCACTAGATACATGTTCTGTTGGGAGCATCTTGATGTAAGGTTGCAGTTTTAGAGAACATTAAAGATACACTTGTGGAATCTGTGTGTACATGCTGAGGCCTATTATATACGCAGTTCATGAAGAACAGTGGTTCTTACCCCTCCTAATGCTGCGACCCTTTAATTACAATTGGGTGACCCCCAATTGTAAAACTATTTTAGTTTCTACTTCATACCTGTTTGCTACCCTTGTGAATGATAACATAAATGTGTTTTCCGATGGTCTTAGGTGACCCCTGTGATGGCCCTCTGACCTTCATAGGGGTCAAGACCCACAGGTTCATTATCACTGATGTAGAAGAAGGGCTCTCTTGGTGCCTGGAGAAAGTCTGTGGAACTGTATTTATCTCCAGCAGGCAGGACTGAATGCTCTCTGTGGCTCTAATGTTGAGTCTAGTGAGACCCATACTCTCTTTATCAGCAATTTCTTACCATGTTTCCTCTGAGCATGTGGCACTTTGAAAATCTTGGTTTTTAAAATGAGGTCTTAGTTCTAAACACATTCTATATGGGGCATTTCTTTGTCCTAACACTATTAACCCAAATTTCACATTCTGATCCTGAAGTGCCTTAGGACCTCAAGGTAGCCTCTGCGTGTTCACGGTTGCTTTTTAGTTAATTGTTGGGGTTTTTGTTTGTATGGCTTAGTTTTGTTTTGTTTTGGGGGGAAATCTCTTTTCTGAGGCATGCTAATCAATTCAACCTGAACATGTAAAATTAAAAGAACTTATTTGAGGTCCTATAAATAGTAATTCACAAAACATAGGCTTAGGAGCCTTTGAATCTATGTTCTAAAGAAAGCAGGGAAGGTCAGGGTTTGTATGGAAAAGCAGCACTGACTGTTGAATGCTGGGAAGGACCAAGATCCATGGGACCAACAGAAGACAAAGAAAAGAACCTGCATACCTAGTAAAATGTCCATAAAACAAGAGCTGAGTAACCTATGGACATGTGCCCCAAGCCTCTAGTTATCTGGCCTTTGCATGTGTTTTTTCTGCATGTCCACAGTAAAAGGTAGAGGTGACCAGGTTTGCTAAGCAGCAGCCTGCGATGGGGTGGTCCTCCATAGGGTCTACATGTGTCACAGACCTGTGCGGACAAATATACAGAAAGACAGTGGGCAGGCAGGCTAAGTGATATTTCAACATCAGTTTTCCTTTGCTTTTTATCTTTAATTAATGGCCCATTACAAACATAAATTACTAAATAGTGCATGATTCAGCATGAAAAAGTTAAAAACTGTCAACACTACCACTACAGCCAGAGATACTAGCTGTGTGGTAAACTGGGTTACTAAATCATGGATGTCCTCAC